>NC_051334.1:112388120-112721694 GCF_015220235.1 Choloepus didactylus | reverse complement strand
CAATGCATTAAAACCTAAAAAGGGTTACCTATATAGTGCATAAGAATGCCCACCAGAGTGACCTCTTGGATCCATTTGGAATCTCTCAGCCACTGAAACTTTATTTTGTTTCATTTCAATTCTCCCTTTTGGTCAAGAAGATGTTCTCAATCCTACAATGTTGGGTCCAGATTCATCCCCGTGAGTCATATCCCACGTTGCCAGGGAGATTTACCCCCCTGGGTGTCAGATCCCATGAAAGGGGGAGGCAGTGAGTTCACCTGCAGAGTTGGCTTAGCTAGAGAGGGTCACATCTGAGAAACAAAGAGGTACTCAGGGGGAGACTCTGAGGCACAATTATAAGAAGGTTTAGACTCTCCTTTGCAGTAACGAGCTTCATAAGGGCAAGTCCCATGATAGAGGGCTCGGCACATCAAACCGCCAGTCCTCAATGTTTGTGAGAACATCAGCAACAATCCAGGTGAGGAAGCCCAACACCTCTGCGTTTCCCCACAGCTTGTCAGGGGGGCCCTGCATATATATTTTTATTCTCTGTCCAAATTACTTTGGAATGTGTCTCTATTTCACACTAACCTATGCAAACCTACCAGGTCTCACTTCCTATTAAATTTCCATGTAATTATGGTATTTGAACAAACTCTATGAGTTAAATTGTTTAGGAAATAGATCTTGCACCAACTAAACATCTCTTCCCTTGGTCTCACGTGGAATTTGAAGTTTTAAAATGCAGTCAGTATTGTCCTTTACCCTTTGGCCTGATTTGCCCTAGTCCTAACCACATCTGCTTCATTCATTTCTCTAGTTAAGTCTGGACTCTTTTTCAGCTTTTTTAACAGTTGCTATATGTGCTAATACTGACGTTCATATCTGCCAAGTTCTAGCTCTGAGTTTCAGGTATCACACAGATACCCAAAGTTCCAGGGATTGATCAGATTATACACAAAAGGAATCAGCATCTTGGAATCTGGAGATAGCCATTACAATTCAGGAATAGATGTGACTGCTATAAAAGCTTACAATTTAGGGACCCTTACAATAAGTGTTCCCCTGATAAGCTGTGCTCTAAGGTTTAATTCTGAGTTTACACATTGTAGTTAGTCCATATTGGTGAGGTATTATAGTGTTTGCCTTTGTTTCTGGCATAGTTCACTCAAAATGCTGTCTACAGGTTCCATTCACCTTGTTGCGTGTCTCTCAGCTTCACTTCTCACAGTTTCTCAATATTCCATTGTTTGCACACACCACAGTTCACTATTCTGTTCCTCACTCAGTGTCCTCTTAGGCCACCTCCAGCCATTGCAAATCATGCATACTGCCTCCATAAACACCAGTGTGCACATGTCCATTCATGTCCCTGCTCTCAGATCCTCCAAGTAAATGCCCCCTAATGGGGTTGCAGGACCTTGTGGCACCCACATACTTAGCTTTGTATACATATTTTCTTTATGACTTTTGAATTTTGAATCATGTAAAAATGTATTACCTATCAAAAACAGAAATAATATTTTAAAAAATAACTAAAATTTCTCCCCATTTTAGAACTCTGTATTAGTATCATATATTTGTTATAATTCAGAAAAGAACATTCTTTTTTTTACTTTTTTATTGTGAAATATAACATATATACAGAAAAGTGATAACTTTCAAAGTATGATTTAACAAGTAGTTAGCAAATTTCAAAGAATGTTATAGGTTACACTTCTACAATTTCAGTTATTTCCTTATTGTGAAGTGTAACATATATACAGAAAGGCAATAACTTTCAAAGTACAATTTAACAAGTAGTTATAGAGCAAATTTTGAAGCATATGTTACAGTTCCACCATGTCAGTTAAGGAAAGAACATTCTTATACTTGTACTGTTAACTATAGTACATTGTCTACAATAGGGTTCACTGTGTTATACAGTCCTATATTTTATCTTTTAATTTTTATTCTAGTAACATACATGACCTAAAGTTTCCCCTTTTAACCACATTCACCTATACAATTCAGTGCTGTTGATTACAGTCACAATAATGTGCTACCATCACCACCATCCATTACCAAAACTTTACAATCAACCTAAATAGAAATTCTGTACAAATTAAGCATCAACTCCCCATTCCCTACCCGCTGTGTATCCCCATGGTAACCTATATCCTAGATTCTAACTCTGTGAATTTGCTTAGTTATCAGTGAGATCATACAGTGTTTGTCCTTTTGTGCCTGGCTTATTTCACTCAGCATAATGTCTTCAAGTTTCATCCATGTTTTCGCATGCATCAGGACTTCATTTCTTTTTATGGTTGAATAATATTCCATCATATGTAGATATCACATTTTGTTTATCCATTCATCAGTTGACGGACACTTGAGTTGCTTCCATCTTTTGGCAATTGTGAATAATGCCGCTATGAACATTGGTGTAAGAATATTAAAATTGTATTATTAACTATACTCAGTAGTTTACATTGGGTGTATTGTTTCTTGTTTTTGTTGCAAAGTTCACCAAAAAAGAAATAAAGAATCATTAATCTGATCAATTTTTCTCATATTAAAAATGACACATCCTGAATATATATGCACACATGAGATGTATCCTTCTCATTACCCTCACTATAGTCTTTTTCAATAAAGTTTTTTTTTAAGAAACTGGCAAGAAATTTGATATTTTTCCAAATGTGCCAAAATTAGGATAAAAAGAGAGGAAGCAGATATCAGGTAACTGGTAGGTTGACAGTTTTGTCTTCTCTTTAGGCAAGCAGAAATATTCAATGATGATTGAAATAGGGTAGAAAAAAATCCATTTACATTCTTCCAGGAAAGAAAGGATTGTTAGTCTTCTAAACAAACAATTAACATCCAGCCCAAGGCTGCTTGCCATCCTAAGATTATTTTCCTTTAAAAATAATCCTTGATACTATTTCTGTAATACAGAGGACAAAATAATCTGAAAGCCCTCTCAGACTAGAAAATACTTAGAGATACATAAAAATATAACATCCTTTTTTAAATGCAATTTTATTGAGATATATTCACACATCATATAATCCATCCAAAGTATATAATCAATGGCTCACACTATCATCATATAGTTGTGCATTCATCACCACAATCAATTCTAGAACATTATTACTCCAAAATAAAAAATAAAAATAAAAAAGAACACCCAAAACATCCCATACCCCCATACCCCCCCATTATTTATATATTTTTTGTCTTTATTTTATTACTCATCTGCCCATACACTGGATAAAGGGAGTGTCAGTCACCAGGTATTCACTATCACGGGTCGCACAATAAAAGCTATATAGTAATACAATTTTCATCAAGAATCAAGTCTACTGGATTACTGTTTAACAGATTCAGGTATTTCCTTCTAGCTATTCTAATAAACTAGAAACTGGAGGCGGGGCAAGATGGCAGACTGGTGAGCTGTATGTTTTAGTTACTCCTCCAGGAAAGTAGGTAGAAAGCCAGGAACTGCGTGGACTGGACACCACAGAGCAATCTGACTTTGGGCATACTTCATACAACACTCATGAAAACGTGGAACTGCTGAGATCAGCGAAATCTGTAAGTTTTCGCGGCCAGGGGACCCGCGCCCCTCCCTGCCAGGCTCAGTCCCGTGGGAGGAGGGGCTGTCAGCTCCGGGAAGGAGAAGGGAGAACCGCAGTGGCAGCCCTTATCGGAAACTCATTCTACTGATCCAAACTCCAACCATAGATAGACTGAGACTAGACACCACAGAATCTGAGAGCAGCCAGCCCAGCAGAGAGGAGACAGGCATAGAAAAAAAACAACACGAAAAACTCCAAAATAAAAGCGGAGGATTTTTGGAGTTCTGGTGAGCGTGGAAGGGGGAAGGGCAGAGCTCAGGCCCGAGCTCAGGCCCTGAGGCGCATATGCAAATCCCAAAGAAAAGCTGATCTCTCTGCCCTGTGGACCTTTCCTTAATGGCCCTAATTGCTTTGTCTCTTAGCATTTCAATAACCCATTAGATCTCTGAGGAGGGCCCTTTTTTTTTTTTTTTTTTAATCCTTTTTTCTTTTTCTAAAACAATTACTCTAAGAAGCCCAATACAGAAAGCTTCAAAGACCTGCAATTTGGGCAGATCAAGTCAAGAGCAGAACTAGGAGAGCTCTGAGACAAAACGCAATAATCCAGTGGCTGAGAAAATTCACTAAACACCACAACTTCCCAAGAAAAGGGGGGTGTCTGCTCACAGCCATCATCCTGGTGGACAGGAAACACTCCTGCCCATCGCCAGCCCCATAGCCCAGAACTGCCCCAGACAACCCAGTGTGACGGAAGTGCTTCAGATAACAGGCACACACCACAAAACTGGGCGTGGACATTAGCCTTCCCTGCAACCTCAGCTGATTGTCCCAGAGTTGGGAAGGTAGAGCAGTGTGAATTAACAAAGCCCCATTCAGCCATCATTTCAGCAGACTGGGAGCCTCCCTACACAGCCCAGCAGCCCAGAACTGCCCTGGGGGGATGGCACTCACCTGTGACATATCAAAGTCATCCCTCAACAGAGGACCCGGGGTGCACGGCCTGGAAGAGGGGCCCACTTGCAAGTCTCAGGAGCCATATGCCAATACCAAGGACTTGTGGGTCAGTGGCAGAGACAAACTGTGGCAGGACTGAACTGAAGGATTAGACTATTGCAGCAGCCTTAAAACTCTAGGATCACCAGGGAGATTTGATTGTTAGAGCCACCTCCCCCCTCCCTGACTGCCCAGAAACACGCCCCATATACAGGGCAGGCAACACCAACTACACACGCAAGCTTGGTACACCAATTGGACCCCACAAGACTCACTCCCCCACTCACCAAAAAGGCTAAGCAGGGGAGAACTGGCTTGTGGAGAACAGGTGGCTCGTGGACGCCACCTGCTGGTTAGTTAGAGAAAGTGTACTCCACGAAGCTGTAGATCTGATAAATTAGAGATAAGGACTTCAATTGGTCTACACATCCTAAAAGAACCCTATCAAGTTCAGCAAATGCCACGAGGCCAAAAACAACAGAAAATTATAAAGCATATGAAAAAAACCAGACGATATGGATAACCCAAGCCCAAGCACCCAAATCAAAAGACCAGAAGAGACACAGCACCTAGAGCAGCTACTCAAAGAACTAAAGATGAACAATGAGACCATAGTACGGGAGACAAAGAAAATCAAGAAGACCCTAGAAGAGCATAAAGAAGACATTGCAAGACTAAATAAAAAAATGGATGATCTTATGGAAATTAAAGAAACTGTTGACCAAATTAAAAAGATTCTGGACACTCATAGTACAAGACTAGAGGAAGTTGAACAACGAATCAGTGACCTGGAAGATGACAGAATGGAAAATGAAAGCATAAAAGAAAGAATGGGGAAAAAAATTGAAAAAATCGAAATGGACCTCAGGGATATGATAGATAATATGAAACGTCCAAATATAAGACTCATTGGTGTCCCAGAAGGGGAATAAAAGGGTAAAGGTCTAGGAAGAGTATTCAAAGAAATTGTTGGGGAAAACGTCCCAAATCTTCTAAACAACATAAATACACAAATCATAAATGCTCAGCGAACCCCAAATAGAATAAATCCAAATAAACCCACTCCGAGACATATACTGATCACACTGTCAAACACAGAAGAGAAGGAGCAAGTTCTGAAAGCAGCAAGAGAAAAGCAATTCACCACATACAAAGGAAACAACATAAGACTAAGTAGTGACTACTCAGCAGCCACCATGGAGGCGAGAAGGCAGTGGCATGATATATTTAAAATTCTGAGTGAGAAAAATTTCGAGCCAAGAATACTTTATCCAGCAAAGCTCTCCTTCAAATTTGAGGGAGAGCTTAAATTTTTCACAGACAAACAAATGCTGAGAGAATTTGCTAACAAGAGACCTGCCCTACTGGAGATACTAAAGGGAGCCCTACAGACAGAGAAACAAAGACAGGACAGAGAGACTTGGAGAAAGGTTCAGTACTAAAGAGATTCGGTATGGGTACAATAAAGGATATTAATAGAGCGAGGGGAAAAATATGACAAACATAAACCAAAGGATAAGATGGCTGATTCAAGAAATGCCTTCACGGTTATAACGTTGAATGTAAATGGATTAAACTCCCCAATTAAAAGATATAGATTCGCAGAATGGATCAAAAAAAATGAACCATCAATATGTTGCATACAAGAGACTCATCTTAGACACAGGGACACAAAGAAACTGAAAGTGAAAGGATGGAAAAAAATATTTCATGCAAGCTACAGCCAAAAGAAAGCAGGTGTAGCAATATTAATCTCAGATAAAATAGACTTCAAATGCAGGGATGTTTTGAGAGACAAAGAAGGCCACTACATACTAATCAAAGGGGCAATTCAGCAAGAAGAAATAACAATTGTAAATGTCTATGCACCCAATCAAGGTGCCACAAAATACATGAGAGAAACACTGGCAAAACTAAAGGAAGCAATTGATGTTTCCACAATAATTGTGGGAGACTTCAACACATCACTCTCTCCTATAGATAGATCAACCAGACAGAAGACCAATAAGGAAATTGAAAACCTAAACAATCTGATAAATGAATTAGATTTAACAGACATATACAGGACATTACATCCCAAATCACCAGGATACACATACTTTTCTAGTGCTCACGGAACTTTCTCCAGAATAGATCATATGCTGGGACATAAAACAAGCCTCAATAAATTTAAAAAGACTGAAATTATTCAAAGCACATTCTCTGACCACAATGGAATACAATTAGAAGTCAATAACCATCAGAGACTTAGAAAATTCACAAATACCTGGAGGTTAAACAACACACTCCTAAACAATCAGTGGGTTAAAGAAGAAATAGCAAGAGAAATTGCTAAATATATAGAGACGAATGAAAATGAGAACACAACATACCAAAACCTATGGGATGCAGCAAAAGAAGTGCAAAGGGGGAAATTTATAGCACTAAACACATATATTAAAAAGGAAGAAAGAGCCAAATTCAAAGAACTAATGGATCAACTGAAGAAGCTAGAAAATGAACAGCAAACCAATCCTAAACCAAATACAAGAAAAGAAATAACAAGGATTAAAGCAGAAATAAATGACATAGAGAACAAAAAAACAATAGAGAGGATAAATATCACCAAAAGTTGGTTCTTTGAGAAGATCAACAAGATTGACAAGCCCCTAGCTAGAGTGACAAAATCAAAACGAGAGAAGACCCATATAAACAAAATAATGAATGAAAAAGGTGACATAACTGCAGATCCTGAAGAAATTAAAAAAATTATAAGAGGATACTATGAACAACTGTATGGCAACAAACTGGATAATGTAGAGGAAATGGACAATTTCCTGGAAACATATGAACAACCTAGACTGACCAGAGAAGAAATAGAAGACCTCAACCAACCCATCACAAGCAAAGAGATCCAATCAGTCATCAAAAATCTTCCCACAAATAAATGCCCAGGGCCAGATGGCTTCACAGGGGAATTCTACCAAACTTTCCAGAAAGAACTGACACCAATCTTACTCAAACTCTTTCAAAACATTGAAGAAAATGGAACACTAACTAACTCATTTTATGAAGCTAACATCAATCTAACACCAAAACCAGGCAAAGATGCTACAAAAAAGGAAAACTACCGGCCAATGTCCCTAATGAATATAGATGCAAAAATCCTCAACAAAATACTTGCAAATCGAATCCAAAGACACATTAAAAAAATCATACACCATGACCAAGTGGGGTTTATTCCAGGCATGCA
Source organism: Choloepus didactylus (assembly GCF_015220235.1). Classification (NCBI taxonomy): domain Eukaryota; kingdom Metazoa; phylum Chordata; class Mammalia; order Pilosa; family Megalonychidae; genus Choloepus; species Choloepus didactylus. The sequence continues at coordinate 112,713,927 of NC_051334.1, read as the reverse complement.
AGGATGGTTCAACATAAGAAAATCAATCAATGTATTACAACACATTAACAAGTCAAAAGGGAAAAATCAATTGATCATCTCAATAGATGCTGAAAAAGCATTTGACAAAATCCAACATCCCTTTTTGATAAAAACACTTCAAAAGGTAGGAATTGAAGGAAACTTCCTCAACATGATAAGGAGCATATATGAAAAACCCACAGCCAGCATAGTACTCAATGGTGAGAGACTGAAAGCCTTCCCTCTAAGATCAGGAACAAGACAAGGATGCCCGCTGTCACCACTCTTATTCAACATTGTGCTGGAAGTGCTAGCCAGGGCAATCTGGCAAGACAAAGAAATAAAAGGCATCCAAATTGGAAAAGAAGAAGTAAAACTGTCATTGTTTGCAGATGATATGATCTTATGTCTAGAAAACCCTGAGAAATCAACGATACAGCTACTAGAGCTAATAAACAAATTTAGCAAAGTAGCGGGATACAAGGTTAATGCACACAACTCAGTAATGTTTCTATATGCTACAAATGAACAAACTGAAGAGACACTCAAGAAAAAGATACCATTTTCAATAGCAACTAAAAAAATCAAGTACCTAGGAATAAACTTAACCAAAGATGTAAAAGACCTATACAAAGAAAACTACATAACTCTACTAAAAGAAATAGAAGGGGACCTTAAAAGATGGAAAACTATTCCATGTTCATGGATAGGAAGGCTAAATGTCTTTAAGATGTCAATTCTACCCAAACTCATCTACAGATTCAATGCAATCCCAATCAAAATCCCAACAACCTACTTTGCAGACTTGGAAAAGCTAGTTATCAAATTTATTTGGAAAGGGAAGATGCCTTGAATTGCTAAAGACACTCTAAAAAAGAAAAACTAAGTGGGAGGACTTACACTCCCTGACTTTGAAGCTTATTATAAAGCCACAGTTGCCAAAACAGCATGGTACTGGCACAAAGATAGACATATAGATCAATGGAATCGAATTGAGAATTCGGAGATAGACCCTCAGATCTATGGCCGACTGATCTTTGATAAGGCCCCCAAACTCACTGAACTGAGTCATAATGGTCTTTTCAACAAATGGGGCTGGGAGAGTTGGATATCCATATCCAAAAGAATGAAAGAGGACCCCTTCCTCACCCCCTACACAGAAATTAACTCAAAATGGACCAAAGATCTCAATATAAAAGAAAGTACCATAAAACTCCTAGAAGATAATGTAGGAAAACATCTTCAAGACCTTGTATTAGGCGGCCACTTCCTAGACTTTACACCCAAAGCACAAGCAACAAAAGAGAAAATAGATAAATGGGAACTCCTCAAGCTTAGAAGTTTCTGCACCTCAAAGGAATTTCTCAAAAAGGTAAAGAGGCAGCCAGCTCAATGGGAAAAAATTTTTGGAAACCATGTATCTGACAAAAGACTGATATCTTGCATATATAAAGGAATCCTACAACTCAATGACAGTAGTACAGTCGGCCCAATTATAAAATGGGCAAAAGATATGAAAAGACAGTTCTCTGAAGAGGAAATACAAATGGCCAAGAAACACATGAAAAAATGTTCAGCTTCACTAGCTATTAGAGACATGCAAATTAAGACCACAATGAGAAACCATCTAACACCAGTTAGAATGGCTGCCATTAAACAAACAGGAAACTACAAATGCTAGAGGGGATGTGGAGAAATTGGAACTCTTATTCATTGTTGGTGGGACTGTATAATGGTTCAGCCACTCTGGAAGTCAGTCTGGCAGGTCCTTAGAAAACTAGATATAGAGTTACCATTCGATCCAGCGATTGCACTTCTCGGTATATACCCGGAAGATCGGAAAGCAGTGACACGAACAGATATCTGCACGCCAATGTTCATAGCAGCATTATTCACAATTGCCAAGAGATGGAAACAACCCAAATGTCCTTCAACAGATGAGTGGATAAATAAAATGTGGTATATACACACGATGGAATACTACACGGCAGTAAGAAGGAACGATCTCGTGAAACATATGACAACATGGATGAACCTTGAAGACATAATGCTGAGCGAAATAAGCCAGGCACAAAAGGAGAAATATTATATGCTACCACTAATGTGAACTTTGAAAAATGTAAAACAAATGGCTTATAATGTAGAATGTAGGGGAACTAGCAATAGAGAGCAATTAAGGAAGGGGGAACAATAATCCAAGAAGAACAGATAAGCTATTTAACGTTCTGGGGATGCCCAGGAATGACTATGGTCTGTTAATTTCTGATGGATATAGTAGGAGCAAGTTCACAGAAATGTTGATATATTAGGTAACTTTTTTGGGGTAAAGTAGGAACATGTTGAAAGTTAAGCAGTTATCTTAGGTTAGTTGTCTTTTTCTTACTCCCTTGTTATGGTCTCTTTGAAATGTTCTTTTATTGTATGTTTGTTTTCTTTTTAACTTTTTTTTCCATACAGTTGATTTAAAAAAGAAGGGAAAGTTAAAAAAAAAAAAAAAAAAAGAAAAACAAGGAAAAAAAAAAAGTTGTAGTGCCCCCTTGAGGAGCCTGTGGAGAATGCAGGGGTATTCGCCTACCCCACCTCCATGGTTGCTAACATGACCACAGACATAGGGGACTGGTGGTTTTATGGGTTGAGCCCTCTACCACAGGTTTTACCCTTGGGAAGACGGTTGCTGCAAAGGAGAGGCTAGGCCTCCCTATGGTTGTGCCTAAGAGCCTCCTCCCGAATGCCTCTTTGTTGCTCAGATGTGGCCCTGTCTCTCTAGCTAAGCCAACTTGAAAGGTGAAATCACTGCCCTCCCCACTACGTGGAATCAGACACCCAGGGGAGTGAATCTCCCTGGCAACGTGGAATACGACTCCCGGGGAGGAATGTAGACCTGGCATCGTGGGACGGAGAACATCTTCTTGACCAAAAGGGGGATGTGAAAGGAAATGAAATAAGCTTCAGTGGCAGAGAGATTCCAAAAGGAGCCGAGAGGTCACTCTGGTGGGCACTCTTATGCACACTTTAGACAACCCTTTTTAGGTTCTAAAGAATTGGGTTAGCTGGTGGTGGATACCTGAAACTATCAAACTACAACCCAGAACCCATGAATCTCGAAGACAGTTGTATAAAAATGTAGCTTATGAGGGGTGACAATGGGATTGGGAAAACCATAAGGACCACACTCCACTTTGTCTAGTTTATGGATGGATGAGTAGAAAAATAGGGGAAGGAAACAAACAGACAAAGGTACCCAGTGTTCTTTTTTACTTCAATTGCTCTTTTTCACTCTAATTATTATTCTTGTTATTTTTGTGTGTGTGCTAATGAAGGTGTCAGGGATTGATTTGGGTGATGAATGTACCACTATGTAATGGTACTGTAAACAATCGAAAGTACGATTTGTTTTGTATGACTGCGTGGTATGTGAATATATCTCAAAATGAAGATTAAAAAAAAAAAAGCTGTTATATCAAACATGTATTCATGTAAAACTAAAATTTAGTTTTCTTTCTATTATAATAATGAAACTTTCTTAAATTATTAGTTTGTTCTTAATAAAAGGTTATGGAAAGTAAAAAAAAAATAAACTAGAAACTAAAAAGGAATATTTATGTAATGCGTTAGGAATAACCTCCAGATTGACCTCTTAACTCTTTGTGATCTCTCACCCACTGAAGCCTTATTTTGTTTCATTTTTTCCCCTTTTGGTCAAGACGGTATTCTCAATCCCACAGTGCCAGGGCCAGGCGCATCCCTGGGAGTCCTGTCCCTCATTGCCAGGGAGACTTACACCCCTGGGAGTCATGTCCCACGTGGTAGGGGGTGTAGTGAGTTTCTTTGCAGAGTTGGCTGAGAGAAAGAGGCCACATCTGAGCAACAAAAGAGGTTCTCTAGGGGTGACTCTTGGTCATAATTATAAGTAGGCTTAGTTTCTCCTCTGCAGAACATCCTTTTAAATGTACAGCTGTGCTTGGAAGTAAGTAAACACCAAGGGTCAAAACACAAAGTAGAACCAAAAGCCAGGGCATTTAGTGAGAGTTGGAAGTTTTATCTACTCTGTGGGTGGGGTGAGGGAAGCTTGGTTATCTCACTAAGTAAGGTGCTTAGGTTTTTATATTTTTTTAAATTACCAAATACTTTATTTTCTGATGAAAAATTTTCCAGTGTGGAGACGTTTGCCTGCCTCACAACCTGCTTGCATTTGTGTGTACATCTCTGCACACTCATTCAATTTTATGTTTTATTTGCATTTCTTCTTCCATTCCTTTTTTAAAATGCAATTTTATTGAGATATGCTCACATATCATACACTTACAGTATCATCACATAGTTGTGCATTCATCACCAAAATCAATTTTAGAATGTTTGCATTACTCCAAAAAGAAAAATATAAAAGAAAACCCAAAACATCCCATACCCTTATCCCCCCACCCCTATCCCACTATTGTTGACCCCTAGTATTGGTGTGGTGCATTTGTTACTGTTAATGAAAGAATATTAAGATATTACTATTAACTACAGTCCATAGTTTGCAATAGGTACATTTCCCCCCATATGCTCTACTATTAACTCCTTGTAAAAGTGTCGTATATTTGTTCTGGTTCATGAAGGAACTTATTTATATTTGTAGTGTTAATCATAGTCACTGCCCACCACAAGGTTCACTGTGTTATACATTCCCATATTTTAACCTCTAGCTTTCCTTGTGGTGACATAAATGACTCTAAACTACTCCTTTCAACCACATTCATATATAATTCAGAATTATTAATTTTACTCATAATAACATGTTACCATCATCTATATCCACTTCCAAACATTTAAGTTCAACCTTGTTACAAATTCTGCACATATTAAGCAATTGCTCCCCGTTCTCTAGTCTCACTCTATCTCCTGGTAACCTTTGTGCTGGTTTGGATATATTATGCCCCCCACAAAAGCCATAATCTTTAATCCAATCTTGTTGGGTGGAAAGTTTTGATTGAATGTTTCCATGGAGATGTGACACAGTCAACTGTGGGTGAGACCTTTGATTAAATTATTTCCACAGAGGTGTGGACCCCACCCATTCAGGGTAGGTATTAACTAAATCACTGGAGTCCTATTAGAGAGCTCACATACAGAAGGAGTGCAGAGCAGCTGAGAGGGATATTTTGGAGAGAACCTAAGAGCTGACAGTGACGCTGACACTTGGAGATGCTTGGAGACATTTGGAGATATTAGCCCAGAGTTTGTTCCAGGGAAGCTAAGAGAGACAAGCCCAGAGACATTTGTGAGATAGCCATTTGAAACCAGGGCCCAGGATTAAAGGATCAGTAAATGCCAGCCAGGTACATTCCCAGCTAACAGAGGTTTTCCAGATGCCATCGGCCTTTCTTCAGTGAAGGTATCCTCTTGTTGAGGCGTTAGTTTGAACACTTTTATGGCCACAGAACTGTAAATTCGTAGAGAAATAAATCCCCTTCATAAAGGTCAATCCATTTCTGGTATTTTGCATGATGGCAGCATTAGCAATCCGGAACACCTATTTTCTAGATTTTATGAATATGAGTCTACATGTTATAATTAGTTCATATTAGTGATATCATACAATATTCATCCTTTTGTGCCTGACTCATTTCACTCAATATAATGTCTGCAAGGTTCATCCATGTTGTCACAGGCTTCCGGACTTAATTCCTTCTAACTGCTGGATAATAGTCCATCATATGTATATACCATATTTTGTTTATGCATTCATCGGTTGATGAACACTTGGGTGGTTTCCATCTTTTGGCAACTGTGAATAATGCTGCTATGAAATTTGTGTGCAAGTGTCTGTTTGCATCCCTGATTTCAGATCTTCAGGGACATACTGAGTAGTGGGATTGCTGAATCATAAGGAAACTCTATATTTAGTTTTCTGAAGAACTGCCAAACCATCTTCCACAGTGGCTGTACCATTTTACATTCCCACCAGCAATGAATGTGTTCCTATTTTTCCACATCCTCTCAAACACTTGTAGTTTCCTGTTTGTTTAACAGCAGCCATTCTAGTGGGTGTAAAATGATATCTCATTGTGGTTTTCATTTGCATTTCCCTAATAGCTAGTGAAGATGAGCATCTTTTCATGTACTTTTTTTTTCCCATGAACAAGAACATTCTTTTATGCAATTCCATTAAGCGCAGCTAAGAAGTACAAGAGATTCAACAATGATACAAAGCTTACATTCTATATTTCCTTTTTCTTATGTCTCAATTGTGTCCCTTTGAGCCACCTGTCCTCTATCCTCCAATCCCATCCAAGTTCATCATTAGCATTCAATTGTCATCTAGTTAGACTGTCTTTTTTTTTTTCAGTTGTGGAAACATATACAGCCTAAATCTTCCCATTCCACCCCCTCCCTAGCCTTCCATTAGTAGGATTAATCACATTTAGAATGTAATGCTCTTTCCCACCATCCATTACTAGAAATTTCCCTTCACCTCAAACAGCAACCCTACACTCATTTCTTAACTTCCCATTGCCCCTTCCCCCATTTCTCTTAACCCAAACTCTACTTTTCATCTCTATGGTTATATTCTCTGATAATTTCTTTGTGTTTACTGTGGGGCTTAAAATTAACCTCTTAAATCCATATCAATCTTCTTTTTCTTTGATACCACCTTCACTTCAATAGGACACATAAACTATGTTCCTATACTCCTTCATTCCCCCACCTTTGTACAGTTGTCTAAAATTACATATTTTACATTGAGTTCAAAACCACTGATTTGTCCTTAGAGTTTGTGTATTTTCTATCATGTAGGAAGTAAATAGTGGAGTTACAGTTAAAAAATTATTGACTTCTATTTGTATTCCATTGTGGTTGGACAATGTGCTTTGAGTATATTCAATTTTTTTTTTAATTTCTTGAGGCTTGTTTTATGTCCCAGCTTATGGTCGGTTCTGGAGAAAGATCTGTGATCACTAGAGAAAAATGAGTGTCCTGGTGATTTGGGATGTAAGGTACTATATTTGTCTGTTCAAATTCTCTATATCTCTTTCTCCTTTCTTTGTTTCTCTGTTGGTAGGGTTCCCTTTAGAATCTGAAGTAGGGCAGGTCTTTTATTGGCAAAGTCTCTCAGCATTTGTTTGTCTGTGAAAAATTTAAGCTCTCCCTCAAATTTGAAGGAGAGTTTTGCTGGATAAAGTATTCTTGGTTGGAAATTTTTCTCTCTCAGAATTTTAAATATGTCATGCCACTGCCTTCTCACCTCCATGGTGGCCGCTGAGTAGTCACTACTTAGTCTTATGTTGTTTCCTTTGTATGTGGTGAATTGCTTTTCTCTTGCTGCTTTCAGAACTTGCTCCTTCTCTTCAGTATTTGACAGTCTAATCAGAATATGTCTTGGAGTGGGTTTATTTGGATTTATTCTATTTGGAGTTTGCTGGGCATTTATGCTTTGTGTATTTATATTGTGTAGAAGGTTGGGGAAGTTTTCCCCAACAATTTCTTTGAATACTCTTTCTAGACCTTTACCCTTCTCTTCCCCTTCTGGGACACCAATGAGTCTTAAGTTTGGATGTTTTATTTTATCTATCATATCCCTGAGATCCATTTCGATTTTTTTTATTTTTTTCTCCATTCTTTCTTTTGTTCTTTCATTTTCTGCTCTGTGGGCTTCTAGGACACTGAGATGTTGTTCAGCTTCCTCTAGTCTTGTATTGTGAATGTCCAGAGTCTTTTTAATTTGGCCAACAGTTTCTTTTATTTCCATAAGATCTTCTATTTTTTTATTTACTCTTGCAATGTCTTCTTTATGCGCTTCTACGGTCTTCTTTATGTCACTTATATCCTGGGCCATGGTCTTCTTGATGTCCTTTAAATCCTTTGCCATGTTTTCGTTCCTCGATTGTAGTTCTTTGATTAATTTTGCGAGGTACTGTGTATCTTCTGATATCTTGATTTGTGTTTGGAGTTGGATTCTCCATATCTTCCGGTTTTATCATATGCATTAAGATTTTTTGTTGTTTTTGGCCTCTTGGCATTTGTTTTGCTTGATAGGGTTCTTTCAAGTTGTAAAAAAAAAAAGGGATATCAATCTAATTTTTCAGAAACACAGTTTGGTGACGTACACTTTCTCTAACTAACCAGCAGATGGCGTCTGTGAGTCACCTATATCCCTCAAGTCAGTTCTCAACCTTGTTCCCGCGGTGTGTGGGGAAATGATTCTTGTGGGTTCAGTTGGAGAACTTGGTTTGGGTGTGTTGCTGGAGCCGTCCACCCTGAATGTGGGGCGTGTGTACGGGTGGCCAGGGAGGAAGGGCAGTTTTAATGTTCAAATCCCCCAGGTTCCCGGAGATTCAAGGCCACCGCAAGAGTCTAAGCCTTCATTTCAGTTCAGCCCCAGACCCTCTCTCTCGCTGATCCACAAATCACCGGATTTGGTGTAGCATCCCTGGGTTCTCTGAGCGGATCCCCCCCAGCCGCGATCCTCCAGGAGCTCAGCCAAGGGAAAGCCGTGCTACGTCACCAGTGCACGCCATCCCTCAAGGGAAGCCCTGGGCCGCTGGGCCATGCGGCAGCGCGCTCTCAGCCTGAAGCAAAAATGGCCGAACGGAGCATCTCAGCCCCCTCCTCCTCGCACAGTTCCTCCTTCCCAGCTCCGGGACAACTGGCGGGGCTCTGGGCTGTGGGAACGGCCCTGGGTAGGAGTTTATCCAGCCCTCCGGGGGGCCAGCTGCTAGCCATGGGTTTCTTTCTGCTTCCAGCTCTCCCCTCCGTTCCCCCAGACCCAAGGGTATCTGCAGCGGGCTATCTTCCTGGCCAGACACTGAGAGGCTGGCCCAGCCCTCTCTTGCTGTGTTTTACTGCATGGTCCCACAATCGCAGCTGCAGCCGCTCCTGGGTTTTCCCCCTTTTTTTAAAAAAAAAAATGAGCCAGCCGGTCTCCAAACGCTGAACCCTGGCTTCCCCAGATCGCCGCGCAGCTGCGGGTCTTCCAGCCAGCTTACTCACTCGTTTCAGAATGCCAACTCCCGGTTTCACCAAGTATACAGCCCCTCTGGAGCTAGGAGCCCTCGTCCAGCTGGCACACTGCTGTAACCGGTATTCTGGGTCACTTTCTGGTTTTTAGCTAGTGTTTTTCACGGAGGCGTTTTTTCGCCCTGTCTCAGCTAGCTGCCATCTTAGTTTCCTCATGTACTTTTTAGCAGTTTGCATTTCGTCTTTGGAAAAACGTCTATTCATGTCTAGTGCTCATTTTTAAATTGGGTTGTTTGTCCTTTATTTTTGATTGTAGGATTTTTTATATATTCTGGATATCAAACCCTTGTCAGATGTGTGGCTTCCCAATATTTTCTCCCATTGAATTGGCTGCCTTTTATCCTTTTCACAAAGTCATTTGAAGCATAGAAGTATTCCATTTTGAAGAGGTCCCATTTACTTATTTTTTCTTTCATTGCTTGTGTTTTGGGTATAAGGTCTAGGATAAGAAACTACTGCCTATCACTAGATTGTGAAGATGCTTATCTACATTCTTCTAGGAGTTTAATGTACTGGTTCTTATATTTCAGTCTTTGATCCATTGTGAGTTAATTTTTGTAAAGAATGTGAGATGGGGTCCTCTTTCCTTCTTTTGGATATGGATATCCAGTTCTCTCAGCACCGTTTATTAAAGAGATTGTTCTATCCCAGTTGAGTGGATTTGGGAACCTTGTCAAAAATCAATTGACCAAAGATCTGAGGGTCTATTTCTGAAGTCTCAATTCAATTCCATTTGTCTATCTATCTAGCTATCTAGCTATCTATATTTTTATGCCAGTACCATGCTGTTTTGACCACTGTAGCTTTATAATATGCCTTAAAATCAGGAAGTATGAGTCCTCCCACTTTGTTCTTCTTTTTCAAGATGTTTATGGCTATTTAAGGCTCCTTACCATTCCAAATAACCTTGATAATTAGCTTTGCCATTTCTGCAAAGTAGGCTGTTGGAATTTTTATTGGGATTGCATTGAATCAGTAGTACAATTTGGGTAGAGTTGACATCTTAATGACATTTAGCCTTCCAATACATGAATATGGAATGTCTTTCTATTTATTTCAGTCTTTTAAAAATTTCTTTTAGCGATGTTTTTTTAGTTTTCTATGTACAGGTCCTTTACATCATTGGCTGTGCCAGTTTGAATGTATTATATCCCCCAAAACACCATTATCTTTGATGCAATCTTGTGTGGGCAGATGTATTAGTGTTGATTAGATTGTAGTTCTTTGAGTGTTTCCATGGAGATGTGACCCACCCAACTGTAGGTGATAACTCTGATTGGATAATTTCCATGGAGGTGTGGCCCTGTCCATTCGGCATGGGCCTTGATTTGTTTATTAGAGCACTATATAAGCTCAGACAGAAGGAGAGAGCTTTCTACAGCCAAGAGGGACACTTTGAAGAATGCACAGGAGCTGAGACAGTAGCTGAGACAGACACTTTGAAGGCAGCTGTTGGAAGCTTATGCAGACATTTTGGAGAGCGCCATTTTGAAACACAACCTGGGAGCAAGCAGAAGTCAGCCATGTGCCTTCCCAGCTAATAGAGGTTTTTCGGATGCCAATGGGCTTTCTCCAGTGGAGGTACCCTTTGTTGATGGACACTTTATGGCCTTAAGACTGTAACTGTGTAACCAAATAAACCGCCTTTATAAAAGCTGATCCATTTCTGGTGTTTTGCAAAAAGGCAGCATTAACAAACTGGAACACTGGCTAAGTTTATTCCTAGATATTTTATTCTTTTAGTACTATTGTGAATGGAATTTTTTTCTTGATTGCTTCTTTGGATAGCTCATTACTAGTGTATAGAAACACTACTGATTTGTGAGAGTTGATCTTGTATCTCTCCACTTTGCTGAACTGGTTTATTAGTTCTAGTAGCTTTCTCACAGTTTTTTTTATTTTCAGAACTTTCTAAATATAGGATCATGTCATCTGCAAATAGTAAGAGTTTTACTTCTTCCTTCAAATTTGGATGGCTTTTACTTCAGTTTAGCCTAACTGTTCTAGATAGAACTTCTAGCCCAATGTTGAACAACAGTGGGGACAAGGGGCATCTTTATCTTGTTCCAGATCTTAGAGGGAAATCTTTCAGTCTTTCACCAGTGAGTACGATGTGAGCTGTGGGTTTCTCACATATGCCCTTTATCATGTTGAGGAAGTTTCCTTCTATTCCTGTCTTTTGAAGTGTTTTTATGAAGAAAGGATGCTGGATTTTGTCAAATGGATTTCCTGCATCACTCAAGACGATCATGTAGTTTTCCCCCTTCCATTTGTTAATGTTCTGTATAACATTAATTGATTTTCTTGTGTTGAATCACCTTTGCATACTGGGGATAAAACCCACATGATCACAGTGTAAAATTTTTTAAATATGCTGTTGAATTCTATTTGCAAGTATTTTGTTGAGGATTTTTGCATCTATATTCACCAGAGAAATTTGTCTGCAGTTTCCTTTTCTTCTAGTATTTTTATCAGGCTTTGGTATTAGGGCGATGTTGGCTTCACAGAATGAGTTAGGAAGTATTCCCTCCTCTTCAATTTTTGTAAGAGTTTGAGCAGGGTGGTATTAATTCTTCTTGGAATGATTGGTAAAATTTACCTGTGAAGCCATCTGATCCTGGGCTTTTATTTTTTGGGAGGTTTTTGAAGTCTAATTCAATATCTTGTGATCGGTTTGTTGAGGCCTCCTATTTCTTCTAGAGTCAGTGTAGGTTGTGTGTTTTAGGAAATTGTCCATTTCATCTAAGTTGTTTAGTTTGTTGGCATACAGTTGTTCATAGGATCCCCTTATGATTTTTTTATTTCTACAGGGTCTTGATAATGACCCCACTTTTATTTCTGATTTTATTTATTTGCATCTTGTGTCTTATCTTTGTCAGTCTAGCTAAGGGTTTGTCATTTTTATTGATCTTCTGAAAGAACCACCTTTTTGTTTTATTGATTCTCTGTATAGTTTTTTTTGTTCTCAATTTCATTTATTGCCACTCTAATCTTTGTTATTTCTTTCCTTTTGCTTGCTTTGGGATTGGTTTTGTGTTCTTTCTCTAGTTCCTCCAGGTGTTCAGTTATGTCTTTGATTTTAGCTTTCTTCCTTTTTACTGTAGGCATTTAGGGCTATAAACTTCCCTCTCAGCACTGCCTTTGCTGACTCCAATAAGTTTTGATATGTTGTGTCCTTGTTTTCATTCATCTCAAATATTTACTGATTTATCTTGCAATTTCTTCTTTGACCCACTGATTGTTTAAGAGTGTGTTGTTTAACTTCCATATACATTTTTTTCCTTTTTAATTTTTATTGGGATTGTTCAGATACCATACAATTATCCAAAGATCCAAAGTGTACAATCAATTGCCCCTGGTACCCTCACACAGCTGTGCATCCATCACCACTTAATTTTTGTTCGATTTTTAGAAACTTTTCATTACTACAGACAAGAAATAAAGAGAAAGATGAAAAAAGAAAAAAAGAAAAAAAGAAAAGAAACTCGAATCTCCCATATACCTAACCAACCCCCCTCAATTGTTGACTCGTAGGGTTGGTATAGTACATTTGTTACTATTTATGAAAAAATGTTGAAATACTACTAACTATAGTATATAGTTTGCAATAGGTATATATTTCTTCCCTATATGCTCCTCTATTATTAATTTCTAATTGTATTGTCATACATTTGTTCTGGTTCATGGAAGAGATTTCTAATATTTGTACAGTTAATCATGGACATTGCCCACCATAGGATTCAGTTTTATACATTCCCATCTTTTGATCTCCAACTTTCCTTCTGGTGACATATATGACTCTGAGCTTCCCCTTTCCACCTCATTCATGCACCATTCAGCACTCACATCTTGCTACCGATACCTCTGTTCATTTCCAACCATTTAAGTTCATCCTAGTTGAACATTCTGCTCATACTAAGCAACCACTCCCCATTCTTAAGCCTTGTCCTATATCTTGGTACCTTATATTTCATGTCTATGAGTTTACATATAATTAGTTCCTATCAGTGAGACCCTGCAATATTTGTCCTTATGTGTCTGGCTTATTTCACTCAGTATATTGCCCTCAAGGTTTTGTCATCAACCCTTTTTTTTTAAATGTGGTTTTGTTCACATACCATACATTCCATTCTAAGTAAATAATTGATGGTTCTCTGTATGGTCATATATTTATGTGTTCACCACCTTCACCACTATCTATATAAGGGCATCTACATTTCTTTCACAAGGCAGGAGGGAGACTCAAAGAAGGTAGAGAGGCAAAAGAAAAAGAAAAAAGAAAGGGGAGAAAAATGACAGCTAGGAAGCAGCAAAAGGAAAAATAACCTTAAATCAAAGTAAAGAGTCAGACAACACCACCAATGTCAAGTGTCTAACATGCCTCCCCTATCCCCCCCATCTGCATTTACCTTGGTATACCGCCTTTGTTACATTAAAGGAAGCATAATACAATGATTCTGTTAGTTACAGTCTCTAGTTTACGTTGATTGCATCCCTCCCCCAATGACTCCCCCTTCTTAACACCTTGCAAGGTTGACATTTGCTTGTTCTCCCTCATAAAAGAACGTATTTGTACATTTTATCACAATTGTTGAACACTCTAGATTTCACCAAGTTACACAGTCCCAGTCTTTATCTTTCCTCCTTTCTCCTGGTGTCTCACATGCTCCCAACCTTCCTCTCTCAACCATATTCATAGTTATCTTTGTTCAGTGTACTTACATTGCCGTGCTACCATCTCCCAAAATTGTGTTCCAAACCATGCACTCCTGTCTTCTCCTATCACTCTGTAGTGCTCCCTTTAGTATTTCCTGTAGGGCGGGTATCTTGTTCACAAAGTCTCTCATTGCCTGTTTGTCGGAAAATGTTTTGAGCTCTCCCTCATACTTGAAGGACAGCTTTGCTGGATATAGGATTCTTGGTTGGCAGTTTTCCTCTTTCAGTATCTTAAATATATCACACCCCACTTCCTTCTTACCTCCATGGTTTCTGCTGAGAGATCTGCACATAGTCTTATTAAGCTTCCTTTGTATGTGATGGATTGCTTTTCTCTTGCTGCTTTCAGGATTCTCTCTTTGTCTTTGACATTTGATAACCTGATTATTAAGTGTCTTGGTGTAGGCCTATTCAGATCTATTCTGTTTGGAGTACGCTGTGCTTCTTGGATCTCTAATTTTATGTCTTTCATAAAAGATGGGAAATTTTCATTAATTATTTCCTCTATTATTGCTTCTGCCCCTTTTCCCTTCTTTTCTCCTTCTGGAACACCAATGATGCGTACATTCTTGCACTTTGTTTCATCCTTAAGTTCCTGGAGATGTTGCTCACATTTTTTCATTCTTTTCTCCATCTGTTCCTTTGTGTGTAGTCTTTCAGGTGTTTTGTTCTCCAGTTCCTGAGTGTTTTCTTCTGCCTCTTGAGATCTGCTGTTGTATGTTTCCATTGTGTCTTTTGTCTCTTGTGTTGTGGCTTTCATTTCCATAGATTCTACTAGTTGTTTTTTTGAACTTTCAATTTCTGCCTTATGTATGCCCAGTGTTTTCTTTATAGCCTCTATCTCTTTTGCAATATCTTCTCTAAACTTTTTGAATTGATTTAGCATTAGTTGTTTAAATTCCTGTATCTCAGTTGAAGTGTACATTTGTTCCTTTGACTGGGCCATAACTTCATTTTTCTTAGTGTAGGTTGTAATTTTCTGTTGTTTAGGCATGGTTTCCTTGGTTACCCCAATCACGTTTTCCCAGACCAGAACAGGCTCAAGTCCCAGAGGGAAGAAATAATTCAGTATCTGGTTTCCCTGAGGGTGTGTCTTAGAAAATTGCTCCACCCTGTGATGCCTCAGGTCACTGTGCTTTTCTCCCCAACAGGTGGCGCCTGTTAGCCTATAATTCTTGACTGGTGTGAGGAGGTATGACCATGTTCCCCCAGGCTCTGAGGTCTGGTTCTGAATGGAAAGGGCCTCACCCCTTTCCTCTTAGAGATAGACGCCCTGGGGGAGGTTGTTAGCATTTCAATGGTCTCTCTCTCTCTGCTTGTGCTATCTCCACCCTTCTCTGAGTCACAGCACTGGGAACTGAAAATGGCTAGGGCTTTCTCCACGAGCCAAAAAAGGAACAGATAGTCCCTTTCAGAACTAGTCCAAGGTGACCCTCCAGCTCTCCAAGGTCAGTCGTCACCCAAAGCCTCTGTTTCTTTTTTGGGGATTCGTACCTGTAGTGAGCAGTTCACACTCGCTACTTAAAACCCCAGTTGGAGCTCAGCTGAGCTCTATTCGCTTGCTGGGAGAGAGCTTCTCTCTTGCACCACGAGGCTTTGCAGCTCGGTCTATGGGAGAGGGGGTCTCACGACTTGGATCTGCAGGTTTTACTTACAGATTTCATGCTGTGATCTCAGGCATTCCTCCCAATTCAGGTTGGTGTATGATGAGTGGATGGTCTCGTTTGTCCTCCCACAGCTATTCTGGATTATTTACTAGCTGTTTCTGGGTTTTTTTTAGTTGTTCCAGGGGGACTACTTAGCTTCCACTCCTCTCTATGCCGCCATCTTCCACATTTTTTCATGTGTTTCATATGTTTTCATGTGTTTTCATATTTTCATGCCACATTTTTTCATGTGTTTCTTGGCCATTTGTATTTCCTCTTCAGAGAACTGTCTTTTCATATCTTTTGCCCATTTTATAATTGGGCTGTCTGTACTATTGTCATTGAGTTGTAGGATTTCTTTATATATGAAAGATATCAGTCTTTTGTCAGATACATGGTTTCCAAAAATTTTTTCCCATTGAGTTGGCTGCCTCTTTACCTTTTTGAGAAATTCCTTTGAGGTGCAGAAACTTCTAAGCTTGAGGAGTTCCCATTTATCTATTTTCTCTTTTGTTGCTTGTGCTTTGGGTGTAAAGTCTAGGAAGTGGCCGCCTAATACAAGGTCTTGAAGATGTTTTCCTACATTATCTTCTAGGAGTTTTATGGTACTTTCTTTATATTGAGATCTTTGGTCCATTTTGAGTTAATTTTTGTGTAGGGGGTGTGGTAGGGGTCCTCTTTCATTCTTTTGGATATGGATATCCAACTCTCCCAGCCCCATTTGTTGAAAAGACCATTACGACTCAGTTCAGTGACTTTGGGGGCCTTATCAAAGATCAGTCGGCCATAGATCTGAGGGTCTATCTCTGAATTCTCAATTCGATTCCATTGATCTATATGTCTATCTTTCTGCCAGTACCATGCTGTTTTGGCAACTGTGGCTTTATAATAAGCTTCAAAGTCAGGGAGTGTAAGTCCTCCCACTTCGTTTTTCTTTTTTAGAGTGTCTTTAGCAATTTGAGGCATCTTCCCTTTCCAAATAAATTTGATAACTAGCTTTTCCAAGTCTGCAAAGTAGGTTGTTGGAATTTTGATTGGGATTGCATTGAATCTGTAGATGAGTTTGGGTAGAATTGACATCTTAATGACAGTTAGCCTTCCTATCCATGAACATGGAATATTTTTCCATCTTTTAAGGTCCCCTTCTATTTCTTTTAGTAGAGTTATGTAGTTTTCTTTGTATAGGTCTTTTACATCTTTGGTTAAGTTTATTCCTAGGTACTTGATTTTTTTAGTTGCTATTGAAAATGGTATCTTTTTCTTGAGTGTCTCTTCAGTTTGTTCATTTCTAGCATATAGAAACATTACGGACTTATGTGCATTAATCTTGTATCCCGCTACTTTGCTAAATTTGTTTATTAGCTCTAGTAGCTGTATCATCGATTTCTCAGGGTTTTCCAGATATAAGATTATATCATCTGCAAACAATGACAGTTTTACTTCTTCTTTTCCAATTTGGATGCCTTTTATTTCTTTGTCTTGCTGGATTGCCCTGGCTAGCACTTCCAGCACAATGTTGAATAACAGTGCTGACAGCGGGCATCCTTGTCTCATTCCTGATCTTAGAGGGAAGGCTTTCTGTCTCTCACCATTGAGTCCTATGCTGGCTGTGGGTTTTTCATATATGCTCTTTATCATATTGAGGAAGTTTCCTTCAATTCCTACCTTTTGAAGTGTTTTTTTTATCAAAAACGGATGTTGGATTTTGTCAAATGCTTTTTCAGCATCTATTGAGATGATCATTTGATTTTTCCCTTTCGAATTTTTAATGTGTTGTAATACATTGGTTGATTTTCTTATGTTGAACCATCCTTGCATGCCTGGAATGAACCCCACTTGGTCATGGTGTATGATTTTTTTAATGTGGCTTTGGATTCAATTTGCAAGTATTTTGTTGAGGTTTTCTGCATCTATATTCATTAGGGAGATTGGCCAGTACTTTTCCTTTTTTGTAGCATCTTTGCCTGGTTTTGGTATTAGATTGATGTTAGCTTCATAAAATGAGTTAGGTAGTGTTCCATTCTCTTCAATGTTTTGAAAGAGTTTGAGTAAGATTGGTGTCAGTTCTTTCTGGAAAGTTTGGTAGAATTCCCCTGTGAAGCCATCTGGCCCTGGGCATTTATTTGTGGGAAGATCTTTGATGACTGATTGGATCTCTTTGCTTGTGATGGGTTGATTGAGGTCTTCTATTTCTTCTGTGGTCAGTCTAGGTTGTTCTTATGTTTCCAGGAAATTGTCCATTTCCTCTACATTATCCAGTTTGTTGCCATACAGTTGTTCATAGTATCCTCTTATAATTTTTTTAATTTCTTCAGGATCTGCAGTTATGTCACCTTTTTCATTCATTATTTTGTTTATATGGGTCTTCTCTCTTTTTGATTTTGTCAGTCTAGCTAGGGGCTTGTCAATCTTGTTGATCTTCTCAAAGAACCAACTTTTGGTGATATTTATCCTCTCTATTGTTTTTTTTTTTTGTTCTCTATGTCATTTATTTCTGCTTTAATCCTTGCTATTTCTTTTCTTCTACTTGGTTTAGGATTGGTTTGCTGTTCATTTTCAAGCTTCTTCAGTTGATCCATTAGTTCTTTGATTTTGGCTCTTTCTTCCTTTTTAATATATGCATTTAGTGCTATAAATTTCCCCCTGAGTACTGCTTTTGCTGCATCCCATAGGTTTTGGTATGTTGTGTTCTCATTTTCATTCGTCTCTATATATTTAGCAATTTCTCTTGGTATTTCTTCTTTAACCCACTGATTGTTTAGTAGTGTGTTGTTTAACCTCCAGGTATTTGTGAATTTTCTAAGTCTCTGATGGTTATTGACTTCTAATTGTATTCCATTGTGGTCAGAGAATGTGCTTTGAATAATTTCAATCTTTTTAAATTTATTGAGGCTTGTTTTATGTCCCAGCATATGATCTATTCTGGAGAAAGTTCCGTGAGCACTAGAAAAGTATGTGCATCCTGGTGATTTGGGAGGTAATGTTCTGTACATGTCTGTTAAATCTAATTCATTTATCAGATTGTTTAGGTTTTCAATTTCCTTATTGGTCTTCTGTCTGGTTGATCTATCTATAGGAGAGAGTGATGTGTTGAAGTCTCCCACAATTATTGTGGAAACATCAATTGCTTACTTTAGTTTTGCCAGTGTTTCTCTCATGTATTTTGTGGCACCTTGATTGGGTGCATAGACATTTATGTTTGTTATTTCTTCTTGTTGAATTGCCCCTTTTATTAGTATGTAGTGGCCTTCTTTGTCTCTCAAAACATCCCTGCATTTAAAGTCTATTTTATCTGAGATTAATATTGCTACACCTGGTTTCTTTTGGCTGTAGCTTGCATGAAATATTTTTTTCCATCCTTTCACTTTCAGTTTCTTTGTGTCCCTGTGTCTAAGATGAGTCTCTTGTATGCAACATATTGATGGTTCATTTTTTTTGATCCATTCTGCGAGTCTATATCTTTTAATTGGGGAGTTTAATCCATTTACATTCAACGTTATAACCATGAAGGCATTTCCTGAATCACCCATCTTCCATTGGTTTATGTTTGTCACATATATTTTTCCCCTCTCTCTATTAATATCCTTTATTGTACCCATACCGAATCTCTTTAGTACTGAACCTTTCTCCAAGTCTCTCTGTCCTTTCTTTGTTTCTCTGTCTGTAGGGCTCCCTTTAGTATCTCCAGTAGGGCAGGTCTCTTGTTAGCAAATTCTCTCAGCATTTGTTTGTCTGTGAAAAATTTAAGCTCTCCCTCAAATTTGAAGGAGAGCTTTGCTGGATAAAGTATTCTTGGCTGGAAATTTTTCTCGCTCAGAATTTTAAATATATCATGCCTCTGCCTTCTTGCCTCCATGGTGGCTGCTGAGTAGTCACTACTTAGTCTTATGCTGTTTCCTTTGTATGTGGTGAATTGCTTTTCTCTTGCTGCTTTCAGAACTTGCTCCTTCTCTTCTGTGTTTGATAGTGTGATCAGTATATGTCTCGGAGTGGGTTTATTTGGATTTATTCTATTTGGAGTTCGCTGAGCATTTATGATTTGTGCATTTATGGTGTTTAGAAGATTTGGGAAGTTTTCCCCAACAATTTCTTTGAATACTCTTCCTAGACCTTTACCCTTTTCTTCCCCTTCTGGGACACCAATGAATCTTATATTCGGACGTTTCATATTATCTATCATATCCCTGAGGTCCATTTCGATTTTTTCAATTTTTTCCCCCATTCTTTCTTTTATGCTTTCATTTTCCATTCTGTCATCTTCCAGGTCACTGATTCGTTGTTCAACTTCCTCTAGTCTTGTACTATGAGTGTCCAGAATCTTTTTAATTTGGTCAACAGTTTCTTTAATTTCCATAAGATTATCCATTTTTTAATTTAGTCTTGCAATGTCTTCTTTATGCTCTTCTAGGGTCTTCTTGATCTCCTTTGTCTCCCTTACTATGGTCTCATTGTTCATCCTTAGTTCTTTGAGTAGCTGCTCTAGGTGCTGTGTCTCTTCTGGTCTTTTGATTTGGGTGCTTGGGCTTGGGTTATCCATATCGTCTGGTTTTTTCATATGCTTTATAATTTTCTGTTGTTTTTGGCCTCGTGGCATTTGCTGAACTTGATAGGGTTCTTTTAGAATTTGTAGACCAATTGAAGTCCTTATCTCTAATTTATCAGATCTACAGCTTCGTGGAGTACACTTTCTCTAACTAACCAGCATGTGGCGTCCACGAGCCACCTGTTCTCCACAAGCCAGTTCTCCCTTGCCTTGTCTTTGTGGTGAGTGGGGGAGTGAGTCTTTTGGGGTCCAATTGGTGTACCAAGCTTGTGTGTGTAGTTGGTGTTGCACGCCCTATATATGGGGCGTGTTTCTGGGCAGTCAGGGAGGGGGGGTGGCTCTAACAATCAAATCTCCCTGGTGATCCTGGAGTTTTAAAGCTGCTGCAATAGTCTAATCCTTCAGTTCAGTCTTGCCACAGTTTGTCTCTGCCACTGACCCACAAGTCCTTGGTATTGGCGTATAGCTCCTGAGACTTGCGAGTGGGTCCCTCTTCCAGGCCGTGCACCCCATGGTCCTCTGTTGAGGGATGACTGTGCTATGTCACAGGTGAGTGCCGTCCCCCCAGGGTGGTTCTGGGCTGCTAGGCTGTGTAGGGAGGCTCCCAGTCTGCTGAAATAATGGCTGAATGGGGCTTTGTTAATTCACACTGCTCTACCTTCCCAACTCTGGGACAATCAGCTGAGGTTGTAGGGAAGGCTAATGTCCACGCCCAGTTTTGTGGTGTGTGCCTGTTATTTGAAGCTCTTCCATCACACTGGGTTGTCTGGGGCAGCTCTGGGCTATGGGGCTGGTGATGGGCAGGAGTGTTTCCTGTCCACCAGGATGATGGCAGTGAGTGGACACCCCCCTTTTCTTGGGAAGTTGTGGTGTTTAGTGAATTTTCTCAGCCACTGGATTATTGCATTTTGTCTCAGAGCTCTCTTAGTTCTGCTCTTGTCTTGAACTGCCCAAATTGCAAGTCTTTGAAGGTTTTTGTGTTGGGCTTCTTACAGTAATTGTTTTAGAAAAAGAAAAAAGGATTAAAAAAAAAAAGGGCCCTCCTCAGAGATCTAATGGGTTATTGAAATGCTAAGAGACAAAGCAACCAGGGCCATTAAGGAAAGGTCCACAGGGCAGAGAGATCAGCTTTTCTTCGGGATTTGCATATGAGCCTCAGGGCCTGAGCTCTGCCCTTCCCCTTTCTATGTTCACCAGAACTCCAAAAATCCTCCACTTTTATTTTGGAGTTTTTCTTGCTGTTTTTTTCTATGCCTGTCTCCTCTCTGCTGGGCTGGCTGCTCTCAGATTCTCTGGTGTCTGGTCTCAGTCTATCTATGGTTGGAGTTTGGATCAGTAGAATGAGTTTCCGATAAGGGCTGCCACTGCAGTTCTCCCTTCTCCTTCCCGGAGCTGACAGCCCCTCCTCCCACGGGACTGAGCCTGGCAGGGAGGGGTGCGGTTCCCCTGGCCACAAAAACTTACAGATTTCGCTGATCTCAGCAGTTCCACGTTTTCATGAGTGTTGTATGAAGTATGCCCAAAGTCAGATTGCTCTGTGGTGTCCAGTCCACGCAGTTCCTGGCTTTCTACCTACTTTCCTGGAGGAGTAACTAAAACATACAGCTCACCAGTCTGCCATCTTGCCCCACCTCCTCCCTACACCCTTCAGTTTTGCCAGTGTTTGCCTCATGAACTTTGGGGCACCTTGATTAGGTGCATAGAGATTTATGATTGTTACTTCTTCTTGGTGAAATGCCCCTTTTATGAATATATAGTGGTCCTTGTTTGTCTCTTATAACATTATTGCATTTAAAGCCTAATTTGTCTGATATTAGTATAATTGCCCCAGCTTTTTTGTTTGTTTACTGTTTGTGTGGAATATCTTTTTCCATCCTTTCACTTTCAACCTATTTGTATCTTTCAGTCTAAAATGAGTCTCTTGCAAACAGCATATAAATGGATCATACTTTTTTTTAAATCCATTCTGCCAATCTCTGTCCCTTGTTTGAGGAGTTAAATCCATTAACATTCAATTAAATTTATTACTGTGAAAGCATTACTTACTTCAACGATTTTATCATTTGGCTTTTATTTTTCAGACCTATTTTTTCTCTCTTTTTATCCTTTTAGTTACCCTGTGATATTCTTAATTTTTATACTCTCCTCCATGCTTCTCCTTCCTGTCTTTTCTTTTCAGCCAGCAGAACCCCCTTTAGTATTTATTGTAGGACAGGTCTCTTGTTAACAGACTCTCTCAGCTTCTGTTTATCTGTGAATATTTTAAACTACCCACCCACCCACCCTCCATTTTTGAAGGACAGCTTTTGCTGGGAAAAGAATTCTTGGCTGGAAATTTTTCTCTTTCAGTATCTTAAATATTTCTTAAATTCAACTGCCTTCTTGCCTCCATGGTTTCTTATGAGAAATCAACATTTAGTCTTATTTGCCTTCCTTTGTATGTGGTGAACCACTTTTCTATTGCTCCTTTCAGAATTCTTTCTTTTTGGCATTTGGCAGTTTGAGTAATAAGGCTTGGAGTGGGTCTATTTGAATTTCTTCTCTTTGGAGTATGTTGGGCTTCTTGTTTTTCATATTTATGTCTTTTATAAGGGTGGGAAATTTTTCAGCCATTGTTTCCTCAAATATTCTTTGTGGCCCTTTCCTCTTCTCTTCTCCTTCTGGGACACCCATGATGCCTATGTTTGTGTGCTTTATGTTATCAATCATCTTCCTGAAGCCCTGCTCAAATTTTTCCATTTTTTTTCTCCATTTATTCTTTTGTCTGTTTGAATTTGGATGCTCTGTCTTCCAGCTCACTGATCCTTTGTTTTGTCTGTTCAAATCTGCTGTTGTGTGTCTCTATTGTGTTTTTTATTCCCTCTGTAATGTCTTTCATTTCCATAAGATCTCTTATTTTTCTATGTATTCTTTCAAATTCTTCTTTATGCTTACCCAGTGTCTTCTTAATATTCTTTATCTCTTTAGCCATCTCATTGAATTTGTTTAGGAGATTTGTTTGAACATTTTTGATTAGTTGTTCCAAATCCTGTGTCTCCTCTGAGTTTTTAATTTGTTCCTTTGAATGGGCCATATCTTCCTGAATTTTAGTATGCCTTGAGATTTTTGCTGATATCTAGTCCTCTGATTATCTTGATTGTTTATTTGAAGGTCAGTTTCTTTCTCTTTTCTAGGATTTTGTTTTTGATTGTGTTTGTATTAGTGCTCTTCTTTGACAGTTGCATCATCAGAATTTCCCAGCCAAAACAGGGTCAGGTGCCCAGGAAGGGGGAGTAGACCAGATCCAATAGGCCTGTGATAGGGTCTGGAAAGACTCCCAAATCCCTTTTTTCACCTTTACTTTCCATCCTGCACAGCAGATGGTGGTCTTCAACTTACTATTCCCACCAGCCCTACAAAAGCAGACTTTTTTGTTTTTTTTGCCAAAATCACCTCTGAAGCATTTGAAACAATGGTGCTCATTGGTGTCTGACTGGAAGGGCTGAAACTGTCAGGATCCCATGTTTTCACATTGCCAGCCAATACCTGGTTCAGTGTTGGGCTGTGTCCCTCTCTGTACTTGGGGCAGAGGACTCCTGCAGCCATCCCAGTCTACAGCTGTCCCCCAGGCAAGGATTGGGTGACCCTCAAGGATGGGGAAAGAGTGCCAGGAGCTGCAGAGGGAATTACTCACAGTCTCTGACCATGGTTTCTCAGTCTCTTCATCCTGTACTTCCCTGGGCATTGTAATGACGTTCCCTGGTCCCTGGGTCACCAAACAGTTGATTTGGACAGTTTCTGTCTGGCTACTCACTGCTTTTAGGAGAGAAGTAGCTTCTGCTGCTCCCTTCCTAATCCCCCATTCTTGAAGCTCCTTCTTGATGCTCTTTTTATTTTCGACACTCCTCAGCAGCTTGTGCTCTGCTCTGGGTCTCTGTGGACTTGGGCCCTTGTCTGGATATGTTTGGGGATCTGATTCAGTGCTGTGACTGTTTTTATAGCCAGTACCCTGATGGGAGGTGAGAGGGATCCCAGTCACTGCCCCTGAACACTTCCCGAGTTGTGTGGGACTGAGCAACGGGGAGGGAAGAGGACTAGCTGGTCCTGGACAGAAGTTTCCTACCTGATATTTTTCTCTTTCTTCACTACAGCACTTGAGGAATCCTTCTCCAGTCTCTACCTTCCTACAGAGTTCTAAGCAACTGAGATTTGTCCTTTTTTTTTTTTTTTGCTGAATCTCTGGAGAGGTTTTTCCAGGAGATGTCTTATGCTGCCATGTTGATGACCTCACTCAGGTTCTTAGGTTTTAATGGTCATGGAGAGGCAGGAGTTAGGGCTTTGGGCCTATGTGAAGCAGGGAATTGGAACTGTGACACCTATATAAAGTTAGGACTTTCAAAAAGGATGGCCAAAACAAAAACCCATTACTAGCATAGGGAGACAACTGGGCTCTGTCTGGGAATGTGGAATAAAGGTATCCCTATGAGGATTTGTAACCTCAGACCTGCTCTCATATGGGCTTGGAATTCAAAATGTATATACCTCCTGAAAGGTCCAGAAATCCTCCAGGTCATAAAATGAGCATAGAGTGGGCCTTAGCTTTTGATATTCACTAAAGTACCTGGCAGAAGCAACATAAAACAGCTCTGGATGGATGTATCCTCCACAATATTCCCACAGATAAAGTCTGAATGAACATGACACCCAATAAAAAATTTCAAAACACATGATGAAACACCCACCATAAGTGAATGTTTGAAAACACAACAAACAGCAGGATTAAACCCCAAGATCTTCAGATAATAGAATCATCTAAATCACACTATAAAAATATGTTTAAAATGACTAAAGACATAACTGAAAATATAACAACAGAACCAGACACTATAAAAAATAAAAGGCAAAGTAGATTCAAAAAAGAATTCTAGAAATGAAAAATATAGATTTTAAAATTAAAAGTCAGTATATACAGATTAAACCATAGATTAGGAACAGCTAAAGAGAAAATTGGCAAACTGGAATATAGATATAAAAGAGAGATTAGAAATAAAAATAAGAAATATGGGTAAAGATACATAGAGGACAAATGGAACAAGAGTAAGATTCGAAGAGGCAATAGCTGAGAGATTCCAGAACTGATGAATTAAAGATGTGAATCTTTGTATTGAGGAAGTATAGTCCTGAGAAGGATAAAATATATCACATTTAAACCATTTTGATAAATCTTCGCTACATAAAAAAAGATCACTGTAGTGGGTTGAGTAGTGTCCCCCCAAAATTCACATCCACTTGGAACCTCAGAATGCAATCTTATTTGAAATAAGGGTCTTTGGTAATGTAATTAAGGTAAGGTTTGAGATGAGATCATATTGGATAAGGGTGGGCCCTAAACCCAATGAGATTTTCCATAGGCAGAAAAAGAGATGACACAAGGAAGAAACCCATGTGAAAACAGAGGCAAAGATTACAGTTATGCTGCCACACAAGCCAAGAAACAGCAGGGGCTACAAGAAGCTGGATGAGGCAAGAAGAGATTCTGCCCTAGAGACTTTGGAAGGAGTGTGGCTCTACTGACACCTTGATTTCAGACTTCTGGCCTCAAGACCGTAAGAGAATAAGTTTTTTGTTGTTTAAAAGATTGTTCTAAACACTTTACCCAAAAGATAATTATTTTACTATATTGGCATATTTTCCCCCCAGTCTTTTGTCCATATATGTTTATGTATGTTTACAAAAATTTTTTTTAAAAATCAATACTGTAACCATAATTTTGAATTCCACTTTTTTCTCAATATTTTACCAGAAGCATTTCTCCTTATCATTAAACAACAGCGGCAGCATAAATAACAGCTAACATTTTAATGCTGTGGTTATGATTATAGGTTGTAAAGTCACTTTTTAGGTTTAAATCCCAGCTCACAACTTATTAGCTCTTGGGAAAGTGTTCTCTCTCTGCCTCAATTTGCTCATCTGTTAAAACCTGCATCTTAGATTTATTGTGAGCTACTGTTTATTAAGTCATCTGCCAGGCACTGTGCAGGCAAGTGTTCGGACATACTTGAATAATTTCTTTTAATCCTCATACCAATACTATGGGTTATAAACTGTTATTGTCCCTATTTTACAGATGAAAAAAGTGAGGCTTAGAAATATTGTTAGGTGATTTGCCCCATATCACATGGCCAATGATGGTGCTTTGACTTGAATTCAGATTTGTTTCTCAACCTATGCTCTTGATTAGTCACATGGGATCAAGGCAAGGGAGTGAGATGCTCCAGTGTTCCATCCCCCTACAGAAGTTTTAAACAACAAACAAGAACTGGAAGAACCATCTTTTGTAAATTTTCAGAAAAGAGTTAAAGGGTTGCAGAAATAGGGCAAGTGCCATATAAAGAAAAAAAGAAACTTAAAAACAGTAGGATCTCATGGTGCCCTTGCTGGTGACTCACCTAATCCCTCCAGCTCAGCATGGAGCCTGCCCATGGGCCCAGTGTGGGTCCCTAGTATGGCTATGGAGGGAGCATAGTAACCCTCATGCACATACTAGGTGTATGTATATCTGTGTTAATCGGTCTGGTGGTAGCATGAAGGACAGAACCAGGATATTCATCCTGGGCTTGCCATCCCAGCACTTGTCCTGTGCACAGAGGCAGCTCACAGAGCTCTCTTACAGAACTCAATAGGTGAACAGTCAATAGCAGCAGCCTGGAGCAAAGGGCTAAGGACTGTGGTCCAAGACCATGAGGAAACACTGTTTCCTAAGTAAAAGAGGATATTTGGGACCTGTGTTGTTTCAGTTTGCTAAAGCTGCCAGAATGCAGTATACCAGAAATGGGTTGCCTTTTAACAATAGGGATTTATTAAGTTACAAGTTATAATTCTAAGGCTGTGAAAATGTCCAAATTAAGGCATCAAGAGGATACCTTCTCTGAAGAAAGGATGCTGGCATCCAGAGTTCCTCTGTCAGGTAGCAAGGCACATGGCCAATGTCTGATGGTCCTTTGCTCCCAGATTTTGTGGCTTTCAGCTTCTGAGTCCAGTGGCCTTCTCTTTGAGCATCTGTGGGTTCTCTCAGCATCTCCAGGGCATTTTTCTATCTAAGCTCTCTCCAAATGTCTCTGCCTTTTATCCGCTCATAAAGGACTTCAGTAAAGGATTAAGACCCAGCTTGAATGGGCTTGGTCACATCTCAATTGAAACAACCTAATCAACAGGTACCACCCACAATAGGTCTGTACCCACAAGAATGGATTAAAAGAACATGGCTTTTTCTGGGGTACATAACAGCTCCAAACCAGGAATTCCTAAGGGCCATGCATGCATGCCCAGGGCAAGAGTCATGTGCAGAAAAAGACTAAGGAGGAACCTACACCTTTGCCTCATGCTGTTCTCTAAACTTATTGATAGGAACGATAAGCTTTGAAGGTGAGCACTCACACAGGCCAATCTGCAAAGACTGGAAAATGTTTTCTTTTCTTTTCTTTCTTTCTTTTTGTTCTTTGTTAGCTCCTGGCATTCAAGGATATTTGTGTCATAAACTAGCTGGATTCAAGCTTAAGGAACAAGTGCCTCAGTGTCTAAAATCCAGAGAAAACTCATTAAATGTCAAAATGTCCAGGCTGCAACTAAAGATTACAAAACGTACAAAGAAACATAAAATGATGGTGCATGAACAAGAAAAGAATAAAGCATTAGAAACCATCAATGAAGAGGACCAGGCCTGGGAAATGCTAGACAAAGATTATTTTTAAGTTGTCCTAAATATACTCAAAGAGCTAAAGGAAAGCATGGGTAAAGAACTACAGGAAATCAGGAAAACAATAGATGAACACAAAAAGAATGTAAATAAAGAGATAGAAACTCTGAAAAGGAACAAAGCAGACCTGAAATCACAGTGACAGAAATAAAAAAAATTCCCTAGAGGTGTTCAACAGTAGATTGGAGGTGGCAGAAGAAAGAACCAGTGAACTTGAAGGTAAGACAATTGAAATCAGTCTAAGAAGCAGGAAGAGAAAAGAATGAATAAAAGTGAAAAGAGCCTGAGACAACTGTGGGACACCATAAAGCACATATATATGTCCCAGAAGGAGGAGAAAGAGAGAAAGGGACAGAGAGAATATTTGAAGAAATAATGGTTGAAATTTTCCCAAACTTAACCAAAGACATGACCATCCACATTGAGGAAGCTCAAGGAAATCCAAATAGGATAACCCAAATAGACTACACCAAAATATATGATAAGCAAACTGTTGAATGCCAAAGATAAAAACTCTGAAAGTAGCAAGAGAGAAGCAGTGAGTATACAAGGGAGCCTCAATAAGATTAAGTGCCAATTATTCATCAGAAACTGGGTAGGCAAGAAGGCAGTGGGATGACATGTTTAAAGCACTGAAAACAAAACTTGTCAACCAAGAATTCTTTATCTGGCAAAATTATCTTTCAAAATGCAGAGAGATTAAGATATTTCCAGATAAACAAAAGCTGAGGAAGTTTGTAACCACTAGAATGGCCCTACAAGAAATGCTAAAGGGAGTTCTTCAGGTTAAAAGAAAGGACACTAGACAATACATCAAAGCCACATGAAGAAATAAATATCTACAGTAAAGGTAATAACATGAGTAAATATAAATGCCAGTACTATTGCATTTCTGGTTGTAACTCCATTTTTTACTATCTACAGGATCTAAGATGCAAATGCATAAAAAGTAGTGAAAAATAAATGGTTTTGGACTTTTATACATATGGAATTTTGTAGTGAGGACTACATAAAGGTGCAGGTGCTGAGTACTACAGGAACATAAGGTGTGTATGCTATTGAAGTTAATTTGATATCAAAGCAAATAAGATCATTATAGATTTAGGATGTTAAATTTAAGCCCCATGGTAACCACAAAGAAAATATTGGAAAAAAATACACACTAAGGGAATTGAGAAGGGACACAAAATGGTTTGCTACAAAAAGTAAATTAAATACAAAAATAGGGAGTAATGAAAGAATGGAGGGACAAAAAATATGATTTACAAAACCAAAGGTCAAAGTGGCAAAAGTCTTGCATTATCAGTAGTAACTTTAAATGAAAATGGGTTAAACTCTCCAGTCAAAAAGCAGAGGTTGGCAGAATGCATAAAAAAGCAAGCCCTAACTGTGATGGTTAGGATCATGTGTCAACTTGGCCAGGTTATGGCACCCAGGTGTCTGGTCATGCAAGCACTGGCCTAACCATTACTGCAAGCACATTTGTGGCTGGTCAATAAACCAGAAGGCTGGTTTATTAAATCATCAGTCAATCGACTGTATCTGTGGCAGTCAATCGAGTGCATCTGTGGCTGATGACATCAACAAAGGGCATGTCTCCTGCAATGAGAGAATTCAATCAGCTGGAAACTTTTAAGGGAGAAGACAGAGAACTTTCATTTCTTCTTCAGCTAGCCAGCCTCTCCTGGGGAGTTCATTGAAAACCTTCAACAGAGTTGCCAGCTTGCTGCTTGCCCTAAGGATTTTGGACTTGTGCATCCTGCCCTACAGAATTTGGACTCATGCACCCCCACAGTTGCATGAGACACTTCTATAAAATCTCATATTTACAGATATCTCCTGTTGGTTCTGTTTCCCTAGAGAAGCCTAAATAATACACCAACTATATGCTGCTTCCAGAGATTCACATTAAATTGAAAGACACAAGTAGGTTGAAAGTGAAAGGATGGACAAAATATTCCATGCAAACAGTAATAAAAGAAAGTAGTGGGGACTATACTAACAGACAAAATATGCTTTAAGTTCAAAACTATTAGAGGGACAAACAAAGAAAGGCACTATATATTGATAAAAGGCTCAATTCAGGAAGACAATATAAAGATTATAAACATATATGTACCTAACAACAGAGCCCATACATATACGAATCATACATGGACAGATTTAAAGGGAGAAATAAACAGTTCTGCATTAATAGTAGGAGACCTAAATACACCACTTTCAATAATGGATAGAAAATCTATAAAGAAAATCAATAAGGAAACAGAGGACTTTAACAATACTGTAAAACCAACTAGACCTAGTTGACATATTTAGAACACCTAATCCAAGAGCAGCAGAATACACATTCTTTTCAAGTTCACAGGGATCATTCTCTAGGATAGAACATATGTTAGGTTACAAAGCAAGTGTCAATAAATTTTAAAATATTGAAATCATAGGAAGGACAGGAGGATCCAAGATGGCAGATTAGGAGAGACAGAGCAAAATACTTCTCCATGAAAAACACCAGATGAAAGACAGAAAGTGCTCTGGAATACCAGTTCCGGGGTTGTAGCAGCTGGACAAGGTCCACTACATCCACAGTGACTGTGCACTTGGTGAAACCAAGAGTCTACATTCGGAATCGAGTGAGTGAGGCTGCTGGGGAAATGGTAGCTGCGCCATGATGGGTAGAAACCTGGGGTCGGCATTTGGAGGCAGGTTAGTTTAAAAACCTTGAAAGTGGCTGTGGATCTAGCAGTGAGAGCCACACAGTCGAGCATGGTGGGGAGTGCCTTCCATGCCCCGGGCACCCACCTCAGTATCTGGCATGGATGATAGCCTTTCTCACACCCACAGCTAATTGTCCTGGAGCTAGGAATGACCCACTGCAGCAGGCAGAGGTCCGCAGAAGTGGGAAGTTACCAATCCCCATACAGCCATATTTTCAGTGGGTCGGGAGATACCCCTTTGCAGCCCCACAGCTGAGAGCTTCCCTTGGGGATTCTGCTTCCCTGTGATGTTGTGCAGTCTTCCTCTGTGGAGGCCCACAGAGTGCAAGGCTTGGAGACGGGGTCCTGCACAGAGGTCCCAAGAGCCCTATACCAATCCCAAGGACTTGTGGGCCCACAGCAGAGAAAGACTGTGGGGAGTCTGCACTGAAGGGTTGGACTCATGCAAGAGCTTTAAGACTCCAGGAAAGGCTGGGAGTTCTGGGTCTGAAAGCTGTCTTCCCTGCCTAACTTCTCAAGGCGCAGCCCCCACCCTCAGGGCTGGAGGTCCCTATTGCACACAGAAATATGGCACACTGATTGGACCTCCACAAGGTTTGGACTCCCACTTGCCATATAGATGAAGTTAGGGAGAACTGGCTTGAGGGTAATAGGTGGCTCGGGAGCACCCTGCTGGTAAATCAGGGAAAGTGCACTCCACCAAGCTGTGGCTCTGACAAATTATAGATAATTGTTCAAATAAGTCTGCATATTAAAGAACCCTATCAAGATAAGCAAAAACCAAGAGGCCAAAAACAACAGAAACTTTTAAAGCATAGGAAGAAACCAGAAGCTATGTATAACCCAAACACCCAAATCAAAAAAAAAAAAAAAAAAAAAAAGAGGGGACACAGTACTGGGAGGAACTAACCAAAGAAGTAATCACAAACAACAAGACCATGGCTCAGGATATAAAGAACAACATGAAGAAGACCCTACAAGAGCATAAAGAAGAATTTGCAAAAGTAAATATAGATAAGCTAGGGAAATAAAAGAAACTGTTGATCAATTAAAAAGATCTTGGAAACACATAGCAGCAGATTAGATGAACTCTGAGAATGAGTAGGTGAAAACTTCAAGAAAATGTTCTGGAGAGTGAAAGTACAAAAGAATGAATGGAGAAAAAAATGGAAAATTTGAAATGGATCATAGGGAGATGATGGACAACATGAAGCACACAAATATAAGAATCATTGGTGTTCCAGAAGGGGAAGAGAAGGGTAAAGGTCTAGGGAGGGTATTCAAAGAAATTGTTGGGGAAAACTTCCCAGCCCTTCTAAATGATATAAATATGCAAATCATAGAGGCCCAATGAACTCCAAACAGAATAAATCTAAATAAACCCACTCTGAGACATATTCTGCTCAGATTGTCAAATGCTGAAGAGAAGGAGCAAGTTCTGAAAGCCACAAGAGAAAAGCAATTCACCACATACAAGGGAAACAACATAGGACTAAGTAATGACTACTCAGCAGCCACCATGGAGGCGAGAAGGCAGTGATATGACATATTTAAAATTCTGAAAGAGAAAAATTGCCAACCAAGTATTTTTTATCCACCAAAGCTCTCCTTCAAATTTGAGGGAGAGCTTAAAATCTTCACAGACAAACAAATGCTGAGAGAATTCACTAACAAGAGACCTGCCCTACAAGAGATACTAAAGGGAGCCCTACTGGCAGAGAAACAAAGAAAAGAGAGAGAGGTATTAATCCCAGATAAAATAGATTTTAAGTGTAAGGATGTCATAGAGGCAAAGAAGGATACTATATACAATTAAAAGGGACAGTACAACAAGAAGAAACAACAATCATAAATGTCTATGTACCCAATCAAGGTGGCCCAAAGTACATGAGAAAAAAATTGGCAAAACTGAAGGAAGCAATAGATGTTTCTACAATAATTGTAGGAGACTTCAATACATCACTCTCTCCTATAGATAGACCAACCATACAGAAGACCAACAAGGAAATTGAAAACCTAAACAATGTGATGAATGAATTTGAATTGACAGACATATATAGAACATTCCATCCCAAATCACCAGGTGTTCTAGTTTGCTAATGCTGCCAGAATGCAAAACACCAGAAATGGATTGGCTTTTATAAAAGGGGGTTGTGATGGTTAGGTTCATGTGTCAACTTGGCCAGGTGACCCAGCTGTCTGGTCAAGCAAACAGTGGCCTAACAATTGCTGTGAGGACGTTTGAGGCTGGTTAATAAACCAACAGGCTGGTTTATTAAATCATCAGTCAATTGACTGCAGCTGTGACTGATGACTCACCAAAGGGCATGCCTTGCACAATGAGAGAATGCAATTGGCTGGATTTGATCCAATTAATCAGTTGAAGACTTGTAAGCAAGACAGATAGAGGACCTTCACTTCTTCTTCGGCTGCCCAGTGAAGCATTTCCTGAGGAGTTCATCGAAGTTGCCAGTCCGTTTCCTGAGGAGTTCATCAAACACATTCATCGAAGATCCCAGTTCATTTCCTGAGGAGTTTGTCGAAGTTGCCGGTTCATTTCCTGAGGAGTTCATCGGACAACTTCCTTGGAGTTGACAGTTTGTTGACTGCTCTACAGAATTTGGACTCATGCATACCCACAGTTGCGTGAGTCACTTTTACAATTTGATAATCAGAGACACCTCTCATTGATTCTGTTTCCCTAGAGAACCCTAACTAATACAGGGGTTTATTTGGTTACACAGCTACAGCCTTAAGGCCATAAAGTGTCCAAGGTAACACATCAGCAATCGGGTACCTTCACTGGAGGATGGCCAATGGTGTCCGGAAAACCTCTGTTAGCTGAGAAGGCATGTGGCTGGCGTCTGCTCCAGAGTTCTGGTTTCAAAATGGCTTTCTCCCAGGACATTCCTCTCTAGGCTGCAGTTCCTCAAAAATGTCACTCTTAGTTGCACTTGGGGTATTTGTCCCCTCTTAGCTTCTCCAGAGCAAGAGTCTGCTTTCAATGGCCGACTTCAAACTGTCTCTCATCAGCAGCTCCTGTGCTTTCTTCAAAGTGTCCCTCTTGGCTGTAGCAAGCTTGCTCCTTCTGCCTGAGCCTATATATAGTGCTGAATAGGCAAGGTCACACCTCCATGGAAATTATCCAATTAGAGTCATCACCCACAGTTGGGTGGGGCACATCTCCATGGAAACACTCAAAGGATTCCAATCTAATCAGCACTAAAACCTCTGCCCCAGAAGATTGCATCAAAGAACATGGCTTTTTCTGGGGGACATAACACATTCAAACTGGCACACCAGGTTGCACATTTTTCTCTAATGCTCACAGAACATTTTCCAGAATAGATCATATGCTGGTCACAAAACAAGCCTCAATAAATTTAAAAAGACTGAAACTATTCAAAGCACATTCTCCAATCACAATGGAATACAATTAGAAGTCAATAACCATCAGAGATTTAGAACATTCACAAATATCTGGAGGTTAAACAACACACTCCTAAACAATCAGTAGGTTAAAGAAGAAATAGCAAGGGAAATTGCTAAATATATAGAAATTAATGAAAATGAGAGCACAACAGATCAAAACTTATGGGATGCAGTGAAGGTGGTATTGAGGGGGGAATTTATAGCTCTAAATGCATATATTAAAAAGGAAGAAAGAGCTAAAATCCAAGAACTAATGGAGCAACTGAAGAAGCTAGAAAATGAACAGCAAACTAACCCTAAACCAAGTAGAAGAAAAGAAATAACAATGTTTAAAGCAGAAATAAATGACACAGAGAAGAAGAAAAAAACAAGAGAGAGAATAAATAAAACCAAAAGTTGGTTCTTTGAGAAGATCAACAAGATTGACAAGCCCCTAGCTAGACTGACAAAATCAAAAAAAGAGAAGACCCAAATAAACAAAATAATAAATGAGAGAGGTGACATTACTGCAGATCCCAAAGAAATTAGAAACATTTTAAGAGGATACTATGAACAAGTGTATGCCAACAAACTAGATAATGTGGAGGAAATGGACAATTTCCTGGAAAACATGAGCAACCTAGACTGACTAGAGAAGACATAGAAGACCTCAACAAACTAGTCACAGGTAAAAAGACCCAGTCACCCAGGGAGGAATGTAGACCTGGCACCATGGGACGGAGAACATCTTCTTGACCAAAAGGGGGATGTGAAAGGAAATGAAATAAGCTTCAGTGGCAGAGAGATTCCAAAAGGAGCCGAGAGGTCACTCTGGTGGGCATTCTTATGCACACTTTAGACAACCCTTTTTAGGTTCTAAAGAATTGGGGTAGCTGGTGGTGGATACCTGAAACTATCAAACTACAACCCAGAACCCATGAATCTCGAAGACAGTTGTATAAAAACGTAGCTTATGAGGGGTGACAATGGGATTGGGAAAGCCATAAGGACCAAACACCACTTTGTCTAGTTTATGGATGGATGTGTAGAAAAGTAGGGGAAGGAAACAAACAGACAAAGGTACCCAGTGTTCTTTTTTACTTCAATTGCTCTTTTTCACTCTAATTATTATTCTTGTTATTTTTGTGTGTGTGCTAATGAAGGTGTCAGGGATTGATTTAGGTGATGAATGTACAACTATGTAATGGTACTGTAAACAATCGAAAGTACAATTTGTTTTGTATGACTGCGTGGTATGTGAATCTATCTCAATAAAATGATGATTAAAAAAAAAAAAAAAAAAAAAAAAAAAAAAAAAAAAAAAAAAAAGACCCAGTCAGTCATCAAAAAGCTTCCCACAAATAAATGCCCAGGGCCAGAAGGCTTCACAGGGGAATTCTACCAAACTTTCCAAAAAGAACTAACACCAGTCTTACTTAAATTCTTTCAAAACATTGAAGAAAATGGAACACTACCTAACTCATTTTATGAAGCTAACATCACTCTAATACTAAAACCAGGTAAAGATGCTACAAGAAAGGAAAACTACAGGTCAATCTCCCTAATGAATATACATGCAAAAATTCTCGACAAAATACTTGCAAATCGAATCCAAAGACACGTTAAAAAAATCATACAGCATGACCAAGTGGGATTCATCCAGGCATGCAAGGATGGTTCAACATAAGAAAATCAATAATGTACTACAACACATTAACAAATCAAAAGGGAAAAATCAAATGATCATTTCAATAGATGCTGAAAAAAGCATTTGACAAAATTCAGCATCCTTTTTTGATGAAAACACTTCAAAAGGTAGGAATTGAAGGAAATTTCCTCAATATGATAAAGGGCATGTATGAAAAACCCACAGTCAGCATAGTACTCAATGGCGAGAGACTGAAAGCTTTCCCTGTAAGATCAGAAACGAGACAAGGATGCCTTCTGTCACCACTGTTATTCAACATTGTGCTAGAAGTGCTAGCCAGAGCAATCTGGCAAGACAAAGAAATAAAGGCATCCAAATTGGAAACGAAGAAGTAAAACTGTCAGTATTTGCAGATGATGTCATCTTATATCTGGAAAACCCTGAAAAATCGACGACACAGCTACTTGAGCTAATAAGCAAATTTAGCAAAGGAGCGGGATACAAGATTAATGCACATAAGTCAGTATTGTTCCTATACACTAGAAATGAACTAACTGATGAGACACTCAAGAAAAAGATTCCATTCCCAATAGCAACTAAAACAATCAAGTATCTAGGAATAAACTTAACCAAGGATGTAAAAGCCCTATACATAGAAAACTACATAACTTTACTAACAGAAAAGGAAAGGGACCTAAAAAGATGGAAAAATATTCCATGTTCATGGATAGGAAGGCTAAATGTTAAGATGTCAATTCTACCCAAACTCATCTACAGATTCAATGCAATTCCTATCAAAATTCCAACAGCCTACTTTGCAGACTTGGAAAAGCTAGTTATCAAATTTATTTGGAAGGGAAAGATGCCTCAAATTGCTGAAAACATTCTAAAAAAGAAAAGGAAGTGGGAACACTTACACTGCCTGACTCTGAAGCTTATTATAAAGCCACAGTAGTCAAAACAGCATGGTACTGGCACAAAGATAGACATGTTGATCAATGGAATCGAATTGAGAATTCGTAGATAGACCCCCAGATCTATGGTTGGCCCCCAAAACCAGTGAACTGGGATATAACGGTCTCTTCAACAAATGGGGCTGGGAGAGCTGGTATCTATATCCAAAAGTATGAAAGAGGACCCCCCACCTCACACCCTACACAAAAATTCACTCAAAATGGACTAAAGACCACAATATAAGAGACAGTATCATAAAACTCCTAGAAGATAATGTAGGGAAATATCTTCAAGACCTTGTATTATGAGGTCTCTTCTTAGACCTTATACCCAAAGCACAAGCAACAAAAGAAAAAATAGATAAATGGGAACTCCTCAAACTTAAAAGCTTCTGCTACTCAAAGGAATTTGTCAAAAAGGTGAAGAGGCAGCCAACTCAATGAGAGAAAATATTTGGAAGCCATATATCTGACAAAAGACTGATATCTTACATATATAAAGAAATCCTACAACTCAACAACAATAGTACAGACAGCCCAGTTATAAAATGGGCAAAAGATATGAAAAGACATTTCTCTGAAGAGGAAATACAAATGGCAAAAAAAAAACAGATGAAAAAATGTTCATCTTCCCTAGCTATTAGGGATATGCAAATTAAGACTACAATGAGATATCATCTCATACCAATTAGATTGGCTGCCATTAAACAAACAGGAAACTACAAATGCTGAGAGGATGTGGAGAAATTGGAACTCTTATTCATTGTTGGTGGGACTGTATAATGGTACAGCCACTCTGGAAGACAGTCTGGCGGTTCCTTAGAAAACTAGATATAGAGCTACCCTTCACTCCAGCAACTTCCCTTCTCGGTATGTACCTGGAAGATCTGAAAGCAGTGACACGAACAGATATTTGCATACCAATGTTCATAGCAGCATTGCTCACAATTTCCAAGAGATGGAAACAATCCAAATGTCCTTCAACAGATGACTGGATAAACAAAATGTGATATATACACATGATGGACTACTACATGGCATTAAGAAGGAACGAGGTCATGAAACATACGACAACATGGATGAACCTTGAGGACATAGAGCTAAGCAACATAAGCCAGGCACAAAAAGAGATATATTATATGTTACCACTAATGTGAACACTGTGAAAAATGTAAAATAAATGGTTTATATTGTAGAATGTAGGGGACCTATTGACAGACAGCAAATAGTGAAGGGGGAACGATAATCTAATAAGAACAGATAAGTTATGGAGGGTAAAATTAATGTTAAGAGAATGCTCAGGAATGACTATGGTTTGTTAATTTCTAGAGGTTATGGTAGGAACAAGTTTGCAGAAATGTAGTTATTTTAGGTTATTTGTTTTTCTTATTCTTTTGTTGGGTTATAGTTTGTTTATTTTCTTGGGGTAGGGTAGGAACATGTTGGAAGCAATGCAGTTATTTTAGTTTATTTGTCTTTTCTTATTCCTTTGTTTTGGTTTTGTTTGAAATGTCATTTTTTATTGTTTTTAAATTTTTTGATAAAGTTAAAGAAACAATGAATGAATGTTTAAAAAAAATAAATGAACAATGTGGGGAGGAGGGGAATTGAAGGTTTTGAATGTTCTTTTTTATTTTAATTTTAATTTTATTTTTTGGAGTAATGATAATGTTCAAAGATTGATTGTGGTGAATGCACAACTATATGATGCTACTATGAACAACTGATTGTACACTTTGAAGGACTGTATGTTATGTGAATATATCTCAATAAAATTGCATTAAAAAAAAGAAATCTTACAAAGGACCTTCTCTAACTACAACAAAATTCTGCTAGAAATCAATGACAGACAGAAAACTAGAAAATTCACAAATATGTGGAAATTAGCAATACACTCTTCAATAACCAATGGGTCAAAGAAGAAATCACAGGGGAATTAGGACATATTTTTAGATGAATGAAATAGGAACACAACATACCAAAGCTTATGGGATGCAGCCAAGACAGTGCTCAGAGGGAAATTTATAGCTGTAAATGCTTACATTAAAAAAGATCTCAAATCAGTAACCTAATTTCACATATGGAAAAACTAGAAAAAGAAATGCAAATTAAACCCAAAGAAGGGAGATGGAAGGAAATAATAAGATTGGAGCAGAGACAAATGAAATAGAGAAGAGAAAAACAATGGAGAGAATCAGCAAAACCAAAAGTTGGTTCTTTGAAAAGATCAATAAAATTGACAAACCTTTAGCTAGACTGACCAAGAAAAAAAGAGGGTGCAAATAACAAAAATCAGAAATGAAAGGGGGACATTACTGCAGATCTTACAAAATAAAAGGGATTATAAGAAGATATTATGAACAATTGTATGCCAACAAATTAGACAGCCTAGACAAAATGGACAAATTCCTAGAAACATACAAATAATCTAAATGTACTCACAAAGAAATAGAAGATCTCTACAGACCAATAACAAGTAAAGAGTTGAATCAGCAATCAATAAGGCCCAACAATGTGAAGCCCAGGACCTGATGGCTTCACTGGTGGATTTTACCAAGCTTTCAAAGAAGAATTAACACCAACCCTGTTCAACTCCTCCAAAAATTGAGGAAGAGAATATACTTCCTAATTCATTCTATGAGGCCAGAATCACCTTCATGCCAAAGCCAAATAAAGATATCACAAGAAAAGCAAATTACAGACCAATATCCCTTATGAATATAGATTCAAAAACAGAAAACTGAATCCAACAGCCCATTAAAGGATTATAGTCCACGACCAGGGGGATTTATGCCAGGAATGCCAAATGTGGCTTAACATACAAAAGTCAATAAATGTAATACAACACATTAATAGAATGAAAGGAAAAAACCACATGATCATCTCAATTGATTCAGAAAAGGCATTTGACAAAATTCAGCACCCTTTGTTGATAAAAACAGTTAGAAAACTAGGAATAGAAGGAAACTTCCTCAAAACGATAAAGTGCATGTCCACTCTGACCACTTCTATTCAGCATTGTACTGGAATGTCTAGCCAGGGCAGTTAGTCAAGAAAATGAAATAAAGGTCATCCAGATTTGAAAAGAAAAAGTAAAACTATATCAATTTGTATATGAAATGACTCTCTCTATATAATTGTACAGTATCCACACACACACACAAAACTAGTGGTGCTAATAAATGAGTTTGGTAACGTTGCAGGCAGGATACAAGATGAATATGCAATAGTTGTATTTGTATATGCTTGCTATGAACAATCCAAAAATGAAATTAAGAAAACAATTCCATTTATAATTGCATAATAAAGAATAAAATACTTAGGAATAAACTTAACCAAGGAGGTGCAAACTACAAAACATTGTTGAAAGAAATTAAAGAAGACCTAAACAATTGGAAAACAATTGGAAAGATACCCTTTTCTCAAGGAATGGAAAACTTAATATTGTTAAGATCCCCAAAACGATCAATAGATTCAGAGCATTCTCCCCAAAAATCCCAGCTGCATTTTTTTTTTTTTTTTGCCGAAACAGAAAAGCTGATCTTAAAATTCATATGGCATCTCAAGGTACCTCAAAGAGCCAAAACCATCTTGAAAAAGAACAAAGTTTGAGGGCTCACACTTTTCAATTTCAAAACTTACTTAAGTTACAGTAATCAAAACAGTGTGGCATTGAGATATAATATAGCAATGGAATAGAATTGAGAGTCCAGAAATAAACCCATATACCTATTGTCACTTGATTTTCAATAAGGGTGCCAAGACCATTCAATGGAGGGGAAAGAATAGTCTTTTCAAAAAAGGGTGCTGGGACAACTGCATGGTCACATGCAAAAAGAATGAAGTTGGCCTCTTTCCTCACACAATATACAAAAATTAACTCAAAGTGTATCAAAGACCTAAATGTAATAAGTACAACTATAAAATTCTTAGAAGAAAACATAGAGGTAAATATCCATGACCTTAGATTTGGCAATGGATTCTTAGAAATGACATAAAAAACACAAGCAAAAAAAGAAAAAGAGAGAGAAATTGGACTTTGTCATAATTAAAGGGGAAAATCACGGCCCTGCATGCCTGTATGTTTAACTAGATTGTAAATTTCCTAAGGGCAATTTTTGTGTCATTCCTATGAAACACTTATATTTTAAGCACTTAAAAATGTTTCAAATCAAATCTGGCACATTAGATTCTCAACTAAAATTTTTTGGATGAGTGAATTTATAGGTGAAGAGTTACTATGCTTCTCACCTTCCTCTCCACTCATAGTGCGCTGTGATACTTCTGCGAGAGACCTATTTTTATATTCCTAACGTTTATATCTGATTTTTTTCCAAAAAGAATTCCAAGCAGTGTGGGCAGCCAACTCAGCACCCGGCAGTCGGCCTAGTGGCACGGTCCCTGGGCCTTCAGTACATGTCGTGGTGACTGTTCTGCAAGGCGGAGCGTCGAGTGGTGCCTATGACTCCTGCCTAAAAGGAATTTGTTTCTTATGCTGTTTCTTATATGTTTCTTATATTCATACTGCTTCTTTTTCTCATTTGGTGTCTTTTGGGCTCTGTGATGGTAACATGTTCCCACACCTAGCTACTTTAATGAGCCAGCAGCTTACCCTGCATTAGCTTCAGAGTAGTGAAAATGCCTGCTCCTTTCTTAGAAAACAATAGGTCACCCTTTCTGCTCAAAATCCCCCTTCCCAAGCTTTGAAAGAGTTAGCTAGAAGAAATAAAAAGGTAATGATTAACAGACTCTAAAACATGAACACAAAAAATAGTTATAGGTTGCTTGGTACTAAATAATAGGAACTGTTATGCCTGTGCCCAAACACTGTGTCTTGCTACGCTTCAAGGAATCTGTCCCTGCAAACCCATTGATCACTGTGTAAGAATAAATAATGTCTGAAATTTAGCCAAACTATTCTAGTATTGTATGCCTAAATGCTAGTGTGTATGTTATAGAAAATTATAAAAATAAAGCTCTGATGCTCTGCTTGGTCGGAGATTTCATCTTCGTACCCAGACACAACAAGGTGTCTGTCTCGTTTCTTCGCCGACTCCAGCTCCCCTATCAGGACCCTGCCCGTTGCTGAGGGTTAGGCCAGCCCTCGGCACAAGCAGCTTTCAGTGTTATCTTGTTCCACACAAGAGGAAAATAAGTAAGTAAGTGGGAGAGGATATGACTATATAAGATAGGTCAAAGTTCAACACATCCCCATAAGAGTCACAGTAGTTAGAAGTGGACTGCAAATTTGGTCCTGAGCTTCCTAGCAACCATCAGAAAGAAAGTTAATTACAGAATTCACATTGTCCATATGACTGAAAACAAACAAATTGCTCAGCTGTTTCACTTACTGAAAATAGAATTTTTTTCTTTGAGTGCTCATAAAACGATTCTTTTTGATATAACCGTCTTCAAGAATACTCTACAGGCAATGCAATATAAATTTCATTGTTCTATTTTGTATTATGACACCACCACACAATTTCATAAAAATGAATCGACTGATT
Organism: Choloepus didactylus; assembly: GCF_015220235.1. NCBI lineage: Eukaryota > Metazoa > Chordata > Mammalia > Pilosa > Megalonychidae > Choloepus > Choloepus didactylus. The sequence continues at coordinate 112,672,054 of NC_051334.1, read as the reverse complement.
CCAAAAGGGTCCAAAACGATTTTGTCGAGAACCAAGCTCTGGTAATCTAGCATACCTGAATGGAAAAAAAATCACGTATCCACAATTTATTCTTCAGAATTAAGTTTTATCTAAACTTATTTGACCTTAGGCAATAGAGAATTCTCGACTACTATCTCTAACTGGCACCTGTAATGTCTCCATTATTATCTTTATATCTTTTTTTTTTTTAATCATCATTTTATTGAGATATATTCACATACCATGCAGTCATACAAAACAAATCGTACTTTCGATTGTTTACAGTACCATTACATAGTTGTACATTCATCACCTAAATCAATCCCTGACACCTTCATTAGCACACACACAAAAATAACAAGAATAATAATTAGAGTGAAAAAGAGCAATTGAAGTAAAAAAGAACACTGGGTACCTTTGTCTGTTTGTTTCCTTCCCCTATTTTTCTACTCATCCATCCATAAACTAGACAAAGTGGAGTGTGGTCCTTATGGCTTTCCCACTCCCATTGTCACCCCTCATAAGCTACATTTTTATACATCTGTCTTCGAGATTCATGGGTTCTGGGTTGTAGTTTGATAGTCTCAAGCATCCACCACCAGCTACCCCAATTCTTTAGAACCTAAAAAGGGTTGTCTAAAGTGTGCGTAAGAGTGCCCACCAGAGCGACCTCTCGGCTCGTTTTGGAATCTCTCTGCCACCGAAGCCTACCTCATTTCCTTTCACATCCTCCTCCTGGTCAAGAAGATGTTCTCCGTCCCACGATGCCGGGTCTACATTCCTCCCTGGGAGCCATATTCCACGTTGCCAGGGAGATTCACTCCCCTGGGTGTCTGATCCCACGTAGGGGGGAGGGCAGCGATCCCACCTTTCAAGTTGGCTTAGCCAGAGAGAGAGGGCCACATCCGAGCAACAAAGAGGCACTCAGGAGGAGACTCTTAGGCACAAATATAGGGAGGCCTAGCCTCTCCTTTGCAGCAACCGTCGTCCCAAGGGTAAAACTTATGGTAGAGGGCTCAACCCATCAAACCACCAGTCCCCTATGTCTGTGGTCATGTTAGCAACCATGGAGGTGGGGTAGGTCAATACCCCTGCATTCTCCACAGGCTCCTCAAGGGGGCACTACATCATTTTTTTTTCCTTGTTTTTCTTTCTTTCTTTTTTTTTTTTTTTTAACTTTCCCTTCTTTTTTAAATCAACTGTATGAAAAAAAAAGTTAAAAAGAAAGCAAACATACAACAAAAGAACATTTCAAAGAGACCATAACAAGGGAGTAAGAAAAAGACAACTAACCTAAGATAACTGCTTAACTTCCAACATGTTCCTACTTTACCCCAAGAAAGTTACATAATATAGCAACCTTTCTGTGAACTTGTTCCTACCATATCCATCAGAAATTAACAGACCATAGTCATTTCTGGGCATCCCCAGAACGTTAAATAGCTTATCTGTTCTTCTTGGATTATTGTTCCCCCTTCCTTAATTGCTCTCTACTGCTAGTTCCCCTACATTCTACACCACAAACCATTTGTTTTACATTTTTGAAAGTTCACATTAGTGGTAGCATATAATATTTCTCTTTTTGTGCCTGGCTTATTTCACTCAGCATTATGTCTTCAAGGTTCATCCATGTTGTCATATGTTTCACGAGATCGTTCCTTCTTACTGCCGCGTAGTATTCCATCGTGTGTATATACCACATTTTATTTATCCACTCATCTGTTGAAGGACATTTGGGTTGTTTCCATCTCTTGGCAATTGTGAATAATGCTGCTATGAACACTGGCGTGCAGATATCTGTTCATGTCACTGCTTTCCGATCTTCCGGGTATATACCGAGAAGTGCAATCACTGGATCGAATGGTAGCTCTATATCTAGTTTTCTAAGGAACTGCCAGACTGACTTCCAGAGTGGCTGAACCATTATACAGTCCCACCAACAATGAATAAGAGTTCCAATTTCTCCACATCCCCTCCAGCATTTGTAGTTTCCTGTTTGTTTAATGGCAGCCATTCTAACCGGTGTTAGATGGTATCTCATTGTGGTTTTAATTTGCATCTCTCTAATAGCTAGTGAAGCTGAACATTTTTTCATGTGTTTCTTGGCCATTTGTATTTCCTCTTCAGAGAACTGTCTTTTCATATCTTTTGCCCATTTTATAATTGGGCTGTCTGTACTATTGTCATTGAGTTGTAGGATTTCTTTGTATATGCAAGATATCAGTCTTTTGTCAGATACATGGTTTCCAAAAATTTTTTCCCATTGAGTTGGCTGCCTCTTTACCTTTTTGAGAAATTCCTTTGAGGTGCAGAAACTTCTAAGCTTGAGGAGTTCCCATTTATCTATTTTCTCTTTTGTTGCTTGTGCTTTGGGTGTAAAGTCTAGGAAGTGGCCGCCTAATACAAGGTCTTGAAGATGTTTTCCTACATTATCTTCTAGGAGTTTTATGGTACTTTCTTTTATATTGAGATCTTTGGTCCATTTTGAGTTAATTTTTGTGTAGGGGGTGAGGTAGGGGTCCTCTTTCATTCTTTTGGATATGGATATCCAACTCTCCCAGCCCCATTTGTTGAAAAGACCATTATGGCTCAGTTCGGTGACTTTGGGGGCCTTATCAAAGATCAGTCGGCCATAGATCTGAGGGTCTATCTCCGAATTCTCAATTCGATTCCATTGATCTATATGTCTATCTTTGTGCCAGTACCATGCTGTTTTGGCAACTGTGGCTTTATAATAAGCTTCAAAGTCAGGGAGGGTAAGTCCTCCCACTTCGTTTTTCTTTTTTAGAGTGGCTTTAGCAATTCGAGGCATCTTCCCTTTCCAAATAAATTTGATAACTAGCTTTTCCAAGTCTGCAAAGTAGGTTGTTGGAATTTTCATTGGGATTGCATTGAATCTGTAGATGAGTTTGGGTAGAATTGACATCTTAATGACATTTAGCCTTCCTATCCATGAACATGGAATATTTTTCCATCTTTTAAGGTCCCCTTCTATTTCTTTTAGTAGAGTTATGTAGTTTTCTTTGTATAGGTCTTTTACATCTTTGGTTAAGTTTATTCCTAGGTACTTAATTTTTTTAGTTGCTATTGAAAATGGTATCTTTTTCTTGAGTGTCTCTTCAGTTTGTTCATTTCTAGCATATAGAAACATTACTGACTTATGTGCATTAACCTTGTATCCCGCTACTTTGCTAAATTTGTTTATTAGCTCTAGTAGCTGTATCGTCGATTTCTCAGGGTTTTCTAGATATAAGATCATATCGTCTGCGAACAATGACAGTTTTACTTCTTCTTTTCCAATTTGGATGCCTTTTATTTCTTTGTCTTGCCGGATTGCCCTGGCTAGCACTTCCAGCACAATGTTGAATAACAGTGGTGACAGCAGGCATCCTTGTCTTGTTCCTGATCTTAGAGGGAAGGCTTTCAGTCTCTCACCATTGAGTACTATGCTGGCTGTGGGTTTTTCATATATGCTCTTTATCATGTTGAGGAAGTTTCCTTCAATTCCTACCTTTTGAAGTGTTTTTATCAAAAAGGGATGTTGGATTTTGTCAAATGCTTTTTCAGCATCTATTGAGATGATCATTTGATTTTTCCCTTTCGAGTTTTTAATGTGTTGTAATACATTGGTTGATTTTCTTATGTTGAACCATCCTTGCATGCCTGGAATGAACCCCACTTGGTCATGGTGTATGATTTTTTTAATGTGTCTTTGGATTTGAATTGCAAGTATTTTGTTGAGGATTTTTGCATCTATATTCATTAGGGAGATTGGCCGGTAGTTTTCCTTTTTTGTAGCATCTTTGCCTGGTTTTGGTATTAGATTGATGTTAGCTTCATAAAATGAGTTAGGTAGTGTTCCATTTTCTTCAATGTTTTGAAAGAGTTTGAGTAAGATTGGTGTCAGTTCTTTCTGGAAAGTTTGGTAGAATTCCCCTGTGAAGCCATCTGGCCCTGGGCATTTATTTGTGGGAAGATTTTTGATGACTGATTGGATCTCTTTGCTTGTGATGGGTTGGTTGAGGTCTTCTATTTCTTCTCTGGTCAGTCTAGGTTGTTCATATGTTTCCAGGAAATTGTCCATTTCTTCTACATTGTCCAGTTTGTTGCCATACAGTTGTTCATAATATCCTCTTATAATTTTTTTAATTTCTTCAGGATCTGCAGTTATGTCACCTTTTTCATTCTTTATTTTGTTTATATGGGTCTTCTCTCGTTTTGATTTTGTCACTCTAGCTAGGGGCTTGTCAATCTTGTTGATCTTCTCAAAGAACCAACTTTCGGTGATATTTATCCTCTCTATTGTTTTTTTGTTCTCTATGTCATTTTTTTCTGCTTTAATCCTTGTTATTTCTTTTCTTCTACTTGGTTTAGGATTGGTTTGCTGTTCATTTTCTAGCTTCTTCAGTTGATCCATTAGTTCTTTGATTTTGGCTCTTTCTTCCTTTTTAATATATGCATTTAGTGCTATAAATTTCCCCCTTAGCACTGCTTTTGCTGCATCCCATAGGTTTTGGTATGTTGTGTTCTCATTTTCATTCGTCTCTATATATTTAGCAATTTCTCTTGCTATTTCTTCTTTAACCCACTGATTGTTTAGGAGTGTGTTGTTTAACCTCCAGGTATTTGTGAATTTTCTAAGTCTCTGATGGTTATTGACTTCTAATTGTATTCCATTGTCGTCAGAGAATGTGCTTTGAATAATTTCAATCTTTTTAAATTTATTGAGGCTTGTTTTATGTCCCAGCATATGATCTATTCTGGAGAAAGTTCTGTGAGCACTAGAAAAGTATGTGTATCCTGGTGATTTGGGATGTAATGTCCTGTATATGTCTGTTAAATCTAATTCATTTATCAGATTGTTTAGGTTTTCAATTTCCTTATTGGTCTTCTGTCTGGTTGATCTATCTATAGGAGAGAGTGATGTGTTGAAGTCTCCCACAATTATTGTGGAAACATCAATTGCTTCCTTTAGTTTTGCCAGTGTTTCTCTCATGTATTTTGTGGCACCTTGATTGGGTGCATAGACATTTACGATTGTTATTTCTTCTTGCTGAATTGCCCCTTTTATTAGTATGTAGTGGCCTTCTTTGTCTCTCAAAACATCCCTGCATTTGAAGTCTATTTTATCTGAGATTAATATTGCTACACCTGCTTTCTTTTGGCTGTAGCTTGCATGAAATATTTTTTTCCATCCTTTCACTTTCAGTTTCTTTGTGTCCCTGTGTCTAAGATGAGTCTCTTGTATGCAACATATTGATGGTTCATTTTTTTTGAGCCATTCTGCGAATCTATATCTTTTAATTGGGGAGTTTAATCCATTTACATTCAACGTTATAACCGTGAAGGCATTTCTTGAATCGGCCATCTTATCCTTTGGTTTATGTTTGCCATATTTTTCCCCTCGCTCTATTAATATCCTTTATTGTACCCATACCGAATCTCTTTAGTACTGAACCTTTCTCCAAGTCTCTCTGTCCTGTCTTTGTTTCTCTGTCTGTAGGGCTCCCTTGAGTATCTCCAGTAGGGCAGGTCTCTTGTTAGCAAATTCTCTCAGCATTTGTTTGTCTGTGAAAAATTTAAGCTCTCCCTCAAATTTGAAGGAGAGCTTTGCTGGATAAAGTATTCTTGGCTGGAAATTTTTCTCACTCAGAATTTTAAATATATCGTGCCACTGCCTTCTTGCCTCCATGGTGGCTGCTGAGTAGTCCCTACTTAGTCTTATGCTGTTTCCTTTGTATGTGGTGAATTGCTTTTCTCTTGCTGCTTTCAGAACCTGCTCCTTCTCTTCTGTGTTTGACAGTGTGATCAGTATATGTCTCGGAGTGGGTTTATTTGGATTTATTCTATTTGGAGTTCACTTACCATTTATGATTTGTGTATTTATGTTGTTTAGAAGATTTGGGAAGTTTTCGCCAACAATTTCTTTGAATACTCTTCCTAGACCTTTACCCTTTTCTTCCCCTTCTGGGACCCCAATGAGTCTTATATTTGGACATTTCATATTATCTATCATATCCCTGAGGTCCATTTCGATTTTTTCAATTTTTTTCCCCATTCATTCTTTTATGCTTTCATTTTCCATTCTGTCATCTTCCAGGTCACTGATTCGTTGTTCAACTTCCTCTAGTCTTGTACTATGAGTGTCCAGAATCTTTTTAATTTTGTCAACAGTTTCTTTAATTTCCATAAGATCATCCATTTTTTTATTTAGTCTTGCAATGTCTTCTTTATGCTCTTCTAGAGTCTTCTTGATTTCCTTTATATCCCGTACTATGGTCTCATTGTTCATCCTTAGTTCTTTGAGTAGCTGCTCTAGGTGCTGTGTCTCTTCTGGTCTTTTGATTTGGGTGCTTGGGCTTGTGTTATCCATATCGTCTGGTTTTTTCATATGCTTTATAATTTTCTGTTGTTTTTGGCCTCGTGGCATTCGCTGAACTTGATAGGGTTCTTTTAGGGTTTGTAGACCAATTGAAGTCCTTATCTCTAATTTATCAGATCTACAGCTTTGTGGAGTACACTTTCTCTAACTAACCAGCAGGTGGCGTCCACGAGCCACCTGTTCTCCACAAGCCAGTTCTCCCCTGCTTAGCCTTTTTGGTGAGTGGGGGAGTGAGTCTTGTGGGGCCCAATTGGTGTACCAAGCTTGCGTGTGTAGTTGGTGTTGCCTGCCCTGTATGTGGGGCGTGTTTCTGGGCAGTCGGGGAGGGGGGGTGGCCCTAACAATCAAATATCCCTGGTGATCCTAGAGTTTTAAAGCTGCTGCAATAGTCTAATCCTTCAGTTCAGTCCTGCCACAGTTTGTCTCTGCCACTGACCCACAAGTCCTTGGTATTGGCGTATGGCTCCTGAGACTTGCAAGTGGGCCCCTCTTCCAGGCTGTGCACCCCGGGTTCTCTGTTGAGGGATGACTGTGCTATGTCACAGGTGAGTGCCGTCCCCCCAGGGCAGTTCTGGGCTGCTGGGCTGTGTAGGGAGGCTCCCAGTCTGCTCAAATGATGGCTGAATGGGGCTTTGTTAATTCACACTGCTCTACCTTCCCAACTCTGGGACAATCAGCTGAGGTTGCAGGGAAGGCTAATGTCCACGCCCAGTTTTGTGGTGTGTGCCTGTTATTTGAAGCACTTCCGTCACACTGGGTTGTCTGGGGCAGCTCTGGGCTATGGGGCTGGCGATGGGCAGGAGTGTTTCCTGTCCGCCAGGATGGTGGCTGTGAGCGGACACCCCCCTTTTCTTGGGAAGTTGTGGTGTTTAGTGAATTTTCTCAGCCACTGAATTATTGCCTTTTGTCTCAGAGCTCTCTTAGTTCTGCTCTTGACTTGACGTGCCCAAATTGAAAGTCTTTGAAGCTTTCTGTATTGGGCTTCTTAGAGTAATTGTTTTAGAAAAAGAAAAAAGGATTGAAAAAAAAAAAAAAAAAGGGCCCTCCTCAGAGATCTAATGGGTTATTGAAATGCTAAGAGACAAAGCAACCAGGGCCATTAAGGTAAGGTCCACAGGGCAGAGAGATCAGCTTTTCTTCGGGATTTGCATATGCGCCTTAGGGCCTGAGCTCCGCCCTTCCCCTTTCTGTGTTCACCAGAACTCCAAAAATCCTCCGCTTTTATTTTGGAGTTTTTCGTGTTGTTTTTTTTTTTTTTCCTATGCCTGTCTCCTCTCTGCTGGGCTGGCTGCTCTCAGATTCTCTGGTGTCTGGTCTCAGTCTATCTATGGTTGGAGTCTGGATCAGTAGAATGAGTTTCCGATAAGAGCAGCCACTGCAGTTCTCCCTTCCCCTTCCCGGAGCTGACAGCCCCTCCTCCCACGGGACTGAGCCTGGCAGGGAGGGGCGCGGGTCCCCTGGCCGCAAAAACTTACAGATTTCGCTGATCTCAGCAGTTCCACATTTTCATGAGTGTTGTATGAAGTATGCCCAAAGTCAGATTGCTCTGTGGTGTCCAGTCCACGCAGTTCCTGGCTTTCTACCTACTTTCCTGGAGGAGTAACTAAAACATACAGCTCACCAGTCTGCCATCTTGCCCCGCCTCTATCTTTATATCTTTAACAAAGTTACCTTTGACATCATTTTTATGAATGTTCTAGAACTCTCCAGATCACATGACTGAACGGGAAGCCATTATACTGTCTCAAGGAGTTGGAACATGGAGTTCCCTGAGGGAGAGCCCCCAAGTCTCTCAGAAAACATTTCAACACCAACAGCTTCAACATCAGAAGTAACAAGCTACCAAGATGCCCAAAGTTCTGATGACCATGGTGCCGAAAGTAGAAGTGACCACGGATCCCAAATTCCTGCCGACCCTGGCGCTCAAGCTGATGCCGACTGCGGTGCCCAAGCTGATGCCAAAACTACTCTGGAAAACTTGCCGGAGGGGAAAGGTAAGTGGCTTCGAGTTTTTTTTCACAAGCCAAGACTCCTCTTTGGGACAGTGGAACTGCTAGCATTTGAACCGCGACCATCTTTAGGGCAAATAAGTGGCGTAACTTGTGTTCCACTCCAATAGATATAAAATAGTGGCTCTGCTAAGGGGAGAGAGGGGGTGGCAATTACATGCGAGTAGTTTCTGCGCGGATACTAGGTATTTAATAAGTTAGTGTGGTGCGTTTGTCTCCAGGCGAGGTCACCTCGCCCAAGGGAAAAATCAGTCCAATCTAACGGATTTGAGAGGCAAACAAATGGGCCACTCCTTTTACAGGTGTCGTTGTATACTGGTGGAAATAGTCTGGACGCCTCACAGGTCGCCACTGTAAAAAGGTGGAAAAGTATTGCGTTGTGGAAACTTGGGCTTGTTCCTCGAGGTCCCTCCGCGCTCGGCGCCCTTTCGAACCTTCCCGCCCCGCACGCGACTAACCGACTGAGCGCCTCAGGGCAGCCCTGGCTGCCCAGTTGAGCATTCTCGCCGGCCTGCGCGGGGGCCCACTCACGCCCCGCCCGGAACCCACGGTCCGGGTCCTCACACCCTTTCCGGTCCCGGCGCTAGTTAGCGGAGGAGCGGGTGAGTTGGTCCGGCCGGAAGGCTCCGGGAACCGGGTCAGCGCTCGGCAAAGGTGCCCGGCTGTTCCCCTCTCCAGCCCGCCTCAGCAGGAAGGCACGAAGGTCCGGGCCCTTTGGCCCCGGGGAAGGTTTTCAAGGGAATTGGGATCAAAGCCTAGGAGCTGGAAAGCCTTGGAAGTTTAATGCCCCCGGGAAAAGGATGGAGTGGTCATTCTCTCCACACCGCTGCCAGATGCTGTGAACTTGAGAAAATACCAACTTTGGTATTTTGATTGGAGCATGCTGCCGCGCGCCGGCCCGCTAGTTATTATTCTGCTAAAGCGCAGTGGAGCTAGGGTTGAATGAGGGAAGGCGGTCCTTTTAATTTAATTAGGTATCAAAGAGCGCTTGCTGGAAAAAGTGGATGCCTTTACTTAAAGTAAATATGATGCAACCAGTTCTTTTGGTAAATACAGGTAGCAAATTAAAAATAAATAAAACTCATTTCATCCAAAGTTGTCCAACTTCTCTCCCATCAGACCTTTTTTTTTGTTTCATTAGGGCAGTTTTTTGTTTCATTAGGGCTACTTTGAAATAGTTTCAGTTCTTGCATTCTCTCTCACATAAGAGAGGAGTTGCCAAAAAGGAATTGCAATGAACAAAATGCCCTAGTCTTAGTTCTGCTGAGAAATCTAAAAGTTACTACTGATCTGATAAAATCTTGCTTAGCAGCTAGTTCTTCAAATAATGTTTCTGCTCCCAGCTTTAGGTGTTTAATTCTTTGTTCCGTTAGGCAAGGTGCCCAGCCCCGGGATTTTTATTTAATTTACTTTAATTTAAATAACATTTTTTTAGGTTTGTATTTCTTTTTTTGTCTTTATATATAATGGTTATATAGGTGTTTCTGTATGAAATGAATAGAGAAGTAATAACTATCACAAAAAATGCGATTGTGATTCCCACCCCACCCCCTCAATTTCTCGGACTTTTAGTCTCTCTCTTTTCCCAGTGTCTGCTTTTCCACTGGGAAAAGGCTACTGCAAACTGCTGACCTTTCTGTATTTTCTATGTCTTTCTGATTGTTTCCAAAGCCAACCAAGGGACTGAAATCATAACTAGTGAATGATTTCACCCTGAGGTCCCAGACCCACTTGCATGTGTTTGAAAAAAGGCAGGGGGAGGGGGCTTCAGTGCTCTTAAATGAGATTCAAATTCAGAACTCCAAGCCCAGTTAATGGTTTACAGAGTATTAGGGACTGCACATTAACTGGATTTTGTAACTTGGTGTATAATGTAAGAAAACTTTGTCAGATTTCTCAAAGGTGGAAAGAAAATTATCTTCAATTGAAGAGGTGCGAACCCTAATACCCAAAATGCAAGCCACCACAGATACATTTCAAATAGGTGGAAAATAAGATTAAAAATAAAGGTTGAGGGAGATTATTCACTTTACAAAAGCATGCATTATGGGATTCCTTTAAATGACTTTTAGGGGTATTTCAAATAAATGGTGGTTATGAGGATTAAATGAAAGAATAGACCTAATGCACTCAATATAGTACCTGACACATAGAGTAAACGCATGAAAATTTTGTAATGAATAAATCAAATCAGCTTTTAAATTCTACTTATGTCACCCTTCAAGGACGCATTTATTGCATGAAGTTAGGTGCACTTATACAGATAATCTATCCATAAGAACTGAACTAATTTTTCCCTAAAGTAACTCAGAGGCTCTTGACGCTGGCCTTAGAGTCATAAAAATCTGCATTCTCTTCCATGCACTGCTTAATTCCTACCCATCCATTAAGGTGAATGAAATACTGAAAATGAAGCTCTTGTTTCCTTCAAATCAGTGTGGAACATTTCTGCCAGAAGTTTCTAAGTTGATTTCCATCTTCATTTAGCATTCTTCCCTGCAGAGATCATGTAGTTTACCTAAGGTAGCCACTACCTGTGTCACTGAAATGTAGGCCTTTACCTGAGTGTCTGATAATATCATTTAAAAAATGAAATCATGTTTCATGATAGCTCTTGCCTCGTTTGATATAAATTATTAATTTAAAAAGAATTGTTATGTTAATTCCGGTTGGCTTTGGAAAATCTGCACATATTGGACGGGAGATAAGGTGACTTTTAGAAATACTCAAGTTGTGTCAAATAAAGTATTTCAGAGCTGTACACATATTCCAGTGAGGATACTGAGCAAGGTCCTGTATAATTTAACCAGCACTACCATCAGTGGTCAATAGAGGGAGCAAGAGAAATTTTTAGTGACTTGGTTTTGTTTTTGTTTGTTTTCATCAACTCAAAAACAAGAGATGAGTGAAAGCCAACATGAACCTCTTCACGAGCTTGAGAACCAATTTATATTGCGTCTGCCTCCGGTAAGAAACGCTTGCATGTCAGACCAAATGTCTTCAGTGCTTAAGTATTAGTTCTACTTAGATTCTGTAGCATTTCTATGTAAGATGGCTATATAACAACTCAGAACACTGGTTTCCCAGGGATCATGTTCTATCAGGCAGTCCTATCCTAATGCGTTCTCTTTGGGCAGTGCTTCTTTCCACTGATTATGTGGGTTGATTTCCTGACAAACAGCTGAGACAGTGATGGATTCAGCCACTTACCACAGACAATAAGAGCTAAGACTCGTCTGAAATTCTCTGACACCTCAAAAGGGACAACACGGGGAACCAGTGCTGAGTCTCCTACAAATTCATCACCGTGCAAGACTGTTGAAGCTCATCTCGACATTGTGTTAGGGTCTCTTCTCACAATGATACTTGTATTCAAGCATTTTGTAATCTAAAAAAATATATTAGGAATAGGGTTCAAAAAAGTATTTCCCCAATTAGGCCTAGTTAATATACTCAGTTCTCTTCAGCAATTTCCTTGCAAATACAACTGAGAGGCAGGAATGTAGATCTTAGAGAAGCCACTAACTGTAGAGAACGAGATTAGAGTCAATCTCATCCTAATCTGATTTATATAATGTGCATGATACATGGCATCATTATAAAGGTTTGGAAAGTTTAAAGTTTTTAATTTAAGGAAGGTCTTCTGACATATCTGTTCTATTAGCTGTCAAGTAGACAATTCATCCTTCTGATTTTTCAATTTATCTCCTTTGTAGGAATATGCTTCTACTGTCAGGAAAGTAGTACATTCTGGAAATGTCACCAGTAAGGATAAACTAAGAATTGACCTATATCGTAAATAGTTAATATCTATTCACCATATATTGAACAATAACTTATTAAGGGACTGCTGTGTGCCAGGCATTACACGAGGTACTAAGGATGTGAAAAAGGATGGAATGTAGTCTCTGCCTTGATGGGCTCACTGTTCAGAGAGGCATATATCATTCGAGGGAGTATAAGGAAGTGTATAAGGAAGAACTCAAGGACTCAGGGGTCAACTGGGATTTTCAATACTGCTGATTATCTCCTACTAGATACCAGCTTTGTGATTTTTTTACTGTCTAAGGGAAGAACAAATGAATGCACTGTTCTTTGTTTACAAATATGACATTTCTTTACTTAAAATAATATTTATTAGTTTTTTTTTTAAAAACAGAGAAGTGTATAAAGAAGAAAACAAACAAAAAAAAAATGGCCCTTAAAAATTCCACCATTCAGTTAACCACTATTGACATTAAAATATTAAAATAATACAAGTTCATGGTTAGAAAATTCAAATAAAACAGAAAAGATTCAAAAGGAGAAAAATGAAACTCTTCTCCCTCATAGTGCCCCAAACTCAATGCCAAAGGTAGCTAATATTACCTGTTTCTTCATCTTTTTTTGACATTAGGATTCACTCTTTGTGTTGTACAGTCATTTTTTTTAAAAAAATTTAATTCTAGTAACATATATGCAACCTAAAATTTTCCCTTTTAACCACATTCAAATATATAATTCATTGGAGTTAATTACATTCACAATGCAATTTAGCCACCATCTATTACCAAAACTTTTCCATCACCCCAAACAGAAATTCTGTGCCAATTAAGCATTAACTCCTCATTCCCTACCCCCACTCCGGCCCCGGGTAACCTCTATTCTAGTTTTTGATTCTATGAATTTACTTATTCTAGTTATTTCATATCAGTGATATCATACAATATTTGCCTTTTTGTGTCTGGATTATTTAACTCAGCATGAGGTCTTCAAGGTTCATCCATGTTGTCACATGTATTAAAACTTCATTCCTTTTTATAGCTGAGTAACATTCCACTTTATCTATCTACCACATTTTCTTTATCCAGTCATCTTTTGATGGACACTTGGGTTGCTTCCAACCTTTTCTTCTTTTGTTTCCTTACAGACAAAACTTTTATGCATACCAGCATTTATATATTTTAAATGAATTTACATAAAAAGGATCATGTCAAACATAGTTCTCCATCTTTCTTTTATTCACTTAGTATTAGATTACACCTGAATCCTCTTGGGTCCAAAGACATTTTTGTTTTTGAGACATCTGGGAAGGATTCAGAGTTAAGTATATAGCTATAGAATTTTATCTTTGTGACACTAACTAGAAATTAAAACTTGGGACTCATTAGCACCATTTTCACTGAAACCTTTGAAACACACATGTACAATGACAGATTGAATAGTGTCAAAATGAATGAGTTCAAAGGAATGGAATTTGCCTTTCAGGATGAGAGTGAAACATGTACCACTTCACCAGCATTTAGTTCACAATCACTAACAATAAATTTAGCTACTTTTAAACAAGTGACATAAACTGGGAAAAGAGAGCTTCATATACTCTGCCTTCTTTTCTCTGGCAAGTTCCTAATTGTGTTCACAATTCTGGCATTATGAGAAATAGTAGGTTTCACTGAAAGACTAGTCTGTCCCACATAAGTCTTCATTACTCAAATCCTAGTTAAGCTTAAAAGTTCATTGGGAAGATGGTAACTTTAATCTTTAATTCTCTTCAGCTGATAGACGTCATGCAGTTGTTGAGGTAGAAGATGTCTCTCTAACTGCTAAGCTGGTTGATTTGCCTTGCGTTATTGGAAGCCTGAAAACTCTTGATAAAAAAAACTTTTATAAAACAGCAGATGTTTCCCAGGTATGGGCTAGTTTTTTAATCTACTAACTCACATCCTTCAAGGAGTACCTTTCTCCCTCCTTTTCTCTTTCCTTCAGTGCTCCTTTCTACTTGGTGAATGTCTGCTTGCCATTGCTAATTTCTAGATCAGGAATCAAACATCATGTTCTGCTTTGGTGTTTGATCCTTAATCTTTCACTACTTTATTTTTTTTCATTATTCTTCTTTTATTATATTTTAAATACATATTCTTTAATATTTGTACAGTATCTGATTTTAAGATTTAAAAAATAAATATAAATGCAAAGAAATACATAGAACATTTTTCAGATAAAATAAAGCCCAGAGAGGTGAAATAACTAGTTCAAGGTCAAACAGCAAGATAATAAAGTCAGGACTAAACAATGTTTTCTTTAATAAGGAACTACAAAGTGTTTTTTTTAAAATTCAATTTTATTGAGATACATTCAAATACCATACAACCATCCAAAGTGCACAATCAATTGTTCACAGTACCATCATATAGTTGTGCATTCATCACTCCAATCTATTTTTGAACATTTTTCTTGTACCAGAAAAAGCGAAAATAAGAATAAAAAATAAAAGTAAAAAAGAACACCCAAATCATCCCCCCACACCCTATTTTTCATTTAGTTTTTTTGTCCCCATTTTTCTACTCATCCATCCATACACTGGATAAAGGGAGTGTGATCCACAAGACTCTCACAATCACACTGTCACCCCTTGTAAGCTACATTGCTATACAAACATCTTCAAGAGTCAAGGCTACTGGGTTGGAGTTTGATAGTTTCAAGTATTTACTTCTAGCTATTCCAGTGCATTAAAACCTAAAAAGGGTTATCTATATAGTGTGTAAGAATGTCCACCAGAGTGACCTCTTGGCTCCATTTGGAATCTCTCAGCCACTGAAACTTTATTTCATTTCATTTCGCATCTCCCTTTTGGTCAAGAAGATGTTCTCAATCCCACAATGCTGGGTCCAGGTTCATCCCCGGGAGTCATATCCTGCGTTGCCAGGGAGATTTACACCCCTGGGAGTCAGGTCCCACGTAGTGGGAGAGGGCAGTGAGTTACCTCCTGAGTTGGCTTAGCTGGAGAGAGAGGGCCACATCTGAGCAACAAAGAGGTACTCGGGGAAAGTCTTAGGCACAATTATAAGCAGGTTTAGCCTCTCCTTTGCAATAACAAGTTTCATAAGGGCAAGTCCCATGATAGAGGGCTCAGCACATCAAACTGCCAGTCCTCAATGTTTGTGAGAATATCAGCAACAATCCAGGTGAGGAAGCCCGACACTCTGCATTTCCCCCCAGCTCCTCAGGGGAGCCCTGCATATATATTTTTATTCTCTGTCCAAATTACTTTGGGATGTGTCGCTATTTCACGCTAACCTATGCAAACCTACCAGGTCTCACTTCCTATTAAAAGTTCCATGTAATTAAGGTATTTGAACAAACTGTATATCACTACTTTATTTTATCCAAATAGCTTGTAGAGTCTCCTATTTGTTATTTATAACGTCTTTCATTAATTTAAAACTATAAGCAGCTGGGATCTTCTGAACTTTCTGCTAAAGCAGTATGCTGTTAACTCTGGAAATTTAAATTGGTTCTTAGTCATAATTTTTGCTATTTCTTGTTTCCTCTCTAAGTCAAAATGCTAAGATATACTTGTTTTCAATATATTCCCTCAGCGATGGTAAACACTCCAGCTAAAACAAACAAACAAACAAAAACACCTTGAAGTCCATATGCAGTGCTGCCTTACTGAGAGAGAAAGAGAGAGAAAAAATATGTAATACTTGATTTGATTTTCTGGAAATGCCAAGTATTAGTCTCCTTAACTTCTGTGCCCCAGGATTTCTGGTAGTAGGAATGATCCTGATTCATTACCAACCCAAGATTCAGAGCCATAGTCAACTTCTTTGCCTTTGTTAAATGTAGATGCTTTTGTGCACTGCTGATAGTGATCTCCCTTCTTCTCCGGAAGAACCAGCTACCTCGACTGATCTTAATGTAATCAGGAAACATGAATGGGAGAAACAGAAGAAATATGTCTGGAAGCATGGCAGTAAGTCACCAGTCCCTTGCTCATTCTGGCTGACTACATGTATCTGCTGACTCCTAATTACTGATGAACCAGGAACTTGTTACCTCACTTAGGAGTTTGGTTCATTAGGCTCCCAAACACTTTCAGAGGATTGAGTCATGTCTTGAGCCAGTGGCTTATACCAGCATGAGCTTTCTTTTTATTAAATTCAGATAGATATGTTACTACCATCAATCATATATACATCTCACCATGTCATATTTATTTTAGTTACTCCACCACTTAAGAATGTCAGAAAGAAAAGGTTCTGGAAAACAACAAAAAAGGTTGGTTACATAGTCTTTGCGTCTTTGCTGGATGGATTGGAAGAGGATTATGTGTTGGAAGGAAAGGGAAAAAGTCAGTTGGGGATTAATTTATTCATTCATTTATATGTTTAATATAAATGTTTAATAAACATTTATTGAGTGCAAGTTAAATGCCAGGCACTGTGTGCTAGTGGTTGGGAATATAGCAGTGAACAAAAGCTGACCTGAGATTATAGGCTTGTTGCTTAGAAATCTGGAAGTGTCATTGATTTGAAACTTTTGCTAAAGCTTTTAGTTTCCAATTGCAAGATCTAGTTTTAAAAGTGAACCAATCCAGAATCTAAGAACTGGAAATTGTGGTTATATTCCTAACCTTACCTCATACTTGTAGGATGTTGGGCAAACTACAGGGATACTATGGCTTGGCTTTCACTTTTTTTAATTAAACTTTTTTTTTAGATAATTGTGGATTTACATGCAGTTGTAAGAAATAATAAGAGTCCCCAGGTACCCTTTATCCAGTTTTCCCCAAGTTAACATTTTATAAAACTGTAGTACCATATCATGACCAGGGAATTGACATTGATACAATTCACCAATCTTATTCAGTTTGACTTATACTCAAAAAATTTAGTTCTACATGATTTATCACAAGCACAGGTTCATGTATTCACCACCAGTCAAGATAATAACGGTCTATCATCACAAGAATCCCTCATGTTGTCTTTTTATAACCACACTCACCTCGCTCCTACTTCTATATCCCTAACCCCTGGCAATCAATAATCCGTTATCCATCTCTACAACTTTTTAATTTGAGGAATGTTATATTAGTGGAATCATACATGGTAACATTTTGGTATTGGCTTTTTTCACTCAGCATCATTCCCTTACGATCCATGCAAGTTGTTGCATGTATCAATTGTTCCTTTTTATTGCTGAGTTGTGTTCCATAGTATGGATGTTCCACAGTTTGTTTAACCATTCACCTATTGAAGGATATCTGAGTTATTTCTATTTGTAATGACTATTACAAATAAAGCTTCTATAAACAAGTTTTTGTGTGAACTTAAGGCTTCATTTCTCTGGGATAAATTTCTAGGAGTGCAATTGCTGGGTCGTATGGTAGTTGCATGTTTAGTTTTTTGTTGTTGTTTTTGTTTGTTCGTTTTTTTAATATTCATTTTATTGAGATATATTCACATACCACACAGTCATACAAAACAAATGGTACATGCGATTGTTCACAGTACCATTACATAGTTGTACATTCATCACCAAAATCAATCCCTGACACCTTCATTACCACACACACAAAAATAACAAGAATAATAATTAAAGTGAAAAAGAGCAATTAAAGTAAAAAAGAACACTGGGTGCCTTTGTCTGTTTGTTTGTTTGTTTGTTTCCTTCCCCTATTTTTCTACTCATCCATCCATAAACTAGACAAAGGGGAGTGTGGTCCTTATGGCTTTCCCAATCCCATTGTCACCCCTCATAAGCTACATTTTTATACAATCATCTTCAAGATTCATGGGTTCTGGGTTGTGGTTTGATAGTTTAAGGTATCTACCACCAGCTACCCCAATTCATTAAAACCTAAAAAGGGTTGTCTATACTGTGTGTAAGAGTGCCCACCAGAGTGACCTCTCGGCTCCTTTTGGAATCTCTCTGCCACTGAAGCTTATTTCATTTCATTTCCCCCTTTTGGTCAAGAAGATGTTCTCCATCCCACGATGCCGGGTCTACATTCCTCCCCAGGAGTCATATTCCACGTTGCCAGGGAGATTCACTCCCCTGGGTGTCTGATCCCATGTAGCGGGGAGGGCAGTGATTTCATCTGCCAAGTTGGCCTAGCTAGAGAGAGAGGGCCACATCTGAGCATGCATGTTTAGTTTTATAAGAAACTGCCAAACTGTTTCGAGAGTGGCTATACCACTTTACATGCCTGCCAGAAATGTTCTTCATTTTGATGAGGTCTAATTTATCATTTTTTCCCTTTATGAATCATGCTTTTGGTGTCAGGTCTAAGAACTCTTTGCCTAGCCTAGATCCTGGAAATATTCTCGTATGTTTTTTGTAAAAGTGTTACAGTTTTACATTTTACATCTCAGTCTGTGATCCATTTTGAGTTAATTTTTATATAAGATGTGAGGTTTAGTTCAAGATTCATTGTTTTACCTATGAATGTCCAGTTGCTCCAGCACCATTTATTGAAAAGGCTATCCTTTCTATATTGTATTTCTTTTGTGCCTTTGTCAAAAATCAGTTGGGCAAATTTATGTGGTTTATTTCTGGGTTCTTCTATTCTGTTCCATTGATCCATGTGTTGATCTCTCCACCAATATATCACACTGTAGCTATACAATAAGTCTTGAAATTAAGTAGACTGATTCCTCCCACTTTATTTTTCTTTGTCAAGATTGTTTTAGCTATTCTAGGGCCAGTGCCTTTACATATACATTTTACTATAAGCTTGTCTATGTCCCAAAAAAGTCCTCTCTGGAATTTTGATGGGAATTACATTATACCTATAGATCGATTTGGGAAGAATTGACGTTTTTACCATGTTGGGTCTTCCAATTCATGAATACAGTAGCCTTGGCTTTTGTACTCTGTCAGTCAATAGCATTTATTGAGTGCCTATTAAATGTAAAACTAAGTTAAGAATACTTGTAGAGCTCGTTAAGCTTTACTGAGGTAAAGCAATCATAATATAACTTCATTGTTTGTTGTGTTTTATTTCGTAGCTCGTTGATTTCAAACAAATCGAAGAAATCAGCTTTGCTGAGGTAGAGCAACCATAAGTTCGTTGTTTATCCTTAGTGTGTTTTATTTCATAACTCATTAGTTTCAAAGGAATCATAAAGTTTACTTTCAAGTCTTCCTTCTTACCTCTTACCCCCACCCCCACTCCCGTACACATATACACTGAATTTGGTTCACTGAAAAATGACTTCATTGTTTAATGTCTGATAACTCCTATGGGAAAAGATACAATTTGGCCAGTGACCCGGTGTATTCTAATCTTCCTTTTTCTCTGATATTTATTTTAAAGGCCGTTTCTTGGAGGCCGGGGTTCACTTTTGTTGTTTGCCATTTTGTATTCTCCCTCAAAGTCCTGATTTCTATTCATGGCATGACAAATTGGTTGCTTTGGAGATAATTATCTAAAACTGGATTCAAGGGAGAACATGTAGCTAAGATCCAGTTTTTGTAGGAATATCTATAATAATAAAGATGTGAGGAAGTGAAATCACTTCTAAACAATTAATAAAAAATTATAGTTCTTTTCCAATATGACTCAGGGCAAATAATTCATAACTGAGGCTTAAAGGTTACACCTCTGATAGAGGTATTTACCATAGAGTTACACACTGAAAAGATTAAATGTCTCAAGTAATTTGTTTGCTTGGAACAAAATAAGCTTACCATACAAAAATCCAGGCCCTAGACAAAGATTCCTTCACAAATAGTTCTACTTAAAGTAGGAACTTGGTTGGATGGGTATCTAATCATTTCAATTCATTTGTATATAAGAAAAGGAGCATTCCTTCAGAGCACAGAGTGTTAAATGATATTACTGGTACTTGCCTCCCACTTTGTTTAAGTACGTTGACTCTCCGGACGTGGAAAAGGAAGTGAAGAGACTGCTGTGTTCAGATGCCGAAGCTGTCAGCGCCCGTATCCTTTTATACCAAACCTTTCCTGTGTACTCTGTTACACCCCATATAGAACTGCCAACAAGCCCTCACTTCTGGTATTTGTGTGCTGTTTTGATGTGTAGAACTTAAGATTTATGGAAATGTTACTTTTTAGCTAGGAGCAGTAAATTCATGTAATGTAAATTCATTTAGTTGTGTAATTCAATTTAAGGCACTTCTCAAACTAGAAATCCAGATACAAGTGGCCTGACGTTGGACTAAATTAAATAGTACTTCCAGCCAAAGAGCCTTTTCCCTTTCAACTGTGCCTTCTCTTTTCCTTCTGCCTTTTCCTTGACTGACCCTCCTTTCAGGATGGGAAGTCATTGCTGAAGATGAAACCAAGGAAATAGAAAGTCAAGGCTCTATTCCAGGCTTTGAGAGCTCCCCAGGAATGATTGGCCGTGAGCAGGGTCATGTCTCATCAGGTACATTAGTAAAGGCAAAGCAGGAGTTCAGAGATGACAGGTATTGACTGTGTGTAAGATCATTCTCCATGGACTCACACTTCAATCACAGAAAAAGAATGTCTTTGTCCGTCTTCCCTCTTATTGGTCCTTTGGTATTTTAGGGGTTTTAGATTGGTGTTCTAATCTTTCATCCATCCCTGGTATTCTAACCTCCCATGGGCCCTTGGATTCTATAAATGTCTTTATCATTGAATACATGCAAAGAACGTTACAGTGTTTCACATTTCCTGTCCTTGTTTTGTGAAGGGAATAATCTTCCTGTGAGAAAAATGATTTATAAAATTCACTGACTGCCCAGTGAATTTGAAGGCAAGTAGTATAATTATAGGAAGCATCTGAAAAGCTTTGGATAGTTTCACCTTCTTGTTTAAAATCAACAGAATATGCTATGCTTCGGGAGATGTTCAGTGATTCTAGCAGTAGCAGTGATGAGGATGATGAAGATGATGAGGAGGACAAGGAAGAGGAAGAGGAGGATGAGGAAGAGGAGGAAGAGGAGAATGAGGAGGAGGAAGAAGAAGATTCTGAAGAGGATCTGGAAAGGGAACTTCAGGCCAAGTTCATGGAATCTAGCCAGTTCACGGCAAAAGAAGGAGCCAGTTCGCAAGGTAAATCAGAGGAAAACACAAAGGAGTGGGACAGGGTGGGTGGCAGTGCTCAAAGTTAACTCTAATCACGCTTTAGATGCAGGACTAAGTTTGAGAAGTTAATGCTCAGATGTGTAGTGGAGTTTTAGTTGATTTGGATCTCTTTCACTATTTTAGGCTATATTTAGATACATAAAGTTTCTGTCTATCTCTGTTAGTCCTGGAAATTCAGAAGCTGGTTCATTACACGGAGAAGAAGCTCCGAGAGATTCAGAGAAAAGCACAAAGACAGGAAGGTCTCCTCATGAAAGTTGAAAACCTGACACTCAAGGTATGTTCTTCTTGGTTGATATAAAGAAATCTTTTTTTTATTAGAGAAGATTTAATATTTACTACTATTAACACCTTGCATCATGTTACAATTTGTCACAATTGAGGAAAGCACGTTTTTATAATTGTACTATTAACTATAGTCCACGGCTTAACTGAAAATTCACCGTTTATGAATGCAGCTCCATGAATTTTTTTAAAAATTTTATTCTTTTACTATATATACAACCTAACATTTCTGCTTTTAGCCACATTCAGATACATGTTTCAGTGTTGTTAATTACATTCACAATGTTGTGCTATCATCACCACGATCATTACCAAAAACATGTTACCAAAACATTTCCATCATTCCAAATAGGAAGTCTGTACATTTTAAGCCTTAACTCCCTATTCCCTATCTCTACCCCATCCCCATATAAAGAAATTTTGATATCTCACTTTCAAAATTCCATCTTTGTGTTTCCACTCATGTCATCTCTATGCAGCAATATTGTTTATTCATGAACCTAAACAACCTCTTAGAAGCACCTAATAAAAGATAGCCTTCTTTCCTTTTATCTGAGTAATTTTGATCCTCTTATATAAGCATTTTTAGGAAGGGACCAGATGAATTGACATAATAATATCCAATTTTTGTTAAGCATTAATTATGCTAAATATTTTACATGTATTATCTTATTTCATCTTCAAATCCATGAAGGATAGGTACTTCACTATTCTGATCATATAGGTAAGGAATTGAAACTCAAAGAGGTTAAGTGACTTTCCCAGGACCACAGGAAGTAGTATTTATATCAAAATGTATTCACTACAGTGAAAGAGAATTAAATTCATTTTTTAAACTTTATGATACATGCTTAAACAAGAGTAAATAACTTGCTTTGATTTTATTAATGCATGTTTAAAAGCTTCAACTAAAGGAAAATGTATGTTTAGGCCGTGAAGGGAATTCTGAAGCATCTGGAGAATTCCTTGCCAGATTTCATTTCTGTAGAGCCATAATCATTGGAGAGGAGCAATTTTACACAGAAGTATACCTATTTAGGGTGTCGTCTTTTAGGATAACCAAGGTGAGATAATAGATGTGGACATACTTTGAAAGATACAGATATATGGCATTATTATGATTGTTGTTGTTGCATGCTGTACTAGTTAGGAATAGTAATATTCTGCCCTAGCAAGGGGAAATGGAGGAGCTGGCACCAAAGTCCAAGACAACTCTTTTAATAGGCCACCACAGCCAAAGGATCTGTGCTAAACTAGAAAAAGGTCACATGAAGGCAGTCCAACTTTTTATTTTAGGGCAAGAAAAAAGTGTTTTGTAGAGTGTATAAAATCAAATAGGATGGAGCTATAGTTAGTGGTGCAGTTTTAATACTCGAAATCCTTTAAAAAGAGTACCCTTTTGTTGTGGCTGACAGTTTTCCCACTTATGAAATTATTTGCCAAATTATTTGTTTCCTTTGGTTCTCTTTTCTTCGGAGTCTCAGCGGTCATCATTTAAAACATTTGTTTTCCAGAATCATTTACAGTCTGTGCTGGAGCAGCTTAAATTTCAGGAAAATGAAAAAAATGAGCAGGTAAGAAGTGTGTTTTCAAATCAATCAGAAAACATTTGATAAAAAGAACCCCCTACCCCAGGCAAAGAGTGAGATAAAGAGCCTCTCAGGTGGAACATATGCACGGTCCCACATTGGAAAAAACTCGGCCCCTTTGAGGACCTCTGGAGTATTTAGAACTAGGAAGGGAATGGCTTAAGATAAGGTTGGAGAAGTAGGCAGGGGTTAGATCATATGGCTTCTTGCAGGCCATGATAAGGAGGATGGGTTTTAGTCTTAAGTGCAATCAGAAACCCTTAAAGAATTTTAAGCAGGAGAGTCACATCTAATTTAAACTTTTAAAAAAGATTATCCTGATTATTACCTGGAGAATAGATTTTTTTGGGGGGGGCATGTGTAGAAGCAGCAAGACCAATTAGGAGGCTGTGTGTAGTCTAATAAGAGATAATGGTAACTTGGACTAAGATGGTGGCAATGTAGATATATTTATTGGCTGCTAAAATTTTTATAGCAGCTTTATTGAGATATAAATTCACATGCCATACAATTCACACATTTCTTTTCTTTTTTCAATTCATCCATTTAAAATATACAACTCATCCATTTAAAATATACAGTTGAGCAGCCATCACCACAGTCAATTTTAGGTCATTTTCATCATGTCAGAAAGAAACTCCATACACTTTAGCTACCACTCCCCCCCCCCAAAAAAAAAACTCCCCATCCCTTCCAGTCATAGCCTGTGCATTCTACTAATATACTTTACCTATTCTGGATATTTCATATAAATGGAATCATATAATATACGGTCTTTGTGATTGGCTTCTTTCACATAGCATAATGTTTTCAAGGTTCATCCATATTGTAGCATGTATCAGTACTTTTTTCCTTTTTATGGCTGGATAATATTCCAATGTATAGATATACCACATTTTGTTTAACTGTTCATAGTTGATGAGCATTTGGGTCGTGTCTGTTTTTTAGCTATTATGAATAATGTTGCTATATATGAGAGACTGTATTTTAAAGGTGGAATTGACGGGACTTGGTGATGGATTCTTACTGGGTGTTAAAGGAGAAGGAAGTGGTAAGGATGTATGACAGATTTCTAACTTGAAAAACTATATTTTTAAAGTCACAAGACTGTGAAGAGTAAAAAGAGAAGAGGGCAATATAGAATAAATGAGGGTCAAGCAGCAATATAGAAAATTTATGCTATCTCTAGCCCTATACTGTTAGAGGTAACAATTTTTAAAGAGTCTAAAGGTTGTATTATGAGGATGGGCTTAGCATGGGGCTCTTAAGGTAGAGGCACTCTCCCCCACCCCCATCGCTACAAGGCCAGGGGAATTCTTATGTTCTATAGATTCCCTTCCCATCAGCAAATCACTCATCCAAATACTTCTTATAAATAGTAAGTTGAATGGTTAATGCAAAGATTGCTTTAGTACCCACCAGGCATCTTGTTTTCATCCATGTAAGTAGTTAGTATTGAGGAGTGCTATTTTCAACATAGAAATATAGCTATAAACTTTATTCACTCCTAAGAGTTCTTTATGTTAGCTAATTTATTCAACATAGATTCATTGGGTACCTACTTTAAGCTAGGTTCTACAGAGAGCTACAAAATGCTTAAGACATAGTCTTTGCCTTCAGCTGGGGAGAAATCCATGAGAGGGATGGATATTTAAAGGAATGAGAGCTCACTGTTGAGTGTTGTCTGTGGTGATTAGGGAAAGCTTCATGGAGAAGATGGTGTTTGGAGTCTTGAAAGATAGGTAGGGTTTTAATAAGAAGATAGGGAAAGGAGGGCATTCTATGCAGAAAACAGCATGCACAAAGGCTGAGAGTGGTCACACCAAGCTAAAGAGCTTAGGTCATAATAATCCATCAAAGCTTTTTTTTCTTTTTATCTTGGGAGAAACTCAAGAAGATTACCCTGCCAGCAGTGTATAGGAGAGACTAGAGAAAGATGAAAGAGATAGAAGGAATCAGTAGAATTTAACAATTGATTGGATTTATAGGGCAAGAAGGGAAATAAAGAAGAGTATCTGGGAAATGGTATACCAATAACTAAAATAAAGATGACAGGAAGGGGATTATTGGGGGGGAGAGTGATAGGGAAGACATTGCGTTTAGTTTGAGGAGTGTTGAGTAGAAAGCACCTTTGAAAATGGGAGATCAGAGAGAATCCAGTGCAGAGAAATAGTCATTGAGGCTGTGGGGATAGACGAGTTAGGCCGATTGACCGTTCAGCGAGAAGTCTCAATGCAGGGAAAAACCTACCTTTAGGGGTAGTGGAAGAGGGAAAAACCCACAAATGAGAAAGAACTGGAGCAGTCAGTGGTTCACTGTGAGGAATCACTGTGAGAAGAGCCTCTAAATTACTGCAGGTAGCAGTTATAGCAGTCTAGAAGGTGATGTGCAGTTTAGGATTGTTTTGTAATGCTTCATTCCTTTCATTTAACAGAATGAAAATCCATTCTGGTATGGGTGACCTAAATTGGATAATAGTAAAAAACAATCTTTGTCCCAAAGGTAGTATACCTCTCGTGATGCTATTGGACACCTTACCATTTCAAGTTTAAAAAAAAAAAATCCTACACCATAAAAGATGCAAGACTTCTGACTTAGAAAGCATAAAGATAAGTAGAATCTGACCCTGCTTCCAAGTATCTTATGGCATGGCAAGAAGAATGAGGAGGTTAGGAAGGTTAGGAAGAATGGGACAAGAGGCTATCCCAATTGCCTTCTCGCCTGACTCAGGACATGGCTACAGTGATTCCGTCTCCTTTATCCCTACAGTGAGTTGTGATCTCTATACACTTTTCCCTGAAGCACAAATTCTTAGCAGCAAGCATATCCAATTTTAAAGTGTCTTTTTATAACTTTGACATAATAAAGCACAGCATCATTGCTGCAGCATCTTGTATGTATTCTTGAATGTGGAAGACTGTAAGAAAAAGATACCTTATAAATGCCAAATGACAGTCATTCTTTTTGGTTCATATAAGTAAATTCCAGATCAAGTAATGGAACTTAGGATTTCAGGTGAATTTTTCATGCTTTTCTACCTCTCCCTACAGCTCATTTCACTAAGGGAGCAATTGAAATATTTTATGGAGAAGTGAGGAGAGCCTTCAGCCTGGCACATAGACCTTGGATTCACCTTACAGACTGAAGACTGTATGAAATTGTGCATGTTTATATCCTTTAGTTGCCTTATGCCAAATCAATTGTATTTGTTTCTCTAAACTGTTTTTGTTAGTTATAATGTCTTCAAAGTTTGTAGTCATATAGAAAGGGGCAGGATGTAAAAAGTAGTAGACTTAAGTCCCAATTCAACCATGGGACTTTTGCTTCTCTTTATCAATTTGAGAATTATTTATATTGCTTTTGTTCTCTGGTACCATCAGAGGATTCAGCCATGCTTACCAAAGGCAGGCAGTCCAGCTTGCAGGCCATGCAGCTGGTTTGCATATGCTCTAGCTTTTCTCTCTTCTGTCTATTTTGAGTATTTTCTCCAACATAGAATTAAACAAGTCATTTCTACCAAGGGTTAGGACCTGCCTCAGTGAATTTAAGCACCTACCTCACAGCAGTTCATATTAGGTTGTGTCCTGTCTCTGTTCAGGTGTAATAGGGGCTGCTTTCCTGTTCAGGGATGATTGCTTGCACTGCTATCTTTGTTCTGTTGTGTTTTTATGACCATGGCTGGTTGTTCATAGCCAGCTAAGGAAGCAGTGAGGCAGAGCAGAAATGAAGAAATTGTGAGCTGAACCTTGACATCATAGCCTCCATCAGAAAAGGTTAGAAAAACCAGATGCCTATGATGCCTGTGAAGACTTCCTTAACAACCCAGGGTTGTTTTTTAAAGTGGTATTGTTTAGGTTTTCTGGTATGTATTCTTTAATCAATAAATTAATTCTTTATTTTCAATGGATTGCTGTCACTTTATTTTTTTTTAATTTTATTTTGAAATAAATTCAAACTTACAGGAACAGTTGCAAAAACAATACAAAACCCATACACAGAACTCCAGCATACCCCGACCCCCCTCCCCTGATACCCCGATCCACCAACTTTAACATCCTGTCACACTACCATTTCTTTCTTTCCCTCCCTCCTTCCCTCCCTCCCTATCTATCAGCCATCATCTATTGCTCTGTCTTCTGAACATATGAGAGCAAGCTGCCCGTATCTTTGAACAAACAATGTAATTCACATATACCTTTCCCATGGAGAAGAACATTCTTTTATGCAATCCCATTAAATGCAGCTAAGAGGTTCAAGAAATTCAACATTGATACAAAGCTTACATTCTATATTTCCTTTTTTTTTTCTTATGTCCCATTTGTGTCCCTTTGAGCCTCCTCTCCTCTATCCTCAGATCCCATCCAGGATCATCCTTGGTGCTTTTTAATTCTTTCCTATTTAGACTGTCTTTTTTTTTTCAATTGTGGAAACATATATACAGCCTAAATCTTCCCATTCCAACCCTTCCCTAGCATTCCATTAGTGGGATTAATCACATTTAGAATGTTGTAATGCTATCACCTTCCCACCATCCATTACTAGAAATTTCCCTTCACCCCAAACAGAAACCCTACACTCATTTCTTAACTCCCCATTTCCCCTTACCCCACTTCTCGTAACCCATACTCTACTTTTCATCTCTATGGTTATATGCTCTGATACTTTCTTTGTGTTTACCGTGGGGCTTAAATTTAACCTCTTAAATCTATAACAATCTTGTTTTTCTTTGATACCAGCTTAACTTCAATAGGACACATAAACTATGTTCCTAAACTCCTCCATTCCCCCATCTTTATGTAGTTCTTGTCAAAAATCACTTATTTAACATTGAGTTCAAAATCACTGATTTGTCATTACAGTTTATGTATTTTATATCCTGTAGGAAGTAAATAGTGGAGTTACAAATCAAAAGTACAGTAATATTGGTATTTGTATTTACCATGTGATCTTTACTGGAAATCTTTATTTCTTCATGTGATTTCAGTCAATTGGTTAGTGTCTCTTCCTTTCAGCCTGCTCAGCTCCCTTTAGCATTTCTCATAGGGCTGATCTACAGGTGATGAAGTCCCTCAGCTTTTGATTATCTGGGAATGTTTTCATCTCCCCCTCATTTTTACCCTCCAGATGTTTGTGAATTTTCTAAGTCTCTGATGGTTATTGACTTCTATTTGCATTCCATTGTGGTCAGAGAATGTGCTTTGAACAAATTCATTTTTTTTTTAATTAATTAAGGCTTGTTTTATGTCCCAGCCTATGGTCTATTCTGGAGAAAGATCCGTGATCACTAGAGAAGAATGTGTGTCCTGGTGATTTGGGATGTAATGTTCTATATATGTCTGTTAAATTTCTCTATATCTCTCTCTCCTTTCTTTGTTTCTCTGTCGGTAGGGCTCCCTTTAGTATCTGAAGTAGGGCAGGTCTTTTATTAGCAAAATCTCTCAGCATTTGTTTGTGAAAAATTTAAGCTCTCCCTCAAATTTGAAGGAGAGTTTTGCTGGATAAAGTATTCTTGGTTGGAAATTTTTCTCTCTCAGAATTTTAAATATGTCATGCCACTGCCTTCTCGCCTCCATGGTGGCCGCTGAGTAGTCACTACTTAGTCTTATGCTGTTTCCTTTGTATGTGGTGAATTGCTTTTCTCTTGCTGCTTTCAGAACTTTCTCCTCCTCTTCAGTATTTGACAGTCTGATCAGAATATGTCTTGGAGTGGGTTTATTTGGATTTATTCTATTTGGAGTTCGCTGGGCATTTATGCTTTGTGTATTTATATTGCATAGAAGGTTTGGGAAGTTTTCCCCAACAATTTCTTTGAATACTCCTTCTAGATCTTTACCCTTCTCTTCCCCTTCTGGGACACCAATGAGTCTTAAATTTGGACGTTTTATTTTATCTATTGTATCCCTGAGATCCATTTCAATTTTTTCAATTTTTTTCCCCATTCTTTCTTTTGTCCTTTCATTTTCCATTCTGTGGGCCTCAAGGACACTGAGTCGTTGTTCAACTTCCTCTAATCTTGTATTATGAGTATCCAGAGTCTTTTTAATTTGGCCAACAATTTCTTTTATTTCCATAAGATCTTCTATTTTTTTATTTACTCTTGCAATTTCTTCTTTATGCTCTTCTAGGGTCTTCTTTATATCCTTTATATCCTGCGCCATGCCCTTCTTCATGTCCTTTATATCCTGTGCCATGCCCTTCTTCATGTCCTTCATATCCTGTGCCATGATCTTGTTGTTTGTCTTTAGTTCTTTGATTAATTGCTCCAAGTACTGTGTCTCCTCCGATCTTTTGATTTGGGTGTTTGGGTTTGGGTTATCCATATCATCTGGTTTTATCATATGCTTTAAGATTTTCTGTTGTTTTTGGCCTCTTGGCATTTGCTTTGCTTGATAGGGTTCTTTCAGGATATAAAAAATACCTATCTCTAATTTGTCAGATCTACAGCTTGGTGGCATACACTTTCTCTAACTAACCAGCAGATGGCGTCCGCGAGTCACCTATTCCCCTCAAGTCAGTTCTCCCCAACTTTGTCTTTGTGGTGTGTGGGGATCTGATTCATGTGGGGTTCAATTGGTGCACCAAGTTTGGGTGTGTTGTTGGTGCTGTCCGCCCTGAATGTGGGGCATGTGTCTGGGTGGTTAGGGAGGCAGAGCAGCTTTAATAGTCAAACTTCCCACGTGTTCCTGGAGATTTAAGGCTGTTGCAAGAGTCTAAGCTTTCATTTCAGTCTTGCCACAGATTGTCTCTGCCGCTGACCCACAAGTCCTTGGTATTGGCGTAGGATCTGTGGGATTTCTGAGCAGGCCCCCCTTCTCAGCTGTGCTCTTCCAGGACCTCTGCTGAAGGAAGGTTGTGCCACATCACAAGAGTGCGCCAGCCCTCCAGGGAAGCCCTGGGCCGCCGGGCCTTGCAGGGACGTTCCCAGCCTGCTTTAAAGATGGTTGAATGGGGCATGTTAATTTCCCCCTTTTCACACAGCCCACCTTCCCAGCTCTGGGACAATTAGCTGTGGGTGCACTAAAGGCCACTGTCCATGCTGATATTGTGGCGTGTGCACGGTGCTGCGGGAATCACTCCCTGTCACACTGGGACCCTTGGCCCAGCTCTGGGCTATAGCTCCGGCCTGGGCAGGAGCATCTCCAGCCCACCAGGGAGATGGCTGCAAGGGGTGCGGTTTCTTTCTCCTTTTAGCTCCCTTCTGGCCCAGGGACAATCAGGAGCAGGCTATCCTCCACACCAGACACTAAGACATTGGCCCAGCCCACTCCTGCCATGCTTCACTGCACGGTTCTCACCTTCGTAACCACAGCCGCTCCCAGTTTTTTTTTTTTTTAAAAAAAAACTAGTCCATCTCCAAATTCCAACCCATGGTTTCCCCACACTGCAGCGCATCCACCAGACTTTCAGCCGGCTCACTCACTTGTTTCAGAATGCAGACTCCCAGTTTCATCAAATGCACAGTCCCTGTAGATTTAGCAGACCTTGTCTGGCTGGTGCATAGCTGGAACTGGTGTTCTGGGTCACTTTCTGGCCTTTATCTAGTATTTTTCATGGAGGTGTTTTTTTTGCCCCATCTCACCTAGCCGTCTCCCCTGCTGTCACTTTAATAAACCATCCCCATGAAGAGAGCATTCATTTCCAAAAGACCTCTTGTGAAATAAGCTACAAACTATACAATTAAGAAATGACAGTAAGGTGCTGTCAGTATGGGGGCATCCTTCTAAAGAGTTCTTACAATAACTCCTCATGAACTAAGCAAATAATCTCATATTAACCAGACAGTATTGGGATTTGGAGAGAGAGGGTCTAGAGAAGCAATAAAAATGGGAGCTCCAGTATTTGGCTTGAAGTATCATGTTGTAGTAGAATGAATACAAGGTTGGAATCCCAGCTCTGCCACTTACCTTGGGCAAATTCCTACACATTTTAGAGTCTCTATTTCCTCATCTGTAAATCAAGGATGGTAATGCCTACCACTAAGAGGCATCTGAGCATTTTCTGAAAGTAACCCAGCTAGATCCAGGTCTGGTCTCAGCTGATGAAGTACTGCTCTAGGGAATGTGCTCCCAAGTTATCTGATTCACTTTTAGTGCTCCTATTCCAAATCAAAGTCAATAAGCCAAGGGCAGAGAAGAAGAGGTCAATATGTATGGACAGGGCCCATAGAGGTGGTATGAAGACAGGAAATGCTGGGGAAAATGCAGGGCAAGAAGTAGGGAGATAGTCAGGTTAAGGGCAAATAAAATGAAGCCAAGGTTAAGAAAGAAGTCAGGTGGCAGCTTGAAAACTAAGGTGATATTAAAAAAAGATTTATTTCAGGAACCCAGAACTGAAAAGATGAAAATAAGGAGAATAAGGATGGGGAAAAGGAAATGAGTGTCAGTGGCAGAAAGTTGGGGAAAAGGCCTTTCCAGATAAAAGTAGGCTGGGGAGTGGAGCAGAAATGTATTTTTTAAAAGTACCATAGTATATTAGTTTCCTAGGGCTGCCATAACAAAATACCACAAACTGCGTGGCTTAAAACAACAAAAATTTATTCTCTCACAGTTCTGGAGACTAAAAGTCCAAAATCAAGGTGTCGGCAGGGCCACACTCCCTCTGAAGGTTTTAGAGAAGAATCCTTCCTTGTTTCTTCCTAGTTTTTGATGGCCCCAGGCATTCCTTGGCTTGTGGCTGCATAACTCCAATCTCTGCCTCTGACTTCACATGGTCATTCTTCTCCCAGTGTGTCTTTGTCTTCATGTGGCATCCTCCTCTCTCTGTGTGTGTCTATAGCATCTTTTTTTTTATAAGGACACCAGATATATTGGATTAGGGCCTATCCTAATCCCGTATGACCTCATCTTAACTTGATTACATCTGAAAAGACCCTATTTCCAAATAAGGTCACATACATGGGTACCAGGTGTTAGGACGTCAACACATCTTTTGGGAGGACACGATTCAACCCATAACACCTGGGAACATGGCTGGAGAGACTGAGGCCAGTGAGGGTGGCACATATGCCCCAGGTGGCATCCAGGAGTGAGAGAGGTAGAAGAGCTTTAGTCCAATCCCTGTCTGATACTGCAACCCAAGAGCAGAGAAGTCAACAGGACAGGGCAAGGGGAAACTAGCTCATCTGCAACGCCCTTCTATTCCCTCTGCTACCATTTCTCATTGTAACCCAGGTAACCGCTTTATCACTGCCTTCTAGTCACTTAAGGCTTATTGCTACTGTGTCTCCCCACCCTACCCCCAACACACACACACACTGACACCTCATGAAGTTTTTCTTTGCTAGAGCTCGGTAGTTCTCAGCCTTTTGCATGTTATAGACCTGCACTGTCCAATATGGTATCCACTAGCTGCATGTGGCTAGCCTGAATTGAGATATGTCAAAAGCATAAAATACACAACAAATTTCTGTAGGGGAACTGCTCTGTGCCAGCACCCTAACAACCTTGCATGCATACACCTAGACCATGTAGGCAAGGCTTAACCACAGGCTGACCCGGGTGTTGGCAAAATGGCCTGTGATATTTTCAGAATATGGGATGATAGTCCTGTGAGTGGCTCCGACAAAACCGTTTCTCACTAACCCCTCTATCTTGTGAGAGGCTACTACGAAGCAGTTTCTCATCCGCCTCCCTCATTCTGGTAAGGCATAGGACTTTCTGCCTACCCCCCACCCCCACCCCCAACCTCCATAGGTTACAGCTGCAGGCCATGAAACTGCTTATCAGCAGTGTGGAATCGACTACTCAGCAACAGGGAACCCCACTACCCATGCAGCATGTCGTCTGGACCCTTTTGTTGTTTCACTGTTGTCCTGTGGGATGAGAGATGCAGGATGCTGATACTGTTGCTGATTTTGCTTTTGCTGTCTATATAAGTAATAAACTGTCTAAATCTATCTGGGTCTCTCATTTCTTTAGCAGCTGAACCTGTCAGCCTTCTTGACAATTTCAGACTTAGTACAAAAAGAAAAGAATATACAATATCTCATTAATAATTGTTTTATATTGATTACATGCTGAAATGATAATATTTTGGGTCAGTTAAAATACATTATTAAAATTAATTCCATCTGCTTATTTTTTACTTTTTAAAATATGGCTCCTGGAAAATTTTAAATTATATATGTGGCTTGCATTATATTTCTATTGGACAGTGTTGTTATAGATTTGTGAGAGAAAAATTTTGGTGGTGGGGAAGAGGGACTGACAGGGTTTTATGTAGCCAAAAAGTGGCATTATAAAATATGTCCCCATCAATTCATAAGGACATTTTATCACCAAAAATATATATATATAGCCATATTCTCAGAATAAAGCATAGACCTTTAAACTGAATAAATGTCACTTTATGGAAAAACTCAGTGTGTTGTCCTGATTTTTCTCATATTCCTTCAGGCTGGTGAAAAATTCCTCAGATTGATGATGATGGTATTTAGGAACCATGGTGATACAGCTCTCATGCCAGGAGGTGATAACTAGCTCATTTGTGTAGGGCCTTGAGAGGCAACCAATCCATGTACCAGTGGCGGATGGGGCCAGTGTGGATGCCTTTTTGTCCCATAACTGTTGGCCTAGGTTTTACACTGCTCCTATCGCTTCTTGGCCCACCCTCTCTTCCCACCCCCAAATGATGGGAGAATGTGGAATGTCAGAGTCAAGAGTATAACCAGAGGAACCAAAGTAAACAAATACAAATTTATTTTTTTCAAGGCAGAAGTGGAAAAGCACCACAGTGAGTGGCAATCAAAGTTAACTGATTTACCCCACCCCTTCACCCCAAACTCTTCTAGACTTGCATGTCACCCTTCACACCTCTCCCAAATCCCTTCCCTTACTCCCATCCTTGTGACCAGTCCTGGCAGCCAGCAAGCAGCCTAACAGCCTTATTGCTCTGGGGACAGTAAGGACATTCAGCAGGTACCCTCCCTAATGGGGCAGCTGTGGGAGGAAATGGAGGGTGCGAGCTGGGCCCTGTCCTTGGTGTTAAAAGAGTAAGAAGCAGCTGAAGTATCCTTTTGTTCCCAGGGACGGATTTTGGCAAGGAGGCCCAGATACAGAGCTGTCCAGCGGAGGAGCTGAGTCTCCCGCAGCCCCAGGGCAAAGCCCCCAGTTTTTTTCTTAGGAATGTTTCTCTTAAGGAAGTTACTTTTTTGGTTATCCGTCACCCATGCCAAGGGAAATCTGATGGATTCTTAATCTGAAATTGTCCCAGAGACCATGGCTCTGCCACTGACAATGCAAATTCAAGGAATACTCTAGCCTGAAGCTTTATAGAGTCCAAACTCCAAGCACACACCCCAGCCAGACAGGACTTCCTTAAAATGAATCCAGGGTGGGGGAGCATCTCCCAGGTTTGGTTTCTGCCTGGCCTCATAAGGTTTTTTATTGCTGTGGCCTGCCAACCCAGTTGGTTGGGAAATATTTCCAAACTTTGGGCCTTGAAGTAAATGGGCACTTAAAAGCCTTGATTCCAGCTTTTTCATTCTAAAGGGAAGAGCACGTGACCCCCTGGGTAGGACCATCCCTAGCGAACCATCCCACAATCTGATGTCCTCCAGCCAGTCAGCATTCCCTAGCAATTTCCAAGCCAACCTGAATCCACTCTGCTCTAGCTGGGAGCAGATGCACCCTCATAATGGCTTTTTGGCCTCTATCAGATTCTGTCAAAAATAAAACATCTGTTGGTCCTAACTGTTCACTGATACTATTTGCCAACAACCCCACCAAACGCTCACATTCCTTATCACTGATGCTAATCCCACGTCAGGTTTTCCTTAGGCTATCCACCCAGCAACCCCCTTCATCACCCTTCCAGTACAGGGCAATAAACTACATAGCACCACAGACAATACCTTTAGGAGACATGATACACAACAGATGCCTAACAACATACAACACATTTCAGTAAATCCAACCCTAATTTGGACTCACAGTGCCCAAGGACCCATTTACATCACTGTGGGCAAACTGCCCACACACGCTGCAGTGACTGTCACTGGACCCTTGAACAATAGACTCATCTCAGGCATTAAGGTAAACACAGGACCACAAATTGTCAGTGACCCCCCATTAGTGAAAATTCCAACTCCTGACTTTATGACCTACTGCTTCAGTCCACCTACAGCACAAATCCTACATAACAAGATCTACATCTTTTCTCCCAGGCCTGGCCCACTGCAGTTGCCACAGGCCCTCAGTAGCCCAAGATCTCTGAGAGGGAAGTGTGGGTTACCAAAAGGATTTTCTAGGACTTTCCTGGCAAGGGATTGTTCCATAACATCTGTCCCTCTAAGGATTACGTAGGCACATGCCTCAAATTTCCTGAGCCCTCTGCCCTACAGCAAATTTCTTCTATCTTGTTCCTGCCCTGCCAACCATATAGGCCACCACAAATATACCCCTACCCTGAGTGATGCCCAGGCTTTGCCTACCACCTGCTCACCATGCATCCAGATACCCAGTTCTCCTACCACAAGCCCTCAAAAACACTAAGGCAGATGCTATAGTATGAGTTCTGAAACGCTGGACCTGTTGCTTAGCGCCCCTGGCAATTCTAGGAGGAGGCAATCCTGAGCTTCTAGACCCAAGGCTACCATATCTATCCTGCAGCAGATAAGTCTAGGTCCCCAGCAGTTGTACTCATTGGTTTGATTATAATACAACACCCCAAACATCTCAAACCCTCCTGACTTTGGTAGCAACTACTGCTTTCTTTAAGACCCTGAGCCAGATCTTAGAAACTGGATGGATACAGAGGATATATTCTGTGTATTAGCCTGGCAAAGGCCTATTTGTTCCTTTTTTTCTGCATGCAGTGGGCAGAGATTTGATTTGGTCTATCTTGGTCCCTGAACCACTGTTCAGAGGAGCCTAATAAAAGACATCCAAGACCCGGGTCTCAAGGGAACAAGATTTGGAAAGAGTGAAGAGAACAGAGGGGCTCTTCCTGCTAGGCTCCTCTGTGGCCACAGGCTTCTGTTGCTTTGGTCTTGAGGACAGCCCACTCCAAACATCATGGAGAGAGTCATCCTAGAGGAACAGTCCTGGATGAAGTTCCCCAGGATGCATCTACCTGTCCAACCAGAGGTTGGACTAACAAAGAGCAAGGCAGAACATTAATACTTCAAGAGGTATTAGAATTTAATGAGCGAATGAGCATAGGAGAGTACTGATGTATAGTAGATATGTAGAATAGATGTGTAAATCTATGTATATAAACCTAGGAAAATTAAGTCAATTGCAGGGCTTTAGGTTATAAAGCTCCTCTTGATAGAAAGCTGCCTAAAAGTGGACTCTGACTATGTTCAAGTTTCCCACCCACCCACCACCATCCCCATCTACTCTGAACATGGATAAAGGGATTATGGTATATATTGCCAAGGAAGAGTTAGTCCAGTTTGAGGATGGGTTCACCTTCCAGAGTTAGAAAAAACAGTTTTATGCAAAGGAAGGCCTTGTTGTTGTTTGAGTATCTCATGAAAGTGGCTAGCTTCCTGATTTGTGGCCAGTGGCCCCTAGGAAGGGAGTGCTACTCAGGGTTGCATCTACCTTTGGTTAAGCTGGGTGCTATCAGCCACCTCACCCGATTCAGCCTAAGAGAAAGAAGGGCCACAGCCCGTAAGGGTGTTGGGAAGTCATACCCCTGCAGGCTAGAGGATGGCTTCACTGTCCTCACTCAAAGAGAGCAAGGCACCCTTGTTGTGCAAGCTGCCAGTCCTCCCCGAGGTCTGTGAGGGCAGACTCAGAAGAGCAAAGGGCAGTTTCAGCTGGGTTCCCAGAGCAACTCTAGCTGGTCTCTCAGAATGCTGGGGCCTTCAGGAAAGAGGAGGATGGCGGGGGGTGGAATTAGGCCCGTAAGTATTTCATTAACATTTCCAAATTTAAGGTGGAAGTAGGAGCCAGAATGAACTGTTTTCCCCCTTGAGGAAGGTCTGCCAGGGACTGAGGCAGAAGGAACTGAAGATATTAGAGGAGGAAACAACATTTAGGTTGGCTAGAGACATGCCTTGGGGCTGAAGTAATATGATACACACTGCTCAGACTTTTGGGGGGCACTTTAGGGGAAGGCCTTAGAGATATCCTTCCACCCCCCCTCCTGGAGTTGGGCCAGGAAGTAGGGTTAGATGCTGGAACCCTGGGGGTGGAGGTGAGGGCTTCTCCATCTCCATAATTCCATGGAGAAGGGAAGGGGGTTATTGGGCACTGTTTAGCTCTGCAAGGCTCCCCATCTGAATGACCTCCAAGTGCCATTTGCCTGGGCTGCAACAGAAGTGTTACTTAGGGGACAGGTCTCAAACTTGGATTAAAGAGCACATTACTAGAGACAGAGGAATCATATCTCCCCCTTCTTCAGCCCCCACACACCCACCTCACAAATCGCCAGATCCCTGATGCTGCCTGGAGCCCAAATAACTCTGGGTGAGGAATGTAGGACCAGTGGGGACTGGAAAAGTTGGGTGAAGACCAAGGGAAGGCTTTGACTCTGATCCATAAGAGGGCTACAGATTATTACATGGGGATCTGGACCCATCAAGAGGCCAGCAGAGTGTTTGCAGTCACATCAGAGCTTCGCACACTGGGAAAGGCATGGCGGAGCTTCTCCATGATGTCTTCCAAGCACAGGCTGACATCCTGGCTCTTTGACCCCACATCATCTGAGTTGAAAAAGGGGAGAGATTAGGGAAGAGAACTAGAGATCCTCTTATCAGATTAGGGAACTCAGGTAGGACAGTGCCAGATGAAGGACAAAACCCACAACATGAACATGTGTGTCTTCCCAGCACAATGCCTGGCACATAGGAAGTGCTCAATAAAAGTTTGTAGAATAAACAAATGAATCAATCCATCAATAAACCAGTCAAATCATGACCCTAGGCTGGAAGCTATGAGGAGAAACCAGGCCCAACCCTAGAAGAATCCTGGGAAAGAAATCTGGGGCAGTACAAAGCCATGGAGGAAGGGGCTGGGAGGGGCCAGGGGAGCTCACCTGCAGCCTCAGTGTCTGGAGTAGTCTGTTCCTTCTCCTGGGGGTGACTGCCTTCTGACTGTTGTGGAGAGGAAGCCAGGGATGAGCCTGCAGAGTCATTGTTGCCATCTGATTCTGTGGGTGGCTAGCAAGAGATATAGCATTACTTAAGTGGCTTTGCATTTCTGATTATATTTTGACAGATTCCTGAGGTTAGAAGGGATCTTAAAGACTCATGCCCATCCCTTTGAATTTAAGACACTTTGGTAGTGCCCCAAAGAGTGGTTTCCCCTTTTGGAAAACTTCTTAGACTATTCTATTACTGATTACCTACCCTGTGCCCTCAACATGTGTCAAAGGCTTTCAGTTCTTTTAAGGATGACATCACACCTAAAGGTCTCTTGCTGTCATCCAAGCTATAATTAGGATAGGTAGAACCCAATTCTTTCTGAAAATGTACAGTTGCACACTTGCTCCTCAGTTCATGATAAAATAGCATATTTTAGAAATCCCTGGAAATTCATTTACAGGCCATCCCTTGGAGGATCTGGGGAAGAGGCAGGGGTGTGGCATTACCTTTTATATAACAATAGATAGCATTTTTAAGTGTTTACTATATTACAGACATCATGCTAAATGTTTTAAACATCACCTCATTTTATCCTCACCACAATTGTATGAGGTTGGTACTATTTTTATCCCTGTTTTACAAATGAGGATACTGGGGCTTAGTGAGGTTAAGAAACTTGCCCAACATCTCACAGCCGCAAAGTGGCAGAGTCAGATTCAAACCCAGGGCTATCTGACTCGACTGCACTACATTATATACGCTCCCTCTCAAAGAAGAAAGAAGCAAACAGTAACATGAGATTCCTTTACAGCAAAATCTTTGTTTTTCCAAGCATGTCCAAATCTGCTCAGCAGACACCATACCAGCAAAACCAATCTATTCTGGATGATTCTGTGAAGTTTGCTCTTTCTATACTGGTTTCAAATGGGTAGTAGAAAAGTGAGGCCTCTGAAGTCCTCCCTCTGACCCAGGCTGCACAGTAGCTTGAGGGTAACAGACAAGTGTGGCATGGAGGAGAAGGTGGAAGAGAATTGGTCAAACTATGTGACCCTATCAGCCCCTTCCTTCCCCACACCATCCCCAACTGCCAGCCCAGTCCTCCTCAGGGAGTCACCTAATTGCCACTGCCAAGTTGCTCTTTCTTTCCTCCTCTTTCCTGCCCACCCCACCCCCTTCCCCTGTACTCAATGGCTGCCCTGGATTTTTTCCCTGTCTTCAGTCACACCTGCAGGAGCAACTCCCTTAAGCGCTGCAGCTGAGACTCTAGTTGCTTGTTGTGGTCTTCAAGGATCTGCATGCGTGTTTCCAGGCGGCTCTTGTGCTGCCGAAGGATTCTGGCCTCCGCCAGAAGCTCCTCATTGCGGTGGTCCTGTGCTACCTCGACAGAGCCTTCAGTCAGGGTTGGTGCCTCAGCAGCCTCCTCATGCTGCCACTTCAGGCGCCTCAGTTCTCCCTGGAGAATCCTGCAGAGGATAAAGAAGCCAAGACCTATGGTCTAACAGGGCATTGACTGTCCAGGTCCTAGATGTCCCTGTGTACTTAGGCCAGTTACCTGGACAAGGTGAAGGGCTTGGTCTGGGGCAGCCTGGATGCATGCCTAGTGTGAGCAATCTCTCTTCTCCCCCATCCCCACTCCCACCCCAGCTGTGTTCTTGCTTGAATGGCTATATCCACCTCTTCTCCAGTGCATGTATCATTTACTCTGCCATCCTTACACCTCAGAGAGAGAGAGAGAGCTGACATTTCACACAACAAATATCTCATGGCTTTGATGTGCTGCTTTGGGGATTAATTCTGACCTTAAAATCAGGCAGAAACATGGCCTGCAAATAAATGAGGTATTAGGGCCAGTGATTCACTGATTACATTTTTAGATTTCTAGATTCCAGGGGAATACATAACATACACAGGAGATCACGGGTCTTGCCTCTTCTCTCCACGGCCCTCCTCTTTGAACACCCATGCTGGGTCATCAAGGTTACAGATTCCAAAGAGGTGACCTACTTTTGGGGTCATCATTTTTTTTATACTTTATTTATCAAAAAATTTAAAAAAAAATACAATTCAAACAAAACAACACAAATGAATAAGAAAAACAAATAACCTAAAATAACTACATCGCTTCCAACATGTTCCTACCATACCCCAAGAAAATTAACAAACCATAGTCATTCCTGAGCATTCCCATATCATTAAGATTACTCTCCATAACTGTCACCTTTTTTTTGCAATAGAACAGAATCACTTTCTGCTCAATGTATCCCAGGGCCTGCCTATTGCTGCTCTAATGCAGTGCTTCCCAAACTTTCTGTAGTAGGTGAAAATCCAGGGCTGTTTTTTTTTTTTTTTCCAATACATTGTGGACCAATATGTGGCTCTAATGCACATGTCTGATACAGAGCTCACATCACCTGTGACACCACCACCCAAACTGATCTATATCTTGTTCAATGAGACATGTCCACTGATTAT
Source organism: Choloepus didactylus (assembly GCF_015220235.1). Classification (NCBI taxonomy): domain Eukaryota; kingdom Metazoa; phylum Chordata; class Mammalia; order Pilosa; family Megalonychidae; genus Choloepus; species Choloepus didactylus. Next base: position 112,631,446 of record NC_051334.1, on the reverse strand, counting down.
GTGCTTGGATGTCATGGGAATGTCAAATTGCTATAAAATTTTCTCAGAGCTTACTCTCCATTTCTGTATTTATCTTGTCCTGGATCAGTAACAAACAGTTCACAGACTGGCCCTGGTCTGCACACCACATTTTGAGTAGCTACTGTTCTAAAGACTTGCTAATCCAGTTGTGGTCTGCAGACCAGCGGTATGGGCATCTCCTGGGAGCTGGCTAGAAACCCAGAAACTCAGGCACCATATGAGACCTATGAATCAGACTGCATTTTACTGAGCAACCCAAGTAATTTGTATGCACACTAACATTCAAGAAGCACTGTTCTAAGGGATACTATGGATTCTACTTCATACCCTCAAGTGGCTTGGACTGTCCTGGAGCCCCTGCTGCCACCCCTATTTCATGGAGATTAACACCATCTCTGTGAGCTTCTTCACCTTCCCTATTCCCTATGCCTGTCATTCTCCTTTTCCTTTACTACTTTCACTAAGTGACAACCTTTTCCAATTCCAACACTGAAAGTTCTTTGAGGGCAGGGGCATGTCATACTCTTTTCTGTATTCCCTGTAGTGGTTTGCATCTAGTGGGTACTTGGATATATTTTGGTTGAATTAAAAGGATTCAATGAATTACTATAATAGCTAGCATTTATTGAATGTTTACTAAAGCCAGGCACTGGGCTAACACATTATGTGCCCAATCTCATTTGTTCTTCACAAACAACCCTAAGAGGCAGATACTATTATCATCACCCTCATTTTACAGATGAAGAAATGGAGTATCACAGAATATAACTTGTTCAAGATCACACAGTTAGATGTGGAAGCCCAGGATTTAAATTCCAGCAGTCTGACTCTAGAACCCATACAAATCTGTGTCATTGCCACACCCACTGGTTCTCATCTTCTAAGTGGGCCAGGATCTTCTCTAGCTCCCCCTTGCTTTCTGTGGCCATGCCATATGGAGCCTGCTGTCCGAAGGCTGGCTCCCGGTCTGTGATGGGGCTGGAGTGCCGTAGAAGGTACTGGTCTTTATCTCTACATGGATATGGGGAGAGAAAAGGAGGTGGTCAGGCACTGAACAGAGAAACGGCTCTCAGCTCCCAGCTCAGGAAGGCCTCAGGAAATGCATGGTGGAAGGATTCATTTCTAAGTCACATAGAGATGGAAAGGCCATATATTCAGGCTTAAGAGGGAAGAAAGTGGTCAAAGGTGGCACAGGTCATGGTGGGAGCTATTGGGAGAGAGTGTTTTCAGATGCTGGGGTTTCTGGGTTCTACTTATGGCTCACTGGTAAACAATGAGCAAAACACTTCCCTTTATATGCTGTTCCCCTTCCCTGCCCCTCTTCACTTCTTTACCACCAGCCCCCCACCCCCACCCCCGAAGGACCATTGCCTGCCTGAGATCCAGTGGGGCCAGATTGATCCATGTAGCCAATTACTCCTAAGCCCTCTGAGTAGGACAGGGACCTCCCTATAGATGATGGGTTCCTTTTCTGGGCTACAGAATCATGGAGTCTCTCCAGCCATACTTCAGTGAAAACCCTGATGTCTTCCCAGGGATAGCGTGGTACTAGATGGGACTCTGGAATCTTGAGCGTAACATAATGGCTCAGCTCTGCAACTTTAAATGAGGGCATATTCGTCTTCCCTCAAAGTTTGGCATAGAAGAATGGGATCTTGCAACAGGAAGGGATCTGAGCAGATGGCAGGGAGATAGTACATCATTCATTCCCAGCTCAGTTGATAGAGGACAGACTGCTTCTCTTACTAAACACTGCACAGAAAGAAGCCCTACTTCCTTAGGGAGTCAAGGGCCCTAACCATCACACCTCCCTTTCCCTTGAAGATATACCCTTCCCAAACAGTGGCAAAAGGATCCCAAGAAAAGCTATTCCTGAAGAAATAAGCATCTGTGGAGACTCACATGCTGTCATCTGGGGACAGGCTGTCATTTAAAAAGGAGCAATTTTGACTTTCCATCTCAGCAAGCCTGGAAAGAAAAAGCAGGAACAGGAGGGAAAATAGGGTGTGGGGTCTGCTTTCATCTCAATGACTCTAATCCCCTAATAGGATCATCAGCTTTGAGGGCTTCCCCAACCATTCCTAAGGTTGGGGCTTACTGGCTGCCACATGCCCCACTGTGCACATTCCCCTGACCATGACTCCATTCTCCTTGCCCCAACTGAAAATTCTTTCCCCCTTGGACTCCCTACAATCCTCCCCAAACCTCGTGATACCTGCTGGCAAAATGCTCAATGCGGGAATGTGTGTCAGCATGTGGTAACATCGGGGAAGAAGCTGGCCTAGAAGAAAGCAGCAAAGACTCAGAGGACCAAAGACTGGGCAGCTGGTGAGCCAGTTTCCTGACCCGCCCACCCCACTCCACCCCACCCCACCCCACCCCACCCCCACATCACCACCACCACCTTAAGGAGATGTACAAAAGCTGATGGAAACAGGACACAGAGACTGTATTCTGATGTATTTCTCAGCCTAGATACCTGGTTAGGCCCAAGCTGAACTGTCCTATCATTAGTCAGTTCTGCCCTGAAACACTCCCTTAGCCCACTTGGGACCCAGCCCCTTCACAGCACATACCCAGGCTCAGTGAGGCTGCCCTGCTCAGCCACCGTTACTCACGTCTCACTGTAGTCAGCTTCCAGCACAGACTGCACAGGCAGATAACCTCGCTGAGGGTGTTTGCTGAAATAATGCTTTGAGCGGAATTTGTTCTTTAAGGTTGTGGCAAAATCCCTCATGTTCTCACTGGATGTGGTCTGGGGGGATGGGGGAGACAGGGCAGCAGGACTCACCCTAAAGGCTTCCAGATATGACAGGAAGGTGTGGCTGCTCCCCTAGCACAGGGCACGTGACAGGTAATCCACTCTTATTCATGCCTACCATACCCTGCTCCTAGGAAAAGGTCTAGAAAGATTACATGCCAGACTGTGAACTCTAGTTGCCTCTGGGAAGTTAGACTGGAGGGGTGGGGGGGCCAGGGTGAGGAGAGAGGGACACTTTAGTTTTATAATTTAGACACCTCTATATGATTTGAAACTTTTGCAAATGGGCATATGTTTGTTAATTCTTTTTTTGTATCTTTTATATAAATGTCAAGGATGTAGGGGGTGATCAGGAGGTAGGGAATTGTGATCAATCTACTATCTCAAGCCAGTTTTCCATGTTTAGCTTTTATAATGTTTTCTTTCAAATGATAAAGGAAAAATAAAGGGAAAGATACTTGCTTCCACTGAGCCACACATGTTTCTGTGCCAACAGAATTTGGAGAAGAGATGATAGTTTGAAAAGATGGATTATGCAGAAACAGTGGAAAGATGGCGATGTAGGGTAGGAGAGAGAAAGGTGGGGTAGCTGGGGATATGCTTGGGGCCTTGGGAGAATCTGTGGGGCAGAAAGGGATACAGAAGTTTAAGGAACAGAGTCAGCTCAGACAACTAAGCATAGAGCTGTGGGTCTTGAACACAGAAAAGGAGAAATTCCATGGTTAGAATTCAGGGATGCTGACAGATCTGGGTTCAACTGGCTCTGAGGGAAATGACTTACAAGTGAAATTTGGGAGCACATATGTAGAACATACCTTTTTTTTCAAGGGACTGAGTATTTAATCTGAGCACAAACTTTGGTATTGACTAGAAGGAGTGGAAACAGTGACAAAGAATCAGATAAAGACAGGGAGACCCAATACATGAGCAATGGAGGAAGCTGGCCAGGAAAGACTAAAGTGTGCAAGGGAAGGCATGGAAGGTTAGTCACTTGGAACTGCCTTACATTCTCTCTATTTTTGCCTGAGACTTTTCTCTGCAGTAAAATAGTGAGTGCCCTTTAAAGGGATGAGAGTGTCCTGGGCTGCTATGGTCAACTGTGGCCCCAGTGAGGGTGCAGCTCTGCTTCCCCCAGTGAGGGAAGAACAGAGAAGCTTGAACTCCCCAATCCCATGAATCATCAGGACTGTTTTGAGAAGGCTCCCTCAAAGGACAGCAGAATAATTAGCCAATGACTGGCAAAGTGGGTTAAGGGCTTAGTACCTGAGAGCTTCCTACCCCTCCCACCCAGCCCAAAGACTCCATACCGGGGTGTAATACTCCATGATGGGGTAGTGCAGCTTGTTGCCTTTGCTGGCCCTGCCTGTCAAGAAGCAGGTCTGGCAGATGTCCACATTAAATTGTTTCAGACTCCGGTACCTTGAGGAGATGAGAAGTGGTAGGAAACAGAATTCCCCCCATTCCTCCATCATTCAAATATACACAAATGTTGGAAAGGGGGTGAGGCATTGGGTCATAAACTGTTCAACCTATTATACATAGCAGTGACTGAGTCCTCAGTAGATGAATAGCTTTATTTCAAGAACTATCAGTTTCCATGAAACCACAAGTTCTGATACCGGGAAGTACGGGAATAGCACTACCTCACCACCTTTTTAAGAAAATGGGCAGGGGGAGGAGAACAGAGATAAAGATATCATTAGACTAAATGGTTTTGTGTACTAGGATGGACCCCAAAGGGTCCAGTCTCACAAGTATCACCTCCTACCTTGGGGAAGTTACACATCCAATATGAAGGCAACTTATTTTACCTACCCTGGGCAAGTTGACTAAAAGTTATTTCCAAAGGTTATTTATAACAATAACTCTATTATTACAGAACATAGGATAACCTTTCAGATCCAGTTCCAAAGCCAGGCTGAGCTGCCCAGAGCTAACAACATTGAATAGTGAAATGCTTGGACTTAGGGAATGAGAGGGTCCAATATCTAATCCTGGATCTACCACTAACTAGCTGTGTGAACTTGGGCAAGCCACAGTCCACCTCTGTGCCTCATTTGCTCATCTTACAAAAATCAGGGTGGTTATAAGGAGAGTGTGCTTCAAAAAGTTAAAAAGTTGTGCTTTTAAAGATGAAAGTCAAATTTCTTTGTGGGGAAAGGAGAGGAGTGTAAGCAGGGAAGCATCAAATGTTTTGTAAAATAATGTTTTATTTCTTAAGCTTGGTGGTGGGTACACATGGTAGTGTACTGGAGCCAGCTCATACCAGCTCACAAGAGCCAATTGTTAAATTTTCAGAGATATTACAAGCCAGGTGTCAAACACAGCCATGATTTAAAAATTAAATTGTATAAACTTATGATTAAATTATATTAAAAACAAAGGTAATACATACTCAAAACTCATCACTTCCTAGTTATTTTGTTATTATCTGAGGTTACTTATGTCTATTATAACTGCTTGGTGGAAATACCATCAATGATTTGCTACTGCGCATCTCTTCCCAGCTCTGTTCAGTGACCTTATGTTGGTAGCTTGACATCAACCGTGGTGGGAGTATTTATATCACATAAATTAGCAAACACTACAAATCACCTTCCCTTTTCTTTTTCTGGAGAGTCCTTTGTTAAAGATTTGCTGACACACCAAGGTACATTTCTATATGTTTTCATAAGTCTAGTATACTTCATAACACAATTAAAGCAAAATAAAATATTTCATAATTGCCAGATTTTAAAGAAGTTAAACATGCTGCAAATAGAAAGGTCTACAATATATAATAATGTATATTAAATCAGCTGTAATTGCATGGTAATTATGTAATATAGTTTTTTGCAATATATAATTTGTATGTAAGATGGAATATATTTACTATTACTATCATTCCAGCAGGTATTGTTTTCCCTACCTGAAGCCTTTGATGGGACACTGCCTACAGATCGAGCATTTGGTCTGATGCTTCACTTGTTCAGCAATGGTGACCCGATGCAGAACAGCTAGCCACACCATGGACTGGGGCTCCAAGTTGACCCACTCCAAGAACTGGGAAGCTTCAATGACTGGCTTCCCAGTGCTCTAGGGAAACAAGAAGCCCAATGGTAATGACTGAGGCCCGAAGTGTCTTGTCCCTAGAATGTCAGCCCTCAGAGGAGCAAGGGAACCAGCAAGGCCTTATTGGCCTAGTCTCCAGAGGATCCCACTTTCTGCCTTGTCCCAGTTGAGGTGGCATCCTCCCAAACAGGATTCTAAAAGACCAGAGGACTCTCTGCCCTGTTGTCCCATCCCAACAAACTCCCTTACATATGAGCATTTTAGATCAAATGCTTAGCTCTAAGTCCTCCCTCCCACTCTCCTTCCTCTTTTTCCTCCCTCCCTCCTTCCCTTGTTTCATACTCACAAAACGGAAGCAACTATGGACACTGGGCTCCACATTGCTGCCCCCAAAGGCTGCCACTTCCCCCAGCTGACGGGGCACCTGAATGGCCTCACGAAGCAGGACACCAAGGTGGCGTTGGTCACACTGGCTGCCTGAGTTGGCTACTTGGCTGAAGAGGTCTGCTGGCCCCACCATAAGTAATAGCCAACCCAAATACGGGAATGGCCAGACAGTGGTGCATGGAAAGAGCAGAAAAGGGAGAGAAAGAGTGCATAGACTTAGCAAATGACATTTGGAACTGGAATATCTAGAGGTCATCCCTGACCTTCTAGAAGCTCAAGAGTTCTACAAAGAGCATTTCTCTGCATTCAGGTTAAAAAGTGAGATAGACACAAAGAGAGAGCCTCAGGAAGAGAAGGAGAGAGAGGGGAAAATATAGGGAGAAATTGAGAGAGAGAGAGCGAGAGAGAGAGAGCTGTGTGTGAGAGCAGTGCCAGACACAGATATGACACTTCTGAGAAAACAGAATCCTTATGAAGTAGGATGAGGAGGTGTGGGATTCAGGGGTGCCTGAATGTGAGTAATAGTTAGTCTGCCATATCCCCTCCTGTTCCTATAGCTCATGTAGTCTGATACTGCAGTCACCTTTCAATTATCCACATAAATGGAAGGAAACACTGGCATGGATAATCCCCAAAGAGGAGATGATTCAAAGTGTTTGATCATCTAAAAATTATCTATAAGTGATCTAAGTGACTGTGGACTATACTATGGTACTTACATTTGAATATGGGCTGTATCTGCTGTTCTGGAAACTCCCCCAACCCACCCCCAACCCTTACTTAGAAAACCTGCCTCCAGAGGCTATTGCCTGTCTGCTTCATACATCACCAAAGCTTAGAAAATACACAGAAGTAGAAGGCAGAGCGCCTGGGTTTTAGTTCTGCATCCATTAGTAAATAGCTTGTAGAAACTTGGGTAAGTCATGAACCTCTCTATATTGTGGTTTCCTTACTTGTAAATTGAGGATAAATAATCACTGTCATCTCAAAGGAATGGTGGGAGAAATAAATGATATCTTAGCTATGAACATGTTTTGAAAAGTTGCCTTCCCTGTAAAGTTTTCCCTGACCACTGTCCTCTCTCTTCTCTGATCTTATATTGCACATATCCTTTGCCATTTCAACTATTCTAATTTTATAATGCTTTCTGAGTACTTCTGCCTCTTCCTCTGGACTGGAAACTACTTGAGGCAGGGGCTATGTCTAATTTAACCTAGTATTTGCCACATTTAGCAAGTGGTCAACACACATTATGCACTCAACAACTAATGAAGATGGAGAAAAGTACAAAATGCTATACAAAAGTTGGAGGATGATGAGGAAAGCAAAGGTACTATAAATGAGAGATGTTAAAAACTGCATAATTACATACAGTCCACTTCCCAGATAATGGAGATTATTGCACCCTGACCATGTATTCATAAGGGAAGTCTCCAGTAGAATGTGTGATATGGCTTCAGTTTCGGTCTGAGATAGGGCTAAGCTTGGCCAGGGAGAAGTAAAACTAGAAAGTCAGGGCCCTAGGTATCCCAGGAAGCCAACTCAGATCCTGACTAAGCACTTACATAAGATCAGAAGAAACCAAACCCCCTGCAGTGGCACTGGGAATAACAGGCTTTAGGCTTACCTTGGCCTTTGGCTGCTGTGGGTTGTTTTCAATAGCTTTGACCAGGAAGCATGGCAAAGTAGCCCGAGTAGCCCTCAGCTGGATCATAGGACCTACCTTCTGCTTATCTCACACCCTTCTACCTCCCCACTGCACTCCCCCTCCAACCCAACTCCACTTCAGACTTTGGAATTTTACTCACACTGAAGTTTTTCCTTCACTTCTGTGCCACACAGGCATGCAATGCCAGTCTTAAAGGACAATGCCCGCATCTTTCCACTGCGACCACTAGGTTTAAAAAAAGAGACTGAGAACATGAATATACGTAAAGTGTTAACATCTTGGCAGTCTTTTTCCTCATAGAGTTGATCACAGCAGGGCTCTGTGCCAACCATGCCCCAAGTTGAGCTGCATCCAGGTCCACCATGAAAGCCACCCTCTCCCACCATGCCCACTCCAGGATGTCCCATTGAATTTCATCCTGGAGGCTGACAAGGATGAAAGACCTTACCTATCAAAAACATTAAGGAGCCAGTTGAGGCTCATGTCCACACAGAGTGGCACATTGACTAGGATGCCTCTTTCCTCCTCCAGACGTTCATATAAGGCAGTCAGGCAGTGAATAACCTCTACCATGTCCATCACATGCTCACTGGCCTGCAGATCATGCTCGTTGAAGATCTCCAGTGCTGTGGTTAAAGTTACCAGGTCCACTGGGAAAGAAAGGAGAGAGGGAAAAACATAGGCGAAAGTAGAATTCCAGGGGTTAGACAAGGAGATAGGGCCATCAGTGTCACCAAATTGACTCAATCTCCAGACCAACCATTTGCAAGTAGGATACAATCTTTTTCCTTACCAAGACCCTCACCCCAAGGAGGCAGAAGGCAGATAAAGTCCCCACAGATTAGCCCAAGATGTTTCTATACCATATATGGTGGGATGTGACTCAACTCACCTCCTATGTTGTCTTAACATAGGAATCCCATGTTAACTTTATGTGTCCTTACACGTTTCAGCTGCAGATATGTTTGTCCTAGAACCCTGTTCTGAGAACCCAGACACTGGCTATGAAGGCTCAGATATAGCTGGGTTAATGTGATATACCTCAGGAGGACTTTTTAATTACCTCTGATGCTAAAATCAGCCCAGCCAGACTTGCCTGGGCCAGGAATCTTGAATAGGCAGTGTCCCTGAGAAAGGCCAGAAGCCACATTATATGTGTAAGCATCTTGTCCCCTAACCACTGGCATTTGCTTCAACAATTCTGCTGCCCCTACATCCAATAACCCCAAGATGGCAACAAAACACAAGCCCCTGGTGACTCCAAACCATGGGTTGGGATACTTCCTGCTGCATGGAGGTGGCCTGATTATCCATGTTAAGCAGGGAAAAGGGGACAAGGAGGAGGAGAGCTTTGGGGGTAATTTGGGAACTCATCTAGGGTTTGGGGAGAGTGGAAGGGCCCTGGAAACAGCAGGTGTCCGCCATCAACATATCCCAGCCTTTGGAGAGTTCCTGCGAAGCCAGTCCACAACTCTGGCCAAGGTGGGGCGAAAGTGGAGAACAGTAGACAAATGAACAATAGTAGAAGCTGGGTGAAAGTCATAAGGGAAGTGCAGTGAGAGACATACAGCGCAGTGCCTTCTGGACTCTACGTAGCTTCATGGCAGTGCGATAGGCTGAGAACTTAATGTTGTTCAGATCAGCTGCAAAGAATGGAAAGAGATCTGCTTAGAGCAGGGAAATGCAAATTAATACCACAACAAGATACCATTTCACACCCATCAGATTGGCAAAAAGTAAAAGTCTGATGATAGTAAGTGTCAGCAAGGATGTGGATCCATTGATCCACCATTAGTGGATCAAAGAACTGCTGGTGAAAGTGTAAACTGATACAATTGCTTTGGAAAACAACTTGTTATTACCTAGTAAAATTGAACACTCATGTACCCTACGACCTATATAGCGCAGACCAGTTGATTTTCAAGCATTTTTTGACCAAGACTTAAAGTAAGAAATATATTTTACATCATGACCCAGTATACATACATACATACACACACACACACTCACACACACATACACAAATAACTAAAACAAATATTTCAGGAAACAACAGATTTATAGATTTGATAGGTAAGAGAACATAACAACCTTAATATCAAATATGATTCTTGCTAAGGATCTGTTGCACTTTGCTATTTCCTAGTCTATTTTAATTTTTTGAATGCTTATCACAGCACATTAAAATTATTTTATGACCCATAGACTGAAAAAAACATGCTCTGGAGAAATTCTTGCACATATGCACCATAATACATGCACAAAACTTCTTAGCAAGTTGTTCTTAGTAGCCCAAACCAGAAACAACCCAAATATCCATCAGCAGTAGAACGGATATATAAACCGTAGTATATATAATGGAACACTCAACAGCAGTGAAAGTGAATGCCCTATAGTTACATGCATCAACATGGATAAAATTTGCAACATAATGGCGAGTCCCTCTTAGTATCTAGAGATAAGGCACACAAGAGTCACACTCATCGCTTCCTTGATTGTGTCTTTCAAAGCATACCAGACTTCACATCTATAAGCATATTTCCCAATGTAATGATAAAATGGTCAGGGGGGAGTGTAGAAACTCCATTTGAGGGAGGTGTAAGGGGGAGGGAAGGAAGGCTTTTGGAGAAAGGACAAGGCGCTCACTTCCACTCTCACCTGCTTATTGAAGGGAAATCCCTTCTAGTCTTACAGGACAAAGGCAGATGTATATATTCCTACCCTATGCAGCAGTCCCACATTCTTACCTAGAGCTTGATATAACTCAGTCATCTTGGGATGGTCCCAGCATGTGGTCTGAGCCTGGTGGCTACAAACAAAAATATCCGTATCACTAAGGTCCACACCACCCACCTCCCCAACACACACATGCACCACTCAGTGGTAAGTTGAATGAAAGGAACTGCAGGATACAAGAGTGAATCTTGAAGATCCCAAAGCACAAGGGATTCACCTTTACCCAAGTAGAATCTTGAGATGAGTAGGGGGAAAAACCGGACTGGATGGAGGAATCCTGACAGACAAGGAGTGGCAGGGACAGGTAAAAGAAAAAAGACAGGTGAGGGAGAGGATGGGCAGGTGACTGACCCGCTTCTGATCCAAATGGTCACTCACTTGATATAGTAGGGAACTTTATTGGGTGAAATTGCTCTTTCCCAGGGCACCTGGACAGAGGCTGGTAAAGGAGAAGAGAAAGAAAAAGAAAGTTGACCGTGAATGTTCTTCAGGCCCTCTGGCCACTACCCTGTTCTATCCTCCATAAGAGGTGGTCAAGCCCAAAAGGGATGCTTGATTCTCATTGCCAACTCTTCACAGCTCCTAAGGGTGGACAAAAAAACTTCTAACGAGCAAACTTATCTCCCTTATGTTAAGGGGAGGGCAAGAGAAGAGGTCGCCACTGACACCCTAACATACCAGAGACATGGCAAGGGCATGAACAGGAATACTGAGCCTTGGCCACCATGATAATCCCCTCCCTGAACAGGCTGCGGTTTCTACCCATTCAGCTGCAGACAGCTGGAGTGCAGCTGTGGATATGAAGTGGACTCTTCTTTCCTCATGGAACTCAAAGTTCTTCCCCCTGAAGGTTAAGCTTCTCAGTCCTGTGGGACAATAGGGGAAGGTACTGCCCGTTTCTCTCTCTGGTGAGGAACTCTGGAAAAGCATGCCTCTCTCTGCTCCATGTCTTTATATTCTGGATGTTCTAGGAAAGGCTCTGGTTACCTGGCCATCCTCCTCATTGCAGTTTTCCTGGGTACAAGAACCCTTTGCAGGTCTAACTAACTGCATGCCAGTGATTATAGTAGTGATAATGACAGCTAACATTTATTGAGCTCCTACTATGTGCCAGAGATTATGCTAAATGCTTCATGTGTGTATCTAATCTCCATATCTATATATTCTCACTGTCTGCACTGCCACCACCCTGGTCTGAGCCACCATAATCCCTCACCTGGATTATTGCAACATGCCTCTAACAGGATTCCCTGCTTCTACACTGGCTTTCAACAGTCTTTTCTCAACACTCTGACTATGTTAACATAAGTCAGATCATGTCATTCCTTGGCTCAAATCACTCCAAAGTTTCTCCATTCCACTCAGAATAAAATCTGAAGTTCTTACCATAGCCTGCAAGGCCCTCCATGCTCTGGCATTCTGCTACTATTCTGACATCCTCCCCCTCCTTGCTCACTTCCACGCCAGCCTCCTTGCTGTTCCTCAGTCATGTCCTTGCCTTAAGATCTTGGAAGTTGCTGTTTCCTCTGCCTGATATTCTCCTCCCTCAGATATCTATGTGCCTCATTCCTTCACCTTCTTGAGGCTTCTGCTCAACTGTCACCCTATCAATGAGGCCTTTCCTGACTACTCTATTCAAAATTGCAACCCCTCCCTCCTTAAGTCCAGCACTCCCTATTCATGCCTTCCCAGCTCTAATTTTTCCCATAGCACTTGTCATCAATTGACATTATGTATTTTACTTACTTGTTTATTGTCTGGCTTCTACAACTAGAATGCAGGCTTTACAAATCTAAGGATTTTTGTCTCCTTTGTTCACCAATGTAGCCCCAATGCCTAGAACAGTCCTGGTCCATAGTAGGCCCCCAACAAATATCGTGAAACAAATAAAGTCCTTTAATTCTCACAACTCTATGACCTACATAATATTTTTTATCCTCTTTTTAGATAGGAAAACTGAGATTTAGGAAGGTTAAGCCATTTTTCCACACTTGCAGAGCCAATAAGTTGAGGAGCTGTGACTCAGAACTAGATTTAGCTGATTTGAGAGCCTGTTCTTTTAAGCACTCTACTATACTGCTTTATCCTTATTGCTTCTTGGATGCCAAGGTATACTGGGCTCCCACTTGGCCCCCAAGAGACAATAGTGGACTCTCTTGGAAGGTGGTTGAGATTCTGCTAAGTAAAGTCCAGTTTGGCTCACGTACAGGAGAGGAAGTGCTGTGACCCTGGCCCAAAGTCCCGGTGGGCATCCTGGAGCTGCTTAAGCCTCTCACTGACTGACACCTGTGGAAAGAACAGGTAGGAAGTAAGTGTATTCGTTCCAGGTATTTAGTGTGGGATTTCCAGGCACCTCCAGGTGCCTGGCTTTTTTCCAGTGCCACTCCTCCCACCATCACCCAACTCCTGCCCCTCCCACAGCACTATCAAAGGCCAGAGAAGTGCATCCCCAATTCTAGGCCATACTCACTCTTCATCTGCCCCTGTCTACCCCAAGTGCCCAAATCTAGACAGACCCCTCTAATTTCATAATTTAAATCAGTCCCTGCAGCTTAGAGATTGAGAGTCCTGTTCCTGTTTCAGATTCTCTAACTACCCTTTCCCATGTAGGTCCCATCTCAATACTCCTTCATTTACTTTGGACCTGAAGCAGCTTCCTGCCACCACTACACACCTGCCTCCAAGCCTAGTCATACTGAGGCTCTTCCCCATCTCTCACTCCAGGCTGCTTTTCTACCTGCAGCTGTTTCCACCGGAGGTTAATTTGCTCCAGGGCCCGGGAATTCTCCATCGACAAGTGCACATCAGAAATGGCAAGTTGGTGGGCCAGATCATTCACCAGTTTCACGCCATCTTTCACAGGGGAGAATTCTTCTTTGAATAGCTGTAGAACCAGGACCCAAGTCCAGGGCAGAAAGAGAGTGGGAAACAGGAACCATTAGCCATTTACCTGAACTCTTCCCTCCTCACCCAGAAGTTTTGTGTCTACAACACAACCTAGGTGCTTGCTTATTAGGGCAACCAGACTAACGTGTGAGAGGCCACTGCCCTTATCTTCTTCTTCTCTTCCTCACAGAAAACACCAGGGAAAGAAAAGATAGTAGAACAGTGGAAACTCCAGTCAAATCAGCCCCCAAATCCAGCAGCATAAATTGAGGAGGCCCAGTTGTAGTCCAGGCCAACAATGGAGTCTCAATAGCAGGAACAGTGTCAGTGTGGGAAGGGCATCAGGTCATCTCAGGGTGGACTGGAGCCAGGTGAGGGGGACCTGCATACCTTAATAGCCTGGATGTGCTCTGGGAGTGAATCAATGAAGAGATCTCCAATGGGTTCCCAAGTGGCTCGGACTCCATCGGCCTGGGTCAGAGTAGTGCTTAATTCTTCCATTGCCCCTCGGATCTCCAACAGCTGCTCCAGAGTGCGCTCAATGTGGCGGTGCTGGTCCACACAGCGGGCTGTTAATTTCTCCCACAATTCACTGGCCACTGTCGCCTGCTTCCACACAAAGCGGCTAAGATTCTGAATCCGTTGTCGTGGGGAGTTATCTACAAGGGCAAGCAGGAAGCTAGGTCTGCCCAACCAGACAGAGGTAGCCCAGGGGCCAGGGAAAGATGGAAACAAAGACAGCCCTTTCTAAAATATGTGTGCATGTGCATGTGTGTGGGTAGGTGTATATATATATATAGACATTTTCCATGTTTGAAATCCTTTTTTATATTTAAATTTTTAAATTAAATTTTTGAGATAATTGTAGATTCACATTTGCTTATAAGAAATAAAACAGAGAGATTCCATATACCCTTTATCCAGTTTCCTGAAATGGTAACAACTTGCAAAATTGTAGTACCATATCACAACCAGGAAATTGACATTGACACAATCCACTAATCTTATTCAGAGTTCCCCAGTTTTACTTGTACTTACTTGTGTATGTGCATTTAGTTCTGTGTGACTTTATCACATGCATAGGTTTGTGTATCCACCACCACAGTTAAGATACCATATTCCGTTTTATACATTTTCCCCCACTTATTATATCATGAGGATTTCCTTGTATCCTTAAAAAAATGGGCAAGATAGTGAGTCACATATTTTACAGGGTATTGTGAGACGAATCATGCAAAGTCAAGTTCACTTGACCCTGGAATGTGATTTTGCACAATATTGGCTGCCCACTTTGATCCAGAGAAGGGAGGCATTTTATGAAGGCCTAGTCCAGGAAAGGTTATTATCACTTGTCCAACCTTTCTTGTTAACTCCTAATTTGTAGGTTTCCTCTTCCTCCCTCAGAGGCAAGTTCAAAGTCCCAAAGCCCCAGTCTCACTTGAATTGTCCCTGTTGCATCTGGGGCCCACTGACAGCAAATTAAGTCCTAACCCTCCTACTGAGGGGCTAGAAGTAAACTGACAATTAACAGCATTAACAAAGGGTTCCATTAATGAAGGCTCTTTCCAGGCTATTCATAGACTCTCTCAGAAGTCTGAGCGCCCTTTCTGGGGAAGAGGCCTCTGGGCCACCACTCATACCTAATCCCCATGAATCACATTCTGCTTCCTTATTTGAATCTAGACCTAGAGTTGGCCCACTTTGCCAAGTGACAAGAAGTCACTAGGGTCAGTGTCAAAGAGTCATAACCAATTTTCTTCTCTAATGTTATTACTCAAATTTTTAGATTTTAGATTGGAATAAAGTAGTATATCTTTTCAAGGGCATACTACTGCTTTTATTCATTGAGTCAGTTCAATCATTTGAGCCATTTTTTTTTCTTTTTCATGTCTGATTAAAAGGTCACATATGATGCTCCAGAGAGCCACATATAGCGTTGGGCCACGTGCTGGTCAGCCCACTCCAGGCTCTGTTCTCTTTGCTTTTCTTTGCAGTATGAATCTTGCTCCTCACCAACTTTGGATTCCTAGGAGAAAACTATCCTCTTAGATAACAGCTGAGGAAACGAGTCTGGTGAAAGCAGGAGGTATTTAGCGGTACATAGGTCAAGAAGGCGGGGAAAGAGAGGAAGATCACTCACCTTTGCTCTCAGAACGAGGCTCCTCTAATTCCTCAAATGGGTGCTGGGACAGGAAGGCCTGAGCTGACTCCAGCACAGAGTAGATATAAGGGCCCCGAGACTTGACTTCTTCCATAAAGGCCTGTGAAGTTTAGCAATGTGGGCAACAGGAGAGATTGGTCTTTCAAACTCTCTAAACTCCACCCTGCAATTAACAACCTTTCTTCTTTTCAATGCTATTTAATCCTTTGACACTATCATGTGTCCATTTTCTTTGGGCTTCCCAGACAAAAAGAGGTACAGTCCTTCCTGTAGGCAGGGAAATGAATTTCTGTCATTGGAAGGTCTATTTAGTAGGGAAAGAATCTGTCTATGCCACAGGGTAGAGCAAAGTATGGGGATCTTGGGATCCTTGCTTCTCTGGATGACTCAGAAAGTCCCCTGTAAGGGGCTTGGAGAAATAAAAAATTTGTGTTAAATTTTAAACTTTTGGTTGAAATATACGTAGGGAAGTGTACAAAAATCATAAGTGTAAAGCTTGATGAATTTCCATACAGTGATTCCATTTGTGTACCCAGTGTTGTAATCAGGAAACAGAACTCTACCAGAATCCCAGCAGGCCCCTTTGTAGCCACCTCCAGTCACTACCCCATAGCTCTCCCCTAAAAGGTAAACACTATCCTAATTTGTGACATCACTTATAAGTTTTGCTTATTTTTGAACTTTATATAAACAGAACCATACAGTTTGTACTCTTTGTATTTCAATTTTTTTGCTCAATGTATTGTCTATAAGATTCACCCATGTTGTAGCACATAGTTATAGTTTATTTTCTTGCTGTATTGTATTCCATCCTGCATTTATTGTTAAAGAAATATTTGCTGTGATTTTCTGACTATAAAGGTAATATATGTCACACATTCTCAGAACTTTCAGAAAAGTATGAAGAAGAAAATTAATAATTCTAATTTCATCACCTAGAGTTAACCATTATTAACATTCTGTTGTATTTCCTTTCTCTGTTTTTCATACTTACAAACATCTATCTACATTTTTATACAATTGAGATCTAATTGTATAAAGTTTTGGACTCTGGTTTTTTTTTCACTTAATATCATATTATGGGACAGCCTCACCTGGATTGTTACTGATATTCTCACAAACATTAAGGACTAACAATTTAGTAGGCTGAGCCCTCTGTCTTGGGGCTTGCCCTTATGAAGCTTGTTACTGCAAAAGAGAGGCTAAACCTGCTTATAACTGTGCCTAAGATTCTCCCCCTGAGTACCTCTTTGTTGCTCAGATGTGGCCCTCTCTCTCTAGCTAAGCCAACTCGGCAGGTGAACTCACTGCCCTCCCCCCTACATGGGAACTGACACCAAGGGGTGTAAATACCCCTGGCAACATGGAATATGACTCCCAGGGAGGAACCTAAACCTGGCATCATGGGTTGGAGAACATCTTCTTGACAAAAAGAGGGATGTGAAAGGAAATGAAATAAGCTTCAGTGGCAGAGAGATTCCAAAAGGAGCCAAGAGGTCACTCTGGT
Source organism: Choloepus didactylus (assembly GCF_015220235.1). Lineage (NCBI taxonomy): Eukaryota > Metazoa > Chordata > Mammalia > Pilosa > Megalonychidae > Choloepus > Choloepus didactylus. The sequence continues at coordinate 112,614,267 of NC_051334.1, read as the reverse complement.
GGGCACTCTTACGCACAATATAGACAACCCTTTTTAGATTCTAATGAATTGGAATAGCTAGCGGTAAATACCTGAAACTATCAATCTACAACCCAGAACCCATGAATCTTGAAGATGATTGTATAACAATGTAGCTTACAAGGGGTGACAGTGTGATTGTGAAAACCTTGTGGATCGCACTCCCTTTATCCAGTGTATGGATGGATGAGTAGAAAAATGGGGACAAAAACTAAATGAAAGATAGGGTGGGATGGGGGGGTGGAATGATTTGCATGTTCTTTTTTACTTTTATTTTTTATTTTTATACTGATTCTTTCTGGTGTAAGGAAAATGTTCAAAAATAGATTAGGGTGATGAATGCACAACTATATGATGGTACTGTGAACAGTTGATTGTACACCATGGATGACTGTATGGTGTGTAAGTATAGCTCAATAAAACTGAATTTTAAAATATCATATTGTGGCCATTTCTCCATGCCCCCATTAAAAATCAGGGGAGGATTTTAAGTGAGTCCAATATTTGATGGGAGGGATAAGGAAGGATTTGACTTATTCTGTGAAGAGCTATGCACAGACCAGTTGGACTACATGCAGCATCCTATTCCTGTAAGTGTTTAAGTACCTGTCTGCCAGAAAATTACAGAAGGGATTCCTGCCCCAGCTGAGAAGCTACACATCATGGACTCCATCATTCTACCTACCGCGTGCGTCTCCTTCTCCTGTTGTACCAGGGCCACATCCCCTTGTAGGGGCAGCTGAGCTGACAACTCTTCATCCTTTTGACTGAGCCAGTCAATAATCTCTTGGAGAGGGAGCTGAAGCTTTCCGCTGTGGTCTGAGAAGGCCTCTAGGCGAGCACTACACACAATAGGTACAACCAGTGATTTTCAGCCATCCTTATTAAGTAATGAAACACTTTTTCCAAACAAAATACTTATGTGGATCCTTAATATGCAAAACACATTAAAGAGGAGCTGCTCTGGTAGAAGTGGGAGGAGGCCCACAGCACTCCCTCTGGCCCACTCACAGTTGCTCCTAAGGCTTCTCCACATGGAACACAGAACAGTTTCAGTTCTGTGGGTAGGACCGTGGATGGAGAGGTATCCCAAATTTACCTGGCTTAAAAGGTCACTTTTTGTCCCTCAGTTAATTCAGTTGCCTGCCCAGTATTGGACTGGAAGGGTAGGAAACTGAGCAGGGGCATTAGGGGATGACAGCTGTCAGTTCCCCTCTTGCCCTGGCAGGATGGAAGTCATACCAAACTGCTCCTTCTGAGGCTGCTCAGAGCCTTCCCTCGAGTAGGAAAGGATGCTGTAAGTGGAAAGGGCAAGTCAGGTGGTTGTGTGTGTGTGCAGATCTGTGTGAGAATGCCTACGAATACAAGCAGCCCAAAGGTCCCAATGGTTGATAACAACAAAGGCTAAAGGTTTGAGATATGTAGGCAGAAAAGTTTGTAGTATATAATGATCTCTGTCTGCCTCTCCAACAAATGATCTATGAGCTGAGGTCAAAGTGGGAGGTGGCTGGAGGCTGGCCAAGATGGTGTGAAGCCATCAAGTCCATTCCCCTTAGCTGAAAATAATGACTATCTTTATTCATTGCCTCCTTACCACCTGGGCTAAGCCCTTTCCCTAAATTATTGCTTCAGCTAATTCTCACAGCAACCTTAAAAGGTAGGAACTAATATTGCCCAGAGAGGTTAAGTGATTCCCAAGGTCACACAGTTACGCCACTGGTAGAGCTATGATTCGAACACAAGTTTCTCTGGCCCCAGAGCCTGAATTCTTTCAACTTCTCCACACTGCCCACCACTACTAGAGCCCAGGAGTTTGGGCTTTGATGATAGGAAGTGGGGAGGAGAAGTAGAATGGGTCACAGAAGGGAAGGGAAAAGAGAAGCGACTGATACAGACATTTCCTTCAGATTCTTACAAATTGCCCTTAGTTTGGGGAGAATAAGTACACTAATAACCAAATGGATGTGAGTAGAGGGCATAAAGGCATGGGAGAGGAAGCAAATGAGACCCACCAAGATGGAGGACAGTTCTGAGAGAAACAGGAGGAAGGAGTAATCATTTCCTTCATTTACATATCAGCACTTTTAAGTTTACATTACAAGTTAAGCATTTTCATATCTTATTTAAATCCTCACGACAACACCGTAAGGTAAGACAGGTATTATTCCTCCACTCATCCTTTTTCTTAAAACCAAAAACAAAAACAAGTGGAAGCTAACATTCAGAGAACACAAACAATTTATCCAAAGTGACACAGTTATTTAAAACCAGGGCTCAAATCTAAGTGTCCTGCATTCCAACCCAGGGTTCTTTCTTCAGTGCCAGAAAAAGAAAGGGAGGAGAAATGAATGGTAAGGTTGAGGAAAGGGTGATGTGCAGGCTGAGAAGAGGATGCAAAGTTGCAGCAGCAAATGGAGCCCATTTGCCATCCCAGCCAATTCCCTCAGGCATCTGTCTCAAGGGGCCAGGCCTTACCGGAGGTTGTGAGACTTCTTTTTTATTTCATTCCAACAGAGATTCATGGCTGGTGATTCCAGAGGTCCGGCGGCACCGACAGATCTGATAAACAGCTTTGGGCTTAGGCATGGAACCCCAGCACCATCCTGAGGTGGTGCAGGGGCAGTGGCAGCAGCTCTAACCTGGACAGAAACACAGAAATCCCAATACACAGGCTGCTGTGAGCCCTGGAGTGTGTCACACCTGGAATGCGTTAAGCCAAGGGTGGAACAAATGTGAACGAGGGGAGAAAGAGGCCTGTCCCAGGGTTCAGAAATCTTATTTTCTGGGGACAAGACAAAGAAAGCCTCTGTAGCTCTGTTCATTGCAAGGTCCTCTTTGGGTAAAGGTCAGTCACATAACTGCTGACTACTACTTTTTATTATTATTATTATTATCATTATCATTATTATTATACATTCTGCCAGGGACCACTGCCCAGTTGGGATACTGGAAGTACTTGCATTAAGTAAGAAGCTGCTCAGAATTGTCTGATCACTGGCAACTGCAGCATTCAAGGTGAGTTGTAGGCTGGTACTTCAGGGTCCCACAGTCTACCTGGTCTTCTGGAAAAGAAAGCTGAAAGGCTACCTCATAAAGATTCCAAGAAGGAGTAGACCAGTCAAAGAGAGCTATCAGTAGAAGGTGTCCTAATTCCCAAATGAACCTAGGCCTTGATATCCCCTCCCCACGTCCCCTCCCACATCTCCCACCACCAGTCAGGAAGCCTGGAAATAGTCTTAAATATAACTGCTAGTTTTCCATGGGATGGAGGAAGGGCTAAAGCAGCATTTTGGATCCTGATCTCCAAAGAACTCTGCCCAGAGTCAGCAGCTAAGAGGACAAGTCATGGAGCATGCCAAAGTCTAGCCTAGGGCCCTCAAGCTCATAGCCCATCATTTGGTCTCCCTGGCATAGGTAGGGCCCTGGGGGGGGGGGTATTCTGGGATTTGGGGACATGGTTGGTTATGTCAAGTGCCCATAAGAAGTTAGCTACCAACAGCACAGTGTCAGGGCTGCCCAGACAGTGGGCAGTACGGGGTAGAGGGAAGGGGAGTGTGGAGGAAGAAATCTCAGCCTGTGCTACTCTACCCTAATCTGTGGAAACCCTCATACCTGCCTGCCTATTTACCTACTTGCCTTCTTGTGGAAAGTAAATGACCCTGTTAGTGGTTAACACTCTTCTAGTCTCCCCTTTCCTGAAACCATACTTCCTCCCCACACAAGACTCTCCAGGCAATCTCAGAAACAAATCTTCCCATTAAACCACAGCTTTCAGCCACAAAGTGAAAGGGAAGTTGAGGGAGTGTCAGCAGCCAAGCTCTGGACCTGGGCACAAGAGGAGAGCCTGGCCAGCTTCCCTTCACCATCCGGGGTAAAGCTCTGAACTCAAACATTCAGGGGCCCTAGATGCTGACCCTACCTGTGCTGCCTGGGGGCTCCGTTGCAGGATTAGGCCGCTCCATGATCATCCCTCAGTACGAATCCCCCTGTAGCACCCAATGTCTGGTGAGCCACAGGCAGAGTCCTGACAGGCTGTGAGCAAGTGCACTCAGTGGGAGCAAGCAGAGCTGAGCCAGGCCATGAGGTGGGAGCTGTCACCCTGTTTGTTTACTGACCCTCCAGGAATCTGGAGGGGGCGGCTATGTCAGGGCTTGGCTGGTGAATCAGACCTTTGTCCCTGGAGAATTCCGGCTCTCTCCCAACTGAGCCCGCCACACCGGGGCCAGGATGGCCCTCCCAGGCTGGCAAGGATGATGGGAGTGGGACTGGGCATTCCATGGTACTGAGGAGGGGCATGCCAAGGGTAGCTTCTGTTTATTTTTTTTTCCCTTTCCACAGAAAACACAAAAGACTCACTCTGCCCACCCCTCCCCTGAAGTAGAGGAAAGGATCAGACCACTTTGGTGGCAAACCTCTGGTAAGCAATTTCCCCAAGGCCTGTCAGGAGGATGGGCTAAGGAAAGAAGACTTGTCCTTGAATAAATAAGCACCCTCAGAGATAGTGAGGAATTTGTGTGGCACACAGGGAAACAGAGCCCTGGGATGGCAGGATTGGGAAGCCATGGAAGCAGAATCTCTCTGAATCTGATGATCTTCGGATGAGTGCAGGGGCCAGAAGATTCACCAGAGCCCACTGTGTGAAAACCAAGGCATGCTTTGTCCAGACTTTGGGAGGCAGATAGGGGTGGAGGGAGAGCCATATCCCCCCAGACCTCTCTCTGCACTCTAAGGCTGGGGGTGGAGTGGGGGGGCAGGAATCTGTGGGCATCCCCTTGGACCTCTGCAGGGGAGCAAGAAGGGAAAATGGAACCCAGTAGCTCCACGCAGTGATCCAGTGCCAGGGAGGATCTGTGCCCTGCCTGGGTGGGAACTGGGGGGAGGCCCATTCCCATAAGCCACTGGCCTGAGGTACAGGCCCCCCCTCTCCTTCTCTAACAGCCTTGCCTGGGGGAAAGGTTAACATTCCATAACTGGGCTCCACCCCTCAGCACTGAGGGAAAACACTTAGTTTTCACCAAAAAGGGTTCTGTTCCCATCCTCGTTTATCTCCCACAGAGTCATCTGGGTTTCCACAATTCCACATTGTTTCCACGCTGAAGCCCACCTACAGGAATAGTTTGAACAAGCTGCCTGACCCTTTTCTAGGGGACTGAGGTGGACACAACTGTGGTGGTTGGGGGATGGCAGGCCAAGAAAGGAGGGAGGCTCAAGTTCAGGTTTGCAGCTTCACCTGTGCTGGCATAATTGGGCTCAAGCCAGTCTGGCAGAGTCTTCTGGACCGGGACTGTCCCAGAGTTAGAAACAGTCCTTTGTGACCCAGCCACAGCCCAGCTCTATTGGCTCTGGGGGAAGCATCCACAATAAGCTCGGCTCCACCCTTATTAGCCCTTCATCCCTTCCAGACTTCTTCCAGTTTCCTGACCCCCGCCCAGCTTCCAAACTATTCTCCATCCTCCTATTCTCCCTCTCCTAGTTGCCTCTCACACTCACAAGTCCCACCTAGCAGAGCTGGAACACAATAGGCAAATATTGAATACTAAATGAATAGCAATTGTTTTCTATCCCTTTCCCTATTGATTGCCTTCTACTTCTGGCTTTTGTAGACAAGATGTTTGCTTCTCACTCCTCACTCCTCATAGGATTCTCTACCCATCTCTTGAATCTTTGAGACAAAGGGCAGTAGGGAAGGAAGAGAAACTGTACAGTGGCAGAGAAGAGGGGTTCGACCTCACTAGTCCCGATCACAAAATGGAAGCCCTTAGGAACCCCTGCACAGGTAGTGAAGCTCCAGGTGGGGGTGGGGGGACAATGAGCAAGGCAATCCTTTTGGAGAGGCCCAGGCTTCTCAATCCTCAACCCTACAAAAGTTCAAATCTGGGGAAGGGGTGGGTGCACTGGGAAACTCCCATGTTGACCCTGGCTTTGAGAAGATGTTAGAGGCAGCAACTTCTTTCTGGCTAGATGTGGGAAGACAGTGCAGGGAACCTTACCTCTGGCTCTTATGACTCCTCAGACCTGGACTTTCCCTTATTATTCTCCCAAAAACTGGCTCGCCAGCACCCATATTCTCCACCCCCATGGCTTGTCTCCCTCCCTTTCTCCTTATATATTTAGCTGCCGCCTGCACCCCCAGTAGTGACTCAGCACTGCAGACCCATGTGTGAGGAGGCAATAGGAGACACATGACTTTCTCACACTCCCACAGCTTCTGGACCCCAAAGCATCGTGGGGCTACCCAAAATATACTTATGCTTCTCCCTTATCCAGTCAACTTCCCTGTGGACATCCCTTATTTTCAGGAAAGGGTTCTGCCCTCTAAGATCACTGCCTCTCACACATCCTCTAACTCCTTCCCCCTCCCCACTCACCCCACCAACATACACAGGCATGCACACACACCACCACCACTGCTCCTCATTCTAGGGAACAAGAGTGAGAAGTGAGGCAGGGATGAAATTCAGGGAATGCTTACTGGGGCTAGGCTGGGAGCTGCAAGTGAGACTACGTACTTGAGAGGAAGAGCCAGGGGAAGGAGAGAGATACCTTCACATGTGAGGTATGTCACAGAGAAGATAATGCAGAGGAAGGTCCTGCACTCTTCTAGGCCATGCCCTGAAGGATCTCCCTCTTCTGGGACCTCCCTAGATCTGTAGACCTTGGAAGGTTAATATGGAACCAGCCCCTCAACCACATTGGGCCCTTTAGTTTTCTAGCCCAACACTCTTCCTTACCCCATGCCCCCCATAAAAGGCCTCATGAGTGACAAGTGATGGGCCAGAAGGAGTCCCCATGCTATCCAAGGGGTTTTATGTATACAAGAGTGCCTCTGCATCTTAGGAAACATGGAAACCAACCAGAACACACACAGATAATGTGTACACCCTTTCTCCACAGGTATGTCTTTTGCTATGGGCCTCTTACCTGAGGCTGGGGGCAGGCGCTTCTGAGGCTGCTGCTGTGACAGAATTGGTCAGTGGCCCGCCACTCATGACATCGTGGGAAGGTATAAGGGCATCCCTGCATGACCATAGATTGCATCAGAACCAAGGCTCATGGGGGGTGAGGATAGTCAGTGCACCCACCGTTGAGCATAGGCACCTGGAAGATAAACAAGGAAAGATTATAGGGTCAAGACCTAGAAAAGGCCTACGAATCTAGCACTTATCCAGAGGTGCTTTGATCAGTTATGTAATTAAGTATCAAAAGCTTATCAGCCTACCTAATAGTTTTTCCCAGGCCTCCATGTACTCTAAGGGACTTTACTTAATTATTCATTAATGAAGTATTTGTTTTGCTTTGAGCTGGAGACACAAAAATGAATAAGACCTCATCCTTGCTATCTGAGATCTCACAGCCTGGGTGGAATATGGTGATGGGAGTGGGGGTGGGGTCATGTAAGCTAATAAATATAATAAAATGATTATGTGGCAAATGCTATCATCAAAGTTTGACCAGAAGGTTAGGGGAGCACAGAGTGGAGAACAAGGAAATCTGCCTGAGAATGTGCAAAGATTTCAAAGAGACTGTATTTGAGCTGAATCTTGAAGGATGAGTAGATGTGTGCCTATGCAGAGAAGGGGAGAAGGGCATTCCAGGTAGAGGGCCTGTGCAAAGGCAGATGTCCCCAAAAAGGCACAGCATGTGCAGAAGACAGTGAGTTCAGTAGGCACAGAGATGAAAAAGACTCAGTGCCAGCCCTTGAGAAGTTGACTGCCTCATATGGAGAGAACAAACATGGGAGAAATAAAGGCATAAAGTGTTACTTGCATTAACAGAAGTGTTTGTGGGATGGAGTGAAGGGACAAATGGGGGAAAGGTGAGTTCTACCTGGGAATGTCAGTAAAGGCTTCCCTAGGGAAAATATGCTTGAGTTGAGTCATGAAAAAGAAATAGGATTGCCATTAGGCAGAGAAAATTGTAAAAAGAACATTCTAAACAGCATGAAAATCAAATGTATGGTGTATTCAATGTGACCAGAGTACAAGGTAGGTTCCTTGTGGACAGTCACAGGAGGTAAGGCTAGAAAATGAGGCTGTGGGAAGACTGTAGAATGCCTCGAATGCCAAGCAGAGGATTCTAGCTTTTATCTTGTAAACAATGGGAGAAACTGAAGATTTAAAGCAGGGAAGTGACATGATCAGATTTGTGTTTTAGAAAGTGTGCTCTGGCTGCCATGTGGAGTGATTCTCCCAAGGGAAGAATTCATTAAGGAGCTGTTATAAAACTCAGGCAGTTGCAGTGAGGATGCAGTGGAGAGCATGGATTTGAGATGCACTGAAGAGGTAAAATATATTGCACTTGGTAATCAATTGGATATGAAGGGTAATGAAGTGAAAGAGTCAAGGGTTTCTAATTTGGGAGCCTGGGTGGATAATGTAGTCTACACCAAGACAGGGAAGATAGGAGAAGGAACAATTTGGTGTGGTAGGGGTTGAGCGTGATGTTAGTGATATCCAATTGTTCTAGTTTGCTAATGCTGCAGAATGCAAAACACCAGAGATGGATTGGCTTTTATAAAAAGGGGGTTTATTTGGCTATACAGTTACAGTCTTAAGGCCATAAAGTGTCCAAGGTAACACATCAGTAATCAGGTACCTTCACTGGAGGATGGCAAATAGCATCCAGAAAACCTCTGTTAGCTGGGAAGGCACGTGGCTGGCGTCTGCTCCAAAGTTCTGGTTTCAAAATGGCTTCTCCCAGGACATTCCTCTCTAGCAAGCTTGCTCCTCTTCAAAATGTCACTCACAGCTGCACTCCGTTTCCTCTCCTTGAGCCAGCTCATTTATATGGCTCCACTGATCAAGGCCCACCCTGAATGCGTGGGGCCACGCCTCCATGGAAATATCCCATCAGTTATCATCTACAGTTGGGTGGGGCGCATCTCGATGCAAACAACCTAATTCAAACGTTCCAACTTAATCCCCACTATTCTGTCTGCCCCACAAGATTGCATCAAAGACTATGGCTTTTTCTGGGGGACATAATACATTCAAACTGGCACATTCCACCCCCTGGACCCCAGAAAAACATATTCTTTCCAAATACAAAATACATTCATTCCATCACAATATCACAAAAACTTAAATCATTTCAGTAACAAAAGTTAAGTACAAGATCCTATCAAAATCAAATATAAGCGTGGTCAGTCCTAAGGCATACTTTTCCTTTAGCTTGGATCTGTGGACTTAGAACAAGTTATATGCTTCCAATATACAAAGGAGGGACATTCATAGGATAAACATTTCCATTGCCATAAGGAGAAACAGTAAGGAAAACAGGGTTAACAGGACCAAAACAGTTCCTAAAACCTGCAGGACAAACTCCATTAGATTTCAAAGTCTGAGAGTCATTAACAGAACAACGTTGCATCTTTGGGGCTTGAGAGAGTGGGAGTCTAACCCTTCCTAAGGGCCTTTGTGGCAGCCCTTTCCTCTCCAAACACTTAGGTGAGTGCTCCAACATACCCACACATTGGGGAGACCACCTTCTCAGCCCCACCCTCCTCAAACATCGGGGCAGCTCCTGGATTCCCTTCCATCTCCGGGGCACACGCTCAACCCCTTCAGAACAGTGTGGTGGCAGCCAGGCTCTCCCCAATTCCCTGGGAATGTGCTCCACCCTCTTTGGGACTTCAGGTGGCAAAACTCTTCCAGAGCATCGAGGTGGAATGCCCACCCTCGACCTCTGGGGCAAACTCACCCTTTTCATGCGTGTGGGCTGCTCCACTCTCCCAGCCCGAGACCTCCTGACTTCAGACCTCAACCTCCATGGCTCTGTCTTTGAAGAGATTTTTCCTTTAATTTTTTCCTTTTCTGTCTCCTCCAGTCCAGACCGGCAATGGCTCTGTCTATAAAGATCTCGCAAAAATTCTGTTGGCTTTGCATGAAGCGCACAGGGATCAAAGCCATTAGACAATAGGACTTTCCACAAATCCTTTCTGGATAATTCCATCTCCAATCTTGGCTTGTACTGAAATGGCAGCTGGGTTGCGTGTTTGGTTACATCCTCATGTTGGGCTATAGCTTCAGGGATTCCACCCACTGGAAGCCCATAATTTTCCAAGCCATCAACTTCTGGTTTCTTTGAACCAAAGAGTTCAGTTCTAAGCTTATCTCTCTCTGCTCGCATTTTACTATAAGCTGCAAGGAGAAGCCAAGATACATCCTCCACACGTAGTCTGGAGACCTCCTCAGCTAAATATTCCAGGTTGTTGCTTTCAGATTCTTCCTTCCATCTGACACCAGGACTCAATTTTGCCAAATTCTCTGCCACTTTAAAACAAGGATCGCCTTTCTTCCAGGTTACAACAACACATTCACCATTTCTGTTCAAGGCCTCATCAGAAGTATCTTTAGAGTCCATATTTCTATAAACAGTCTCTTTAAAGCAGTTTTGGCCTTTTCTATCAAGCTCCTCCCAATTCTTCCAGAATCTTCCCCTTATCCATTTAAAAAGCCATTCCAACATGTTTGGTATTTGCAGACTCAGCAGCAAAAGCACCCCACTCCTGGTACCAAAATCTGTTCTAGTTTGCTAATGCTGCAGAATGCAAAACACCAGAGATGGATTGGCTTTTATAAAAAGGGGGTTTATTTGGCTATACAGTTACAGTCTTAAGGCCATAAAGTGTCCAAGGTAACACATCAGTAATCGGGTACCTTCACTGGAGGATGGCAAATAGCGTCCGGAAAACCTCTGTTAGCTGGGAAGGCACGTGGCTGGTGTCTGCTCCAAAGTTCTGGTTTCAAAATGGCTTCTCCCAGGACATTCCTCTCTAGCAAGCTTGCTCCTCTTCAAAATGTCACTCACAGCTGCACTCCGTTTCCTCTCCTTGAGCCAGCTCATTTATATGGCTCCACTGATCAAGGCCCACCCTGAATGGGTGGGGCCACGCCTCCATGGAAATATCCCATCAGTTATCATCTACAGTTGGGTGGGGCGCATCTCGATGCAAACAACCTAATTCAAACGTTCCAACTTAATCCCCACTATTCTGTCTGCCCCACAAGATTGCATCAAAGAATATGGCTTTTTCTGGGGGACATAATACATTCAAACTGGCACACCAATGCTTGAGATACTCAGCTTTAGATGTCAGGAGCTAAATTTAGAAAAGGAGAGATAGTGAAAATTTTAGATGCACAAACCAATTAACAGTTGAGTAAGTGTACACAAGTCTGATGGGAATGAGTGGTGAAGATGATGCTTGCAAATGAAAAAAGTGATATCTTTTATGAGAGAAAATCACGGAAGCAAGAAACTGAAAGCAATGAAACCCAGCAGAGAAGGGAAACCAGCAGACGCCACCATGTGCCTTGCTATGTGCAGAGGAGCCGAGAGTCGCTGGCAGTCAGTCTTCAGGAAGAAAGTATCACCTTGATGGTGCCTTGATTTGGAAATTTTTCTCAGCCTCAAAACACTTTTTGCTGGGGATACAGTGTGAACAAGACAGACAGTTCCTGCCCTCATGGAACCAACTCAGTGGGAGAGTCTCTCAAGTAAAAAGGTAATTTCAACAGAGGACAGGAAGGCCCCAAGTAGAGCTACACACAGGACGAGCACCTGAACCAAGCAAGGAAGGCTTCCTGGAGGAAGTGACATGTCACTGAGACTTGAAACATGACTTAGTTGGAGTGGGGTGGGGAGTGGCATGGGGATGGGTGTTCTACCCAGATGGAAGAGGATACACAAAGTAGGCCAGAAGGAACAATGTACAAGATTCAGAGCATAGAGTTCAAGGAGTGGGGAGGGATAAACAGGTGCCAGACCATGAAACCATGACAATAAACCATGAAAGGATTGACATGCTCATGTCTGTTTCTGAAAGCTGGCCCTGGTGCTGCCATATGAAGAACAGAACTACCTCAATCAATTCCCAGACTTGAGGCAGTTTACAGACCCAGAATCCCTTGAATGAAGGAAAGGCCAGGCCCCCTTGGGGAAAGACACTGCCAAAAATTTGTACTATTAATCTTCCTCCCAGCCTTCCCCAAAGGACTCTATGGTCTTTTACTATTATTGATTTATTTAGAGATTAAGTGAGGTTTAAGGATATATGTACAGGTGCCAAGTTGACAAGGGGTGGACTGTAATAGTTAAGTTAATGAGTCAACTTGGCTAGGTTATGGTGTCCAATTGTTTGGTCAAGCAAGCACCAGTCTGATTGTTACTGTGAAGATATTTCATGGATTTTAATCATTAGTCAGTTAATTGCATCTATGGCTGATTACATTTACAATCGTCAAAGGAGACTGCCTTCAACAATGAGAAAACTCTCAATCAATCAGTTGAAAGCCTTCAAGGGAGAACTGAGGATTTCAGCAGTCAGAAGGAAGAATTTCCATCTCTATTTCAGCCAGCCAGCTTCTCCTGGGGAATTCATTGAAACTTTCATTGGCATTCCCAGCTTGCAGCCTGCCCTGCAGAATTTGGACTTGCCAATCCCTGCAGTTGCATGAACCAATTCCTATAATAAATCTCATAATGTTTACATGTATATATATTTACATGTATACAGACAATAAACAAATAAACAGCAAGAAAAAAAAAGTGGTATCTTTTAGTGCTAGGCAAAGACATGCAAACCCAGATCCAAAGGGCAGGAAGTGAGCATCTTTGATTAAATAGCTATCACTTTTACAACCTATTCTAGTAGTTCCCAACAGTTTGGGTCTAAGGGCTTGTGGTGGTTTGAAGCTGTTATGTACCCCAAAATAGGCCACGTTCTTTTAATCCATTCTTGTGGTTGCAGACCTTTTGTGGTTAGGACCTTTTGGTTAGGTTATTTCAATTGAGATGTGACCCACCCCATTCAAGGTGTGTCTTAATCCTTTTACTGGAGTCCTTTGTGAGAGGACAAAAGACAGAAAAAGCCCAGAAAGCTTAGAGAAAAAGCCCCCAGAAAAGCTGAGAGACAAGGACACACCCACAGAAACTGAGAGAGTCACTGAAGCCAGCAGCTGAAAGCAAGAAAACCTGGGAGAGAAGGACCAGCAGACGCCAGCCATGTGCCTTCCCATGTGACAGAAGTGTCCTAAATGCCGGAAGCCTTTCTTCAGAGTCCAGTTATCATCCTGTTAATACCTTAATTTGGGCATTTTCATGGCCTTAGAATTGCAACTTGTAAGATAATAAATCCCCATTGTTAGAAGCCAGTCCATTTCTGGTATATTGCATTTTGGCAGCTTTAGAAAAATGAAACAGGGCCCCTTAAGATTAAAAAAAGTTCTTACTTCACCCACTCATACACACAATAGTAGCTGTACTTTTAGTGTCTACTGACAAAAACATTTTTACATTTAAGGATCTGTGGACTCCTTGCATTAAGTGCCCTTCCTTCTCCTCAGGGATCCATGGTCCAAAGATTGGGGAATATTACGGATCAACAGGGCTCAAGCTTTTGTGGTCTGAAGAATACTTTGTTGTAGTTGAAATCCCTAGAGATTACATAGCTCCTCTTTCCCAAAAAGATTCCTGAGAATGGTTGAAATGCTGGTTCCTCTCTGATCAGACACCAACATAAAAGAATTAGTCATTCAGATAAAATAAGGAAGCATTAATATGGACATGTCATAGGCATAAAGATTACAAAAGGCTTGTGTGCAGACCTCTTTCTATATTAACATTTTTCTTTTTACTGATTACATAAGTAATGCATGCTCTTTATAGAAAAACTGAAAAATACAAAAAATTATAAGAATGAAAATAAAAATCAGCTATAAGACCACCACTCAGAGATAACCATTACTAATAGATGTGAAGCCTTATCATAGTTTTTCTATGTATTTTAAAAATAATATTGTCATCACATATTTGTATATATATAATTTTTTATCCTGCTTTTTTCACTTGCCATTATATCATGATCATTTTAGAATGTCATTAAACATTCCTTTAAAATATGATTTCTAATGGCTGCATAGGTGGTAGAACATAGTGGTTGAGGGGTATGGGCTCTGGAGTCAGACAGACCAAGAATCAAATTCACAATATTCATCCTATTAGCAGTGTGGCCTTGTAAAAGTTAACCTCTCTAAGCCTCATTGTCCTCATCTGCAAAATGGGGATAACAATGATACCACCCTTATAGGATTATTCTAATGATTAAAGTTAATAATGTATTTAATAACTTAGCACAATGTCTAGCAATAGTACCCAGCTTAATAAATGTTAGCTCTAATAATTGTTATATAGTATTCCATTGAATGAATATGCCGTTATTTATATTTATCAATTTGACATTTATTTACAGCTCTTCTGATTTGTATGTCACACTGCAATGAACATCTTTGTGCATATTTGTGATTTCTTCCTTAGGATAATTTCCTAGAAGGGGGATTCCTGGGTCAAAGAGTATGAATCCATTTCAGGCCTAAATTGCCTTAGAAAAGAGGTTGAATCAATTTCTACTCCCACTAGCAACATATGAGAGTGCCAGTTTCCCAGCACACATGCCAAAACTGAGCATTCTTATTTTGAAAATATCTTTGCCGATTTTGCAAGTGAAAATGGCATCTTGAAGATTATTTTGCATTTCTTTAATTCCTAGAGATGCTTAACTTTCCCCCCACATTTTTAGTAGCCATTTGTATGTCTTCTTTTGTGAACTTTCTTCTTTCCTCTGTTGAGATCCACTTCTCTATATTTCACCTTCTTCCTTCTTATTCTTCTACTGACCTGATGCCAAGTTGATGCTTCACACAACAAAATAAAAGAAAATAAACCCAGGAATCAGAGAATTCAGAACTTCTAATCCCAACATAGGCAGAAAAGGAATAAGCTCTTTCTGGTTCTAGCATGACTATCCCCTGCTATTTTTGAACTTTGCCATGACTTCAAGTCATTCTACCGCTCCAGGCCTTGGTTTGCTAATCTGTAAATGTTAGGACTCAACTGGATTATGTTTAAGGTCTGCCAAGCACCAAAATGCTATCACAAGATGCTATCATTCCTAGAGTTGTGTAGCATGCTCTTGTGGCTGCTGTCTTTTAAGGTAGTCTCAGAAAGAATGATGATCCCATATTACAGATGAAGATGCTAAGATACAAGTGAGCCCAGAACTCCTGGCTCCTGGGCCAATACTCTTTATTCTACACAAAGATTCTTCTGTCTCTCTATTTATCTCCATCCCACCCCAAAGTACTACTTACATGTAACAAATTTCTTCCTATTCCTTCTTCTAATTTTGCAGAGACTTTGAGGAATTTAAGAAGAATCAGATTTGGTCCCAACCGGTCAAGCATAGAAAATAAGATAGATAAACATAAAAAAGTATAATTTAAGGGAGAAAGTCATTCATACCCTATGTGAGACACAGAAATCATGCTATGAGAGGTCACAGAGGAGGAAATATTCACTTCTACTTATAGGAATTTAGGATATATTCACGGAAGAGATGCTTTTGAGCTAAGGTGAGAGAAAAGATTTTGACACATGGAGTAATCTGTAGGAGATTTTTTGAGTGGAAATTATCCTTGTGCTCTCCCTTAAGGATCCTACCAGATACCAAGCTGTGGCTGTTTGCCACTAGGAATTCTCTTTTCCTGGTTCTCAAAGCCACACACAGACCTTTCCAGGAAGAGTCAAGGGGAAGACATCTTTTCTCTTAGGCAGAAATAAGAGCTTTTGAAACACGTGAGAAATAATGGGATTCCAGCATCAAAAGCAAGATTATTGGCTCATGAAAGATATTGGGGATTGAATCATGTCCCCACAAAAGGCAAGTTCAGGTGTCAATCTCTGGTCCTGTGAGTGTGTACCCTCTTGGTAAATAGGACCTTTGAATATGTTGCTAGTGAAGGTGTGCCCAAACAGAATAAGGATGGGCCTTAATCCAATATGGCTGAAGTCCTTATTAGTAAAGAAAATTGGACACAGAAAGAGAAGCCACAGGACGCAGCCAGAAGCTGGAAGTCAACAGAAACTGAAAGAGAAAGAAGACACAGCCATGTGCATTTCCATGTGATAGAAAAGGCAAGGACCAAGGATCATGGCAATCAGCCCCAGAATACCGCAGTCTTCAGGGAGAAAGCATCACCTTGCTGATACCTCAGTTTTGTACTTCTCCTAGTCTCAAAACTATGAGCCAATAAATTCCCATTGTTTAAGCCAGCCTATTATATGGTGTTTGTTTTAGGAGCTAGGAAGCTAAAACAGATGACAAGGTCCAAACCTGATGTTTATTTATATCCTACATATTTTTTAACACACTGCTAGGCAGAAAAATTCAGTGAATGTTTCCTGACTTAATTTGTTGAATTGAACTCCAATTAGGTAGTGCACAGGTCCTGGACTTTGTTGGATGGCAAAAATTGCAAACAACCTAAATGTCTACTATTAGGGGGCTGATTAAATGATGGTCTATCTATACAATGGAATTCTATACAACTGTTTAAAAGACTAAGGAACTCTTTATGTACCAATATGGAATGATCTCTTAAGATATATTTTAAGTAAAAACTAAAAATAACCAAGGTTTTTGCTTTGAATTTTTTAAAATTTTTCAATAAATAAAGTTAATTAAAAAACCAAGGTGTTTAGTCTCATCTGCATTTAAAAAAAGGATAATATGTGCTTAGTTATACAAGATAATAAAATATATTTGGAATATAAAAAAGAACTGTTAACATTTGTTGTATTTGGAGGCAGGATCCAAGTGGCTGTTAGACAGGAGTGGGAAAATTTCCTCCATTCGTTTGGGACTTTTTTCTTATCCCCCACTTTTAGAAATAAGAAATATATTTACAAAAAAAAAGTGCATAAAACATATATGTAACGTGTACTGGATTATCATAAGCAATCCCCATATAATCACTGCCCAGGTCTTCCCTGGTGTTGCCAGGTGTTGCCAGATGTTACTACCCCATGTTGCCAATAAGAGATATACTTTTACTGAGTATCCTTTTGTATCTTTTGAATTTAGAACAATGTGAATATATTCCCTATTAAAAACCAGTTAATTCTCCCCTCCTTCCCCATTCCCCACTAAAATGTCACAGAGGTCTTCAACTGTTATGTGGTGTGGTAGCTTTACCAAAGGCAAACAAATAATAACAGTTAAAACTTATCATATACCAGGTTTTACACATATTAACTAAGTACTTTACACGTATTAATTCATTTGCTCCTCATAAAAGCCCTATGAAGTAGTTACTATTCTTATCTTTGTTGAATGGAGGAGAAACCAGAGGCACAATGCCATTAAGTAACTTGTTTAAAGTCATATTATTATGTGGCAAGGAATTGGGATTTGTACCCAGGTAGTCGTGTACCAGAATACACCTTCTTCACCATTACATTATTATGTCTTAGTAAATTCTAGAACCCAGGCTGTGAGGCATTGTATTCTCTATCCCCTATGAAGTGGAGAAGATTTTTTGCTATGGGCCACTCAGTGGGAGCCGAAGCACTAAGTCAGTTATGCCACTATCCAGGCAATACACAAAACATGCAATTAAGAACAGACAGCATGCAGTGAGTCTGAGGTCTGGGGAAGCATCAGGCTGGCAAACCCTGCAGAGCACTTAAATGACCTTTCTAGGGCATCTGAGAAGTAAAATTCTGGTCAATTCTCCTTTGAGAATTGAGCTCAGAGTGTCTCCAATGCCTAGAGCTCAATAAATAATTTTTCAATGAATGAATAAGTTCTTTCCACCAAAAAAACTGGAGAAGTCTGGGAACCTATTCTACAAAAGCCCTTGCAGAGGTGGATAAGGATTTCCACTACAGCACTGTTTGCAATAGCAAAAATCTGCATTCTACTCAAATGTCCATCAATAGGGGACTGGTAAGAGGATTATGTCAGAGAAGTAGCATGGCATGAGAGTTAAGGGCACAGGCTCTGAACCAGGATGCATGGTTTGCATACCAGCTCTGTCGCTTATCAGATTTGGACAAGCTCTCTAAACTTATGTGCTTCAGTATCTTCATCTGTAAGGGAGGGATAACCAAAAGACCTACCTCATAGCCTTTTTTATGGTTTGCTAATGCTACCTTATGCAAAATATTAGAAATGGATTGGCTTTTATAAAGGGGGTTTATTTGGTTACAGAGTTACAGGCCTAAGGCCATAAAAGTGTCCAAATTAAGGCATCAACAAGAAGATACCTTCACTGAAGAATGGCCAGTTGTTTCTGGAACACCTCGTCAGCTGTGAAGGCAGGTGGCTGGTGTCTACTCCGGGGTTCTGGTTTCAAAATGGCTTTCTCCAAAATGTCTCTGGGCTTGTCTCTCTTAGTTTCTCCAGACCAAACTCTGGGCTAGCATCTCCAAAGCATCAGCAGCAGCCTGGGCCTGTGATGGCTCTTTATAAAGGACTTCAATAAACTAATCAAGACCCACACCTCCATGGAAATAATCTAATCAAAGATATTACCCACAATTGGGTGAGTCACTTATCCATGGAAATAGTCAATCAAAAGTTTCCACCCAACAAGATTGTGTTAAAAGATCATGGCTCTTTTCAGGGTACATAATATATCCAAACTGGCACATTCTCATTGCAAGGAGTTAATGCATAGTTTATGGCATTTAGTAAGTACTAAAATGTTATCTATTTTCATGGTCACTCACACAATGAAGCACTATATAGACGTTAAAAAGAAAGAGAGAGATCTGTATGCAATGATTTGAACAAATATCAAAGATACACATTTTGGGTAAAAAAAAAAAAACAAGGGCAGAAGAGTATGTCTAGTAGAATCCCAATTTTGTAAAAATGTTTTTTGAAAAGTCTATCTGATCAAGCAGCAGAGTGAGATACTTCAGGGCTCCATACCCCAACAACAGCTTTGAACAACCAGCAAGAATTGTCAGAAATATCTTCCTCAAAGAGTGGTAGGATCTCTCAGTGCCCTGGCTGGCCCCATATCTATCCCTCACTGGCTGGTGCGGAGCTGGCCTGCGGTCCTAGTGAGATTCCCTGGTCCTGGTCCTGGAGGGAGCAGAGTAACCCTCATGCACCTAGTGGGAGCATGTATGTCTGGCCCAATCTCCCTGGTGGTGGCCTGAGGGACTTGCCATCCATATTAGTTAGGGTTCTCTAGGGAAACAGAATCAATGAGAGATATCTATGAATATAAGATTTATAAAAGTGTCTCACGCTACTGTGGGTATGCACGAGTCCAAATTCCATAGGGCAGGCAGCAAACTGGCAACTCCAATGAAGATGTTCAATGAACTCCTCAGGAAATGAACTGGCAACTTCAATGAACTCCTCAGGAAATGAACTGGCAACTTCAATGAACTGCCTCAGCAGGGCAGCTGAAGAAGTGAAGGTCCTCTATCTGTCTCTCTTAAAAGTCTTCAACTGATTGATTGGATTAAATCCAGCCAACTGCATTCTCTCATTGTGGAACACACACTTTTCTTTGAGTCATCAGTCACAGCTGCAGCCAATTGACTGATGATTTAATAAACCAGCCTGTTGGTTTATTAACCAGCCATAAACATCCTTGCAGCAATGGTTAGGCCAGTGCTTGCTTGACCAGACAGTTGGGTACCATCACCTGGCCAAGTTGACACATGAACCTAACTATCACAACATCCCAGATCTTGCCCTGCATGTAGAAGGTAGCTCACCAAGTTCTCCTATAGGATGCGGTGGGAGAGCAGTCAAGTGGCTGCCAGGGGCAAGATTGCTAGCTGTAGGATATTCAGTACAGTCCCTGGAAACTTAAGGAAACTGTTTCCTAGAGAAAAGGGGATATTCATATCCATTTAAATGGGGGATTTCCCAGGGCCACATGCACATGCTCAATACAAGACATATGCACAGAAAGGATCAGGGCTGTCCAAACACTTCAGACTAGAGCTATTCTCTAAACTGATTGTATGGCTAATCCCTGAAGGACAGCATTCACACAGGTCACTGTCCTTCAGGGAGAGCTCTGTCATAACACTAGCTGGATACAAGCTTAAGTAACAAATGCCTGAGTCTAAATTCTAGTGATAACACATTAAAATATCAAAATATTCAGGATTCAACAAAAGAATACAAAACATACAAAGAAACAGGAAGTGATAGCCCAGGCAAAGAAGAAAATTAAAGCATTAGAAACTATCGATGAGGAGGACCAGACCTGGGACACACCAGACAAAGACTTTAAAAAAAAATGGTCCTAAATACGTAAAAAGAGCTAAAGGAAAACATGGACAAAGAACTAAAGGAAATCAGGAAAATGATAGATGAACACAAAGAGATTATCAATATAGAGATGGAAATTATGAAAAGGAACCAAACAGAGATAAAGATCACTATAACAGAAATTAAAAATTTCCTTGAGGGGTTCAACAGGGGATTGGAGCTGGCAGAAGACTCAGTGAAATTGAAGATAAGATGAATGAAAGCATCCAGTCTGAGGACTAGAAGGAAAAAGGAATGAAGAAAAGTGAACTTGCCAGAGGACACCATCAAACACACCAATATGTGCGTTATGGGAGTCCCAGAAGAAGAAGAGAGAGAAAGGGGTGATAGAATATTCAAACAAAAAATGGCTGAAAATTTCCCAAATTTAACAAAAGACATAGATATACACATCCAAAAACGCCAAAGATAAGGAATCTTAAAAACTGCAAGAGAGGAGTAACATGCCATATACAAGAGCACCTCAATAAGATTAAGTGCCAACTTCTCACTGGAACCCACAATGGCAAGGCAGAGGGAAAGCATATTTAAAGTGCTGATGGAACAAACTGCTAACCAAGAATTCTATATCCATCAAAAATGTCTCTCAAAAACAAGGGAGACACCCCCTGAGTACCTCTTTGTTGCTCACATGTGGCCCTCTCTCTCTAGCTAAGCCAACTCGGCAGGTGAAATCACTGCCCTCCCCCCTACATGGGACCTGACTCCTAGGGGTGTAAATCTCCCTGGAAATGCAGGATATGTCTCCCGGGGATGGATCTGGACCCAGCATCATGGGATTGAGAACATCTTCTTGACCAAAAGGGGGATGCAAAATGAAACAAAATAAAGTTTCAGTGACTGAGAGATTTCAAATTCTTATGCACTGTATAGAGATCCCTTTTTAGTTTTTAATGTACTGGATAGAAGCAAATACCTGAAACTGTCGAACTGCAACCCAGTAGCCTTGATTCTTGAAGATGATTGTATAACTATATAGCTTACACAGCGTGACTGTGTAATTATGAAAACCTTGTGGTTCATACTCCCTTTATCCAGTGTATGGACAGATGAGTAGAAAAATGGGGACAAAACTAAATGAAAAATGGGGGGGGGGGATGTTTTAGGTGTTCTTTTACACTTTTATTTTTATTCTTATTTTTACTTTCTGGAGTAATGAAAATGTTCAAAAATTGATTGTGGTGATGAATGCACAACTATATGGTGGTACTGTGAACAAATTGTACACTGTGGATGACTGTATGGTATGTGAATATATCTCAATAAAACTGAATTTTTAAAAAGTGGAAAAAAAGAGTTAATAAGACAAGTGAACAAAAATAATAGTTCAAAATTAGGGGGAAAAAACTTAAACCTCAATGTCAATCGATCGAGTATTGGTTCTATTGGAATACCATTTTTCTAAAACTACTGTGTACCTTGATAAAAGTACCATGATATATTGTTGGTTGAAAAACATAAGTTTCAGAATGATATTACACTATACATAATCCCAGTTTTGTAAAAAAAAAATTAAAAAGTATATATTGTTTACTTTTGTTTGTATGATAGAGAAAAAAGTCTGGAAGGATACATCCAAAACTGTTAACAGTAGATACTTCTGAAAAGGCAGTGGGGGAGATGTAGGGAGGAAAAAACTTACATTTTACTTTGTACATTTTTGTACTGTTTTAAAAGGTTTTACAAAAATAGTTTTACAGGAAGCATGTATTACTTTCATAATCAAATAAAGCAATTAAATTTGAAAAAAAAGAGGGAGAGATCTAGACATTCCCAGACAAACAACAGCTGAGGGAATTTGTCACCACTATACCAACCCTACAAGAGATGTGAAAGAGAGTTCTGCAGGTTGAAAGGAAAGGACAACAGAAGATGCATGAAGAAATAAAGATCTCCAGTAAGGGTAATGACAGGGGTAAATATAAACACCAGTACTGTTGTATTTTTGGTTTGTAACTTCACTTTTTCCTTCCTACAGGGTCTAAAAGGCAAATGCCTAAAATGTAATGAGAAATCAATGGTTTGGGACTCATAATGTATAAATATATAATTCATGACAAGAACCACAAAAAGATCGGGGACCGATGAGTATAGGAAAATAGCTTATATATGCTAGTGAAGTCAAGTTGGTATCGAAGTAAATGAGATTGTTACAGATTTAGGATGTTAAATTTAAGCCTCATGGTAACTACAAAGAAAATATCAGAGAATATGCCTGTTCATAGAGACTGAAATTAGAGTTCAGGTTGCCAGAGGCAGGGGCAAGGAGAATGAGGTGTTAGTGCAAAATAGGTGTAGGGTTTCTTTTTAGGGAGATGGGAAGGTTACAGTACTGGAAGGTGATGAGGATACCACAGTGCTGTGAATGTAATTAATCCCATTGAATGGGATGCTTAAGAGTGGTTGAGATGGGCAAGTTTATGTTGTACATATGTTCCCACAATAAAAGAGCAACTAAAGAGACAATGACAATTAAAGGCAATACATGATCCTGGACAGGATCTAACAAGGGAGGAGAGATGGCTCAAACGGACATTATTTTGACATATGAAAAATTGAAATACAGATTGTAAGCATTATATCAATGTTAAATTTCTTGAACTGTATAACTGAACTTAAGGTGTATACGTGGGTGAGTGTCCTTGCTGTTAGGAAATGTACATGGCTGTATTAAATGTTCAAGGAGCATATATTTTACAAGAATTTACCATTCCTGGGCGGGGAAATCAAGGAATAGGGAAGACTTCTAAGATCATGAGAGGTTCAGGAAAGAACAGGGTAGTGGGAAGAAAACCCCCTTCCCTTGGGCTACAGAGTCCTCTTCCCAATCCAAAGTAACATGCTGCATGACTGCTCTCCTTCTCACAACACTTCCTTCCTACCTGGAAGCATGACATTTAAAAAGGTGGCACACATTTCATTGGTACTGAACCTTGTTATGTGTTTTTTAAAATAATTCCTGCAGTGTTGCCACTTACTATTCAGTTAATGAATATAGAAACCCAGATTGTCAGAGCTGCAAGATAAATTAGAGATTAGGCCAACCCCCTCATTGACCAATGAAAACAATGAAATGTGTTCCTGAGAAGTTCCTGAGAGGTCAAGCAATTTTGAAAAATAAAACTTATTTTCCACTGAAAAAATCGGACATGCATCCCCATGGGAGAGACATCTCTATGGGGGTAATTTTGTTGTAAGAGCCAATTAATGCAATAAATCTAAAAAAAAAAAAACCTTTATACACTGCTTGTGGGAGTGTAAGTTAGTATACCATTTTGGAGAGTAGTCTGATGATATCTCCCAAAGGTGAAGATGCGCATACACTGTGATGGGACAACTCTACACTAGATACATACCCAATAGACATAGTAGCAGAAGAAGATCTGACCCAATTATGATAGCCAAAAACTGGAAACAGCCTAAATGTTCATCAACAGCAGAATGGATAAATAGTGATATATTAAAAAATGGAATTCTATACAATAGTGAAAAATGAGTGAACTAGGGCCACATGTTACAACATGAATGAATTTCACAAATATAACATTGAATAGAAAAAACAAGTTGCAAAAGAATACATACAATATACCATTGATAAAAGCTTTTAAAATATACAAAACAATGTATATGTTGCTTAAAGACTCAGATATATATAATAAAAGTATAAATAAATGCATGGTAATAATAAACACCAAATCCAGAATCATGGTTAGTTCAGAGGGAAAAAGGGGGGTTGCTTTAATTATGGAAGGATACAAAGGGGCTTTATACTCTACTGATGATGTCTATTTCTTAAGCTGGTTGGTGAATACCCTGATATTCATATTTTTCCTTATACCTTTTTGAATGTAAAATATTTCATAATCCATTGTTTAAAATAATGAAACAAGTATCATGCTGAAAGGAAAATTAATCATTTTTTGATATAACAAAATGCCAAAAGAAATATATTAAATACAAATGATGCACTCAATATTAAACAATTATTCCTTAAAGTTGTTTCATTTTCCCAGGATTAGTTTCAGGGGAAGGAATGTGCTAGAGAAGCAGCAGTCAAGTGCAGTGGTCTGGGAATCAAGAGATAAGGTTCTACTCTCTCAGATCCTCATCAGCTATGGGAAGGAGAACAATTTGATTAACCTTTCAGTTATTTCACATTTTAAAATGTGATGTTGGATTAGCTTATCTTACAAGTTTCTTCCATGTAACTATTTCTTCCAGCTCTTATTTATTTTTTATTTTTTTGAGCAATTCACAAAATGGTGTCTGCAAGATTCTGAAGCGTTTTCCATGTCAAAAAGTGTTCCCTGGTAAAACCAGTTGGAGATATAATGGGTTAAACAAAATTAAACCGATTTACCTACAGCAGTACTTCTCAGAGGCTTTAGTATTCTTACACGTATTGTGAATCTCCAAGAGGAGAATTTAGTTATGAAGCATTTCCAGAAAATTATTGGATCACAGAACACCCCCTCCCCACACCCTTGCTGCCACTCCTTATTTTAAAACAGAATCTATTAACCTTCTCTCAGAATAGTGTTCTAGAAGGATTTATCTCACATGCCATTTTAATTGTTGATGTGTGTTTAGAATCCTTTTAAGGGAAGAATGTAATTTCATAGTATAATTTCCACAAAGTGGATTTCCTTTAAGTGGGTGTCCTTGATAAGTTTAGAAGGATATTTTCTCAGGCTTCATTAGTGAGATGCCATACTATCTGACATTATGGCAGAGAAACTTTTGAGCATCTATGGTTCCAAGTGCTGCATCTTGGATGCACTCATTGTTTCTGGCTATTGGGCCTTTGCTAAGTTTGCTGCTTCAAGCTCCTCTCCTTTACGTGACTGCAGAGCTGAAAGGGTCTCTGCCCTGGAACCCAGGGCTACTTTAGCAGGGCTGAATATCTAGAGGTACAAGTCTCATAAGAAGAGGAACTCTTTCCATGTCCCTTCATTCCCTCACAATAGTTTGCAGGAAGCAGGACTATAGTGCAAAGGCCTATGCACCCACGAAAAGTGGGGCTCAGTCTTCTTCCAGGGACAGAATACCCAGCATTTCCACTTCCAGCACCACCTTTTCAGGAGGCTTTCCTTAGAAGGTGCTGAGATTCTCTGGGACCATCTCCCCACCCAAATCCTAGAAGGAAAATCTCTTGAGGTTCGTGGCTCCCACAGGGCCTTTTAAAGATGATTTACCTGAGGGCCTTTAGTCTAGAAACAAGAATTCCTTTGGAAAAGTCAGGAGCTAAGGCAAACTAGACATAGAGCTTTTTATAGGCTTTTGTTCTTTTGAACAATCAAAAAAGAAAATGTAAGAGAAAAGTATGTTCATTTCCAGACAGAATTCACCATGCTCTCAATGGGAGGGAGGCGGCAGCTGCTGATGACATTCTCCACACACCACCACCACCACCACCCAGCCCAGCCACCTGCTTGGAGCCAACACCCATGAGGCCTGGCTCTACCTGCCTACCAAAGGAAGAAAAAGCCTTAAGTACCCATATAGTCTCCAGCCCACTAACCGGGCAGGGGCGCTTGAGCCTGATGCTGGGGAAAGGTACGGAGAGCAGAAGGAAATGAGGCATTTGGCTCCAAGAGAGGTAGGCCCTGTTGCAAGCCACTCCGAGCAACACTCTCAGGAGTGGAGAGATGCCTCTTGATTGATTAAAGGAAACCAGGGAAAACATGCATTGATGACCTGAGCCAGGAAGTAAATGCAGACGTTAGGATGAACCTTTCAGTTCCAGGTTCTTAGGTCAGAGCCCAGTCTACTTCAGGGTAGAACTCCTGCATCCTATGTGCTGGCCAGAATACTCATTTGTTCAGGAAACATACTCCAAGGTCCCACATCCTCTCTCTGCTCCCTTTTCAGTTGATGCTTTCCACACACCTTTTCCCTTCCCTCCCTCCAGGAAATCCACCCTAGCACAAAAAGCATGTCATTAAAAACAAAAATAAATAATAAATAAATAAATAACCCTCTCCCTCAAAAAAGCAAACCATGAACCTTCCTCCTCCTCATTCTTAGACCACAGTTTCTCAAATTGGTCTGAGTTTCTATTCTTGGGCTTTTGTTTTCTTCATGAATCTAAATGGTGGCTACTTCATTGTGGGCATTTTTTTTAATGCAAGTTTCACCCCAAAGGCATATGCTGGCAGGCAGACAGGCAGCACACACACACACACACACACACACACTCACACACAGTTACCTCTGGAGCTTCCCCTCCCTCAGTCATTTCCCCTCAGTCAGCCGAACACAGTCAAAGCTTGGAAATAATTTCTCTGTGGCCTACCTTCTGATGATGCCGTCAGGTCTGAGAAGCCGGAGGCAGCTGGAAGCTGGGAGGCCGGGGCTGGGCTGCCTCTGTGAATCAGCAAAGAAGTCCCTGAGACAGGGATGCCGACAGCTGCTGTATGCACACTCTTCCTCTGTCTCTCCCACCTCCCTGCCTTCCTTCTCCTTCTCTCTCTCCTCTCAGAGCCGCTCTGTGTTGCTATGCAATCATATCACCAGGACTAACAGCATCACTCCGACCTCGGGCAAAGATACCCTTGACTGGACAAACGCAGAAAGAGCAAGGACAGTTTTGTAAAACTACCAGAGCCTTGGCGGCTCTCAGAGATTTCAATTCATTAGAAGCAGAGCAGAAAAGCGGAAGAGCCCGAGTGGCAGAGGGGGAGAGGGGGAGAGGCTTCCACTGGGGAGGAGGAGACAAAAGAGCCCCGGAGATCAATACAAGCTGTTGAGCGCGGAGCCTGGGCCCAACTTACACAGATCTAGCCCAGAGCCAAAGCCAACTTCAGAGCCAGCAGCTGGCAGGGGCCCCTCAGTAGCCAGTCCAGGATTCAGTTTCTGGGTTGGGGGTTGAAACACTGCTCTAGAATTGTACCTGGTGCCCAACGTACAGTCTTGGACCCAGGGAAGTCTTCCAGTCACCCCTAGGTTCCATCCTCACCCCCCTCTTAGATCTACATGTAGGAAAAAACCTCGAGTGGAGGAAACAAAACGATCTTTGAATGATTTGAGAAAATACAGCTGTTTCAGAGCTCCCTCAACTACTCCAATCACCTCCCTCATTTTAACTGTCACCCCCATTAAAGAAAAGATGTTATGATGTTCAAACACCTTGAGACACCTGGGAGAAGCACTAATGGAGTGGAAAGGATTGTAGCCCTTTACATAGTGTCCAATACATAGTAGGTAATTTAATAAATATTTGTTGGATTAATAAATTGAATGAATGGACAGAATAGCAGTCAGAAAGCCCCCATTTCCCTACATGAATATATTAATAATTAAAGCCCTAGGAGCTCCAGGCCACAGCTCTGATTCCAAGAGTAGGATGTATATGAGAGAGAGAAACAGATTGGTTTGGGGGTGGATTGCTAACTTCACTCTAAAAACTCCAAGCTTTAATGGAACTGGAATTTAGAACTGAAAATACTTCCTGGCCCAAAGGATCCAGGACTAGTGTTTAGAAAGTATTTACAAGGACTAAGAGTTATTATTATTGTTGTTATTGAAAACCCTTGACTAGGAAATAACTATTATATGAGTGTGTTGGTGTTTTCTTTTCAGATGAAATTGTAAAAACCTAACTTGCTTATCTTTTAGAGATAAGGCCTGATATCTTCAAATCAAGCAAACAAAATGGGAACCAAATGCCCCTCCCTAACCTAGGCTTTCAGACCTTTAAATGGCCCCTCCTGCCTGGCCCAAGCAGCAGCCAGGTCCACACGCAGATGCAGAAAGAGTCTTTGATTTCTGGAAGGGCTTTTGGAAGCACACTCAGCTTCTCAGTATATGCACCCTGAACAGAGCCTCAGTCCCAGCCCTGGTAGCTTGTGGGGTTTATCAACACCATTCAGACAAAGGGCCCCAGAAGTCTCTTACAACCAACTTGGAATGACATGGAGGGGGGAGTTGGCTTAAAGAAATACTGGAGGGAACACTGAGAAATTGTTTGGGCTGGCACAGACGCCAGAAATACTGCGACAGACACACACCAAACACATAGGAACCTGGCTCACTGCTCACCCCTGGCACCAGCTCACCAGCATACCCCAGAAAACCATAGTCCAGGTCTAGGAAAAGGAGGAAAGAGAATGAGTGGGACGATACACTTGCTCCCTGCGAGTTGGACTTGTCCAAATCACAAGCAGCACTTGGAATAATCCTTTACTTTTCTTTTTCTGCCTCAAAAGAAAATATTCAGGCTGCAGATACAGAAATAGAGTGCCCGCCTCCCTGAAAATAAACCCGCAGTTTTGTTTTTTGTTTTTTTTTGGGGGGGGGGGTGGGCAAAAGACTTCCTCTACTCAAAAATATCTCTCTCACAGGCCCTATCTTGGTAGGAAAAAACCTCTTCCCCTTTTTCCTTTGGTTAAGGCACTAAGGGCCCTTATGAAAATGCAAATGTTATCTGTGAGAGAGAATACATTAAGCCATTTTCAGCTAGCAATGCCTTGGATTTACTTAGGATATTAGATTATAATAATGACAACAATAATGGCTAACATTATTGAGCGTTTGCTACAGACTAGGTACTGTTTGAAGTGCTTTGCACACAAATTAGCTCATCTCATCCTCACAGCCACCTTGCTATAGGTTCTGTTACAACCCCAATTTTCCCATAAGGGAAAATAGCACAGTGAGATTAACTGACATGCCCAAGGTGTCACTGCAAAGAAGTTGCAAAGCTAAGACTAAAACCTAGATCTCTCTGTGCAATACCTACATGATTAACCACTATACTGCTTCCCTTCATCTAGCAAAGGCCTGATGAGATGTCAGGCTTAGGTAGATCATGGAGACAAATGTAGCCAGAGTGGAAGAATTCCCTGGATATCTATCCTGTGTGCCTTTTCTCAAGATAGTTCCTCCATTCAAAATGTCTCCTTTCCCTTTGGAATGTCAGAGACACAAGAGACCCTTAGAGGTCAGACTTCTTTCTCTGAGAAGGAGTCCCAAGTGAACAGACCCCACAAAAAAATTTGATTATGGCTATGAATGGAGTATGAAAGGAAAAGACAAATGATCTTTAGTTGAGGTGGAGCTCTCCTGTTTGCCA
Organism: Choloepus didactylus; assembly: GCF_015220235.1. NCBI lineage: Eukaryota > Metazoa > Chordata > Mammalia > Pilosa > Megalonychidae > Choloepus > Choloepus didactylus. Next base: position 112,585,033 of record NC_051334.1, on the reverse strand, counting down.
CAGTCCCCACACAGCCCACTGCCCTCTTCTATTCATCTATACATACCTGCTTAGCCCCTGTGAGCTTTTGAGTATATGCCATCTCACAGACGAGTGTAGATTCATTCCTTACTGTTGTTGTTCTTTTGGGATATTTGGGGGAGGGTGGATTGTTTTTGTCTACTGGCGGTGGTGGGATGGATGAGTCATGTTTCGGGAAAGATAACTTCTTTTCTCACTATCATGCCTGGATAGAAAAGTCTACTCTATGTCCATAGAAAGTGCATAGGTTAGCCTCAACTATTTCTCTGAGGATGGTAAAAAAAGATAAGAGTAAGTCAGGTCTACCAAGGGGTGTAAATCCCCCTGGCAACATGGAATATGACTCCCAGGGAGGACTCTAGACCTGGCATCATGGAATGGAGAACATCTTCTTGACCAAAAGGGGGATGTGAAAGGAAATGAAATAAGTTCCAGTGACTGAGAGATTCCAAAAGGAACCGAGAGGTCACTCTGGTGGGCACTCTTACGCACAATTTAGTCAACCCTTTTTAGGTCCTAATGAATTGGAATAGCTAGCAGTAAATATCTGAAACTATCAAACTACAACCCAGAGCCCATGAATCTTGAAGACGATTATATAAAAATGTAGCTTATGAGGGGTGACAATGGGATTGGGAAAGCCATATGGACCATACTCTCCTTTGTCTAGTTTATGGATGGATGAGTAGAAAAATAGGGCAAGGAAACAAACAAACAAACAGACAAAGGCACCCAAGTGTTCTTTTTTACTTTAATTGCTCTTTTTCACTTTAATTATTATTCTTGTTATTTTTGTGTGTGTGGTAATGAAGGTGTCAGGGATTGATTTTGGTGATAAATGCACAGCTATGTAATGGTACTGTGAACAATCGAATGTATGCTTTGTTTTATATGACTGCATGGTATGTGAATATATCTCAATAAAATTGAATTAGTAAAAAGAAAAAGGTAACTATATTTAAACCTGAAAAACAAAACAAAACAAAACAAACAAACAAAAAAGAGTAAGTCGGGTCACAAGATTTGACTTTAGATCTACCTTAGTAACATCCAGAAGGATGTTCCTCCTCCCTGAGAGATCCACCCTGGTATCATTGAGCAGGACTTTGCTAGGTGGACAAGGATAGGTAGGGTATTTCAGAGTGGAGAGAAAATCATGTGTAAAGGCACAAAGGTCAGCAACATGGCTTGCTAAGGAACTGCAAGCACTAGTTAAGTAAGGCTAAGTTAACATAGGACTAAGGGTGGGAAAGGGGAGGAAGTGGCAGAAGATGAAGCTACAGAAACACACAAAGATCAGACCATATCAGACCATAGAGGCACTGGAATACCATGTGAAAGACTGTTTAAGCAGGCAAGTGACATAACCAGATTTGTGTTTTAGAAATATCACTCCAGGGACTTTCATTCAAAGAATAATTATTGAGTGCCTACTACATGCTAGGCACTATGCTAGACCCCAGGGGCACAGAGAAGACTCAGAAACTGCCTTCAAGTTGCTCATGTTCTAAAAAGCAAAAGAGCTAATGAAACATAAATACAATAGAGTAAGTGCAATGAAAGATGAATCGGAGGGGAGAAAGTTTGGACGCTTAGATGCCTGGTAGGAGGCAGTTGCAGTAATCATCTGATGAGGGCCCAAAGTAGTAGGGCAGTTGGTAGTGAGGGTGGAACAGTAGACACTTGGTTCTATCTTGGAAGAGTAGGCCTGGTCCCTCAATGGGTCATTCTCATATTATCCCTTCCATTTATCGTTTCTTCCTAGCCTTACTGCTTGCTGAGTTGCTAAAGGAGAAATAAACTATGAACAGCAGATAGGGAAACCACCAGGTCTTTGGAGCAATGGAAATAATAATCTCTTACATTATACAGCACTTTATAATTTCAATATACTTTCATATCCATTATCCTGTTTGAGTCTTAACCTAATCAAATAACTAGGGCAGATATTATCCCCTTTCCAGTGAAGAAAAAAAAAACTAGGCTCAAAAAAGGTTAACAACAATTTAGAAGCAGAATTGGGATTAGAACCTTTGCCTACTGACTATTAATCCAGTGTTCTTTCCACTGTACCACTTTAACTGTAGCTTGAATGGTTTTGATCTAAATGGAATATATTTGAAAACATAAATAGAACATAATATTTGGTTCTATAACATTCTGGCTGCTGGCTCTGCTTTACCAGAAGCTTGGAGAACAGTAGGAGAGGATGGGAGGTAACCAACTGTGTAAAATGAGTGTCACATTTTGAGATGCTCAACAAAAGCAACAGAGGGTACTCAGAGCATTGACTGAGATAACACTTCTTACAACCTGTAGCCTGTCATGGCTTTGCATTACTGATTATCAACTCCAGTGACAAAATTCAGCATGTTCAAAACTGTGCCTCCTACATTCCTAACCTGTTCCTCCAATTTTTCTCACAAGCTCCTGCTTCCTTCGCCTATGTCATGCACATTTGGTAAAAACCCCTCTCTCTTACTATCTGACCCATTCTCACATCCCAATTAATATTAATCTTGGCTCTCCTGAAGCATTTTACCTCTGCCCCTCTACTAACCTTTTGAGTTTTAGCTGATGGAAGCCCTATCCATTGGAAGCAATCTTTGCTACGTAAATAAAATAATGTGACAGAAAACAGTGTGTAAGTAATAACTGACAAAGGTTTATTATTACCCTCTTCATTTTCTTAGTGTTACTCTTTACATCCTAGCCTTACCTGAAACCAGGGCATTCTTTCCCCTGACGATGTTGCTTCCCTCCAAACTTTCTCCAGCTTTTCAGCGAAACAGTCTTGACCTGTGTGTGTGTGCCGAGGGTGTGGGGTGGGGGTGGGAGGGGGCTTTCTTTAGTGGTAAACACTCTTCCCACTTTCCTTCTCACAGGAATCTGCAAACTTCTTGCTCCTCACATGTTTTTAGACAGCAGCAAAAAAAAGTCATAGGGAAGGAAAAAAATTGACTATAAAAGCAGAGAAAAATAATATAAAAGCAGAGAAAAATGTATAGAGAAGATCCCAGAGGAGATAGGAAGAGGGTGGTGTGAGATCACCTTAAGGAGGGAAAAATGATTTTTTTCTGGAGATAATGAAAGGTGACAGTTGGAACAAATTCTGAGGTAGAGAAGAGGTTTCCATGGATAGCTTCCACCTTCTAGTAAAGCAAGAATGGAGGCTATTTGCTGTGGTAAATGGATTGCAGTTGGGTGTTTGGGAAGAATGAAAATGACTTAAGTAGTACTTCCGATAAATGTGGTCAGGGAGCCAATGAATAAAGTTGTGAAACAGCAAAACAACAATGGGAATTACCTACACCATCTCTCCCATCCACCCCACCCCTAAAAGACCCCCAAAGAACCAGAGTAGATTATAGCAGCTAAGAAAGCAGTGCTAGGAAAGTAATTAGCTCCCTGCTTCTAAGATAGATGAAATGCTATAGCTCTTTAAGTAGACATACCAACAAGGCAGTCCAAACTTTCATTTCACCATCCTTCACATTATCAATTCTCCCATCCTCCTTCCAGCCCCGACTGCTACACATGTGTACATACACTAGCAACCTTCACATATGAGCTTCTAGGATAAGATACACAGCTCAGTGAGAACTACTGGTTTTCTACGGTAAAGAGAACAGCCACTGAGTTGTACTTCCATTAGGTTTAGGTTCTGAGAAAAGTTAGGCACTACTTGCTTAGAACTTGCATTGAGAGGGGGAAAGGAGCTAACATTTTTCTGAGATTGTACTCTGAGCTAAATACAGTGTAAGGCACTTCACATCTGTTACCTCCAAATGCTCACAACAACTCAGTGAAGTAAGAATTATTATTCCCTCCTCTGCAGACAAGGAGACTGTCAGTGATGTCTCCATAAAGTCTTCAGACAAGGAAACTGCTCAGAGATGTTAAGTAACTTGTCCGATTTCATAAAGCTGATAAGTAATAGAAGCTGGGATTCAATCACAAGTCCATGTGATCCAAAAGCTGATGCTCTTCCCACTTCTCTCTTACTTCCAGGCAGAGCCTCAATATTAAAAGTAAGACACATCCTAGAACTTAACACTTTGTAATTCTTGGCACACTAGAAAGTATATACTGGCCTAAAATCTGGCAACTTCCCTAGCCAACAACTGGTAGAGGCCCCTTTCAGGGATGAATTTAAAAGCAAAAGTTGTTTTGGAATCTAAAGCAAGTTGGGCTTAAAAGACAAGAGCTGTCCATCTTTTACATCTACTAGTGAGCTCTATATTTCTCATGAAAAAAAGGCAAGATATTTGCCTGGCAGAGGCAAAGCAACAATTTCAAGTTGAGAAACTGTCAGTGATAAAAGGATGCTTCATACATTGTTGCCTGGCCAATAACGAATCAAACTCAGAGCTACCACACTGGCTCATGGAGGGCCCCTCCTTAGAGTACCCTGTTCTTAAATTCAACCTACTTGGTAGCATTTGAAGAGGAGTGACATACTGTCACTAGTCAAAATGACTTCCCTCACTAGCCCTGCCATGGTGCCTGCAATTCCCCCATTAATCATTTCCTTCAGGTTAAGGCATCTGTCAAAATGTAAGTGCTATCTTCAGTTATTATGCATTATTCTTATTAGTTTATCACTTTCATTCTAATCATCAAACAGGTATGGGACACAGGCAAATGATTTTGACAGGGAAGGCAAAGAGGGAAAGAGTCAATGTGATGTACGATATGGGCAGTTGAGGTCCAGCATTTAGAAACCTTGAGCATCAATGAGATAGTGGCACAAACCCTAACCTTCCACATATAATTCAAGAGAAAATTAATGCTAACCTATAAAATAAGCATAAGATAGTTTGACAAAATCTGATTTTTCCCACAATTACTATTTCAATCCTTTTTTAAAATTGAGATATTCTCATACCATACAACTCACATTTCTAAAGTACGCAATTCAAGGGATTTTAATATATCCACAAAGTTGTGCTACCATCACCCCATCACCACTATCTGATTCTAGAACATTTTCATCACCCTGAAAAGAAACCCAGTTCCCATGAACAGTGAATCCCCATTTTCTCCCTCCCTCCAGCCCCTGGCAACCACTAATCTATTTTCTGTCTCTATGGATTTGCCTATTCTGGACATTTCCTACAAATGGAATCATACAATATGTGGTCTTTCATGATTGACTTCTCTCAGTCAGCATAATGTTTTCAAGGCTGTTCCATATTGTAGCATCTATCAGTACTTCTTTCCTTTATATGGCTGAACAATACTCTCATTGCACAGAAACTGCACATTTTATTCATTCATTCATTAGTTGAAGAACATTGGGTTGTTTCCACTTTTGAGCTATTATAAATGATACTGCTAGGAACAATTGTGTACAAGATTTTTTTGTGTACATATGTTTTCAATTCTCTTGGGTATATATTTAGGAATGGAATTGTTGGGTCATGTGGTAACTCTGTTTTTAGCACTTTATGGAAAACTGCCTGTTTTCCACAGCAGCTTCACCATTTAAAAATTCCATCAGCAATGCATGAGGGTTCCAATTGCTCCATATCCTCGCCAATCTTGTTATTGTCTGGCTCTTATTATTATTATTATTCTTATCATAGCCATCCTAGAGTATATGAAGTGGTATCTAATTGTGTCTAGGCTTTTTTTTTAATATCAAATACCCAAGTCTTTAAAAAAGATATTTAATGCCCCTACTTTGCTGGTTTCTTAAGCATGTGCTTGATTGGTCTATTATTAGGCAATCCAGGACTGGGACTAGCTTGAATCAATTAGTTGCCCGTGATTAGAGAGCACATAAGGGAGTGTCTACAGTGTGTAAACCATTTCCATACACCAAACCAAGATTCAGAAATGACTAAGTCACAGATCCCTGCCTTCAGGAAGCTTACTGTCTAGTAGGAGAGGCAGACACCTACTCAAATAACTACAAGGCAAAATAGAACAAGAGAAGTGCTGTACTAAAGCAATGGGATTACAGAAGGATGCTAGGAAAAACCAGATGCAGTTCTCTCAAAGTTCAGTGCTAAGTAGCACCAAATGTTGTCAAAGCAGCCCAGCTCTCTACCCCTACCCAGCTCCAGCATTAAGCCATAGTCTTCTTAGAAACAGCTATAAGAGCAGGGAAAAAGGCTCTTAGAAATATACTGTACTGTGTCTGAGAGGTATATTTGTCATTTTCCCATTTCAATTACTATTCATACTTGCAACCCACTGGCTAACTCTTTCAGGCCTGGCCTCATTACTTTTAGTCTTATGTCAATTTGTAGAATTGTGTTAAGAATGGTTGTAAAGTGCTTTGTAATTCTAAAGTGCATTATAAATAACCTCTCGTTGCAATTTTCTTATCAACAAGCAAATCCTACTCCAGCTCCTTCTCTAATCTCCTATTTTACCTGAACCATGCCCATTACAACTCTTTGCATCAGGATACCCCAACTTCTGGAGAGTAATGCTTATAATCAGCTAAGCCTTCAGAGAGCCTTTGCAGTCATAGGATCACTTTGATTCAGTATTTTGCTTTGGAAATAGAAAGCAAGTCAGGGAGAGATTTCCAACTTTATAAATGTGACTGAGGCATACAGAGATTAAGTAGACCCTACAATTCTAAAAGAAATCAACTTTATCAGACTGAAGTTCTGTGTGCCTTCCCTGTCTTGTCCCCATCCCTAACATGAGAAAATAGCAGCTATTAAAATTGTGGGTTTTGATTACCTTCTCCCCAGGAACCAAGCCTTTCCCCTAAGAGTAAGCAGGCTGCCTGAGCAATCTAGCTCATATTCAACAGACCAGAGAAGGTAATTTCACTTTTGAACTGCTGTTTACTTTCCTGAAGTGGGACTCAATTGTGCTTGAAAATGTCAAGCACAACCTAATTGCCCTCAACCATCTGTCTAAATCCTACTCGGAGAAATGGGGCAGGGCGCTGTAAAAGCATGTGGATTCTGCCTGAGGAAGACCTTGGGGGAAGCCCTTTGGAAATTAGAGCCCTATAATCATTTATTTATTCAAATATTTATTGAGCACTTACTAATGCTAATGCTTCAGAGAAGCATAGTTAACAGCATGAGTTCTGAAGGCCCACTACCTGGTCTGAAATCCTGACTCTAATGTCTGTTAATTGACTTTAGTTTCCTTCTTGGTAAACTGAGAAGAGTAAAATTAATCATGCCATGAGTGAGGACAAAATGAGATACATATGTGAAGTGCTCAGAACATTGCCTGGCACATGGTAAGCATTCAATAAATGTTAACTATTATTGTTACTCATGCTGAATCATGCCAACCCTGTCAGGGATGAATGAATAGGAGTAAACTTTCACAGTCCTTCAGTCAATTTCGTGGGTCCATTGGTGAAACTGCTCTGGGAGGAAGAAGAGTGTGCTGAGAAGAGTGGTGGAAAAGGAGCCATGATTTGAGGAAGTAAAGTGTGACACTTGGATACCAGGAAACCATTTGTTGCACCACTGAAGTTTCAGAAGAATATAAACACCAGAGAGGAAATAATTGCAGGTCAATACTCTCTATCCTAGGGTAAATGATTCCTGCTGATACAGCCCAGCCCCTACCAGCCATTTTCCATCACATGACAAAGACCACAATGCAGACTCAGGACAGTGATTTCTTAGATACAATGCCCAGAACCTAACAAATTATTCCAAATTTCTCCCAGCATCACCTTTCTTGGAATGAGTTCTGTGGGTTGGAGCACCTCAATTGACCACACACAAAAAAAGCAGAATAGTGGCAGAGAGAAAATCCAATTGATGAACTTACTGAGGAGATGATTGGATGTAAGACTACCTTGAGGGGTTAAGAGACCTCCTGCTGTGGTAAGATTCAAAAGGAATGTGGAGTTTTTGTAATGGATGTTGGTGATGGTAGCACAATATTTTGAATGTAATTAACAGCACTGAATAATATATTTGAATGTGGTTATATGGGGAAATTTTAGGTTGCATATTCGTTACTAGAATAAATTTTTTTAAAAAAATCCCCATGGGATTGTACAACACAGACAGTGAATCCTAAGGTAAACCATGGACTATAGTTAATAGTACAATTATAAACATGTGCTATCCTCAAATGTAACAAATGTATCACACCAATGCAAGGTGTTAATAATAGGGTAGTATATGTGAATCCTGTATTTTCTGCATGATTGTTCTGTAAACCACAACTTCTCTAATACAAAAAAGGAATGTGAGGATGGTAGGGAGTGACAATGAGAATTCTGTTTTGATCATACAGATGGCTGTCAATCAGGAATCTTTACTCCATTTCTGGCTTTCATGTTTATCAAATGTCTACTTTCTGTGCAGTAATACTAAGCATGACAAGGGATACAAAAGAAGCAACAAATTAGTTTCCTGCCTCCAAACTGTAATTAAAACTAAAGTGGGAAAAATAGTATTACAGTATTTTCTGCCTGTAACTTAATTCCACATTGGAGAATACAATGGTAACAGCTGCACTAATTGCTTTTATTTTACATATAGCAGTTAGAGTTAGGACCTCTTGAACTCAATTGACAAACTGACATAAAACCATGCATGGACACTTCTGTTTGTTATAGGATTGCAGCCAGAACTGTATAAAATTCTATGTTTATGTTCTCTGCTGCACTGGTCTTTCATTGGACTGGAATTCCATAGTCTTTAAACAACAACCCAACCCAATGAATATCTCTGGTCCTCCCAGAAAAGGGCATAAACACAGCATCACACATTCCTGTGCCAGCTCTGCTGTTTTCTCTCAAGTCCATTTGCCATTTGAAGGCCCTGTTTTTGTTTTCCACTCCTGATGGACTGGACCTCAGAAACAGTGTGCTGGTAAACAGCTATTTGTGAGCAAACTAATTGTGAGGGGAAAACCAGCGCAATGGCAGATTGAGCAAAATGAACCCTAAGCACTATCAAGCTACCAACCCATGCCCACTTGGGGTGAGACGGCTCACAGTGAGGGGGAGGTACCAGGCAGAGGCAAGTAAATTTATGTGATTATTTTTCTCTTCTACAAGACATTTGCAAAATGTTCTCCTTTGCTAATCTGAGGTGGGATAGGTGTAGTTCTGCCTGAAAGTAAAGAGAAGGCGTCTTTCAGCCATGTGAATTTCTGGCAACACTTCCTGAATCCCACTGAGGTAAGCCCGGTTTAGCCACTATGCTTTTCACTCTTCTGCTTCTGCTCAAACCTACCAGGGCCTAAACTATCCAAGAGAGCTATACTTATTAAAAAGCTTGCTGCTACTGCTATTACTGCCACTATTATCATCTTTTCTTCCTCTTGGGGAAGCGCAGCCTAAAAGCACAGGGTCTGAGAAATTTATTCTGACCTCAAGGAGAGAGAGTTCTTGAGGCTTCCAAGAGGGGATGATATTTAAACTGGTCACTAGGCAGAGAAGGGCATTCTAGGCTGAGAGAACAGCATGAGTGGTGTGCAAGTTCACCGCATGTTCAAGAAGGTGAATAGTGTAGTAGGGCTACTTTGGAGGGTTCAGAGCAGTAAGAGTGAGTCCAAAGAGACTGGAACAAGGTAGGGAGGGGCAGATTGTAAAGAGCATTGAATACAATGTTAAGGAGGTTGGACCTACATCTCAGGCAATGGGGCATAATAAGCAGATAAAACACAATCCAATCCATATTTAGGAAAAGAACTCTGACGGGAGTATGGAGGCCTGATTGGCAGACGTAAGGAGAGCATTTAGGAGACACTAGCAAAGGTCTAGGAAAGAAATGAGAGCCATATCTAGGATAGTAGCAGTGGGAACTGAAAGGTGGAAGGTTTTAAAAACATGAAGAAGCAGTGGTTTGCTGGTAAACAACCAGCTCTCCAAAAAGGTGGGGGAAAGCCCTGATTTAGAGTGTTTACTGATTTCTATGGTGTAAGTGCTCCCCTGTGCCAGTTTGAATGTATTATGTCCCCCAAAACGCCATTATCTTTGATGCAATCTTGTGTGGGCAGACTTATTAGTGTTGATTAGATTGTAACTCTTTGATTGAGTGTTTCCATAGAGATGTGACCCACCCAACTGTAGGTAATAACTCTGATTAGATAGTTTCCATGGAGGCATGGCCCCATCCATTCAGCGTGGGCCTTGAATAGTTCACTGGAGCCCTATAAAAACTCAGACAGAAGGCGTGAGCTTGCTACAGCCAAGAGGGATGCTTTGAAGAATGCACAGAAGCTGAGAGAGTAGCTGTAGCTGAGACAGACATTTTGAAGATGGCCGTTGGAAGCTGATGCAGACATTTTGGAGAACGCCATTTTGAAATGCAACCTGGGAGCAAGCAGACACCAGCCATGTACCTTCCCAGCTAACAGAGGTTTTCCAGATGCCGGTGGCCATCCTCCAGTGAAGGTACCAATTGTTGATGTGTTACCTTGGACACTTTATGGCCTTAAGACCGTAACTGTGTAACCAAATAAACCCCCTTTTATAAAAGCCAATCCATTTCTGGTGTTATGCATTCTGGCAGCATTAGCAAACCAGAACACCCCCATGGATGATTTCAAGCTACCAACTGGAGGTCACTTTATGTGGAGTTGGGAAAAGATGTGGTCAATCCACTATCTCAAGCTGGTGTAAGACAGCTGCCACACAGAAGAGAGAGAAAAATCAAAGATGATGGATGTTTATAATCTGGATGAATCTTTAGATGTTAAGTTAGTGGAAAGAGGGAACCCAAGAGGAAAGAGAGGTTTATTTCTTTGTTTGGGGAGGTAGAGGATTAAGATGAAAGAGGCATAGCAGGAAGGAATTATGAGTTGTGGTTTTGGACATGCTAGCTCTGGAATTCAATTTTCAGTGAGGTTCTAACGCCTTGTAACAATAACTGACATTAATTGAATATGCACTCATATTGTACTAAGTACATCACGTATTTTTATGTCATTTCAGCTTCACAACAACCTATGGTCCTGGCAGAATAGATGACATATAGTAGGTGCTCAACCAATACTTATTAAATGCATGAATGAAATAGGTGTTTGCTGTCTTCATTTTATGGATAAGACAAATGAGCACAAATTGGTTAAATAATTTGCACAGGGTCACACAGCTGGGACTAAAGTCAGGCCTGTCTGATTTCAAAACCACTCTGCCATACTATATATGTGTGCTATGGAGAAAAACCAGGCAGGGACCTTTCCTTATTTGACTTTCTAATCCTAGTCTATCACTGTGCCTATACATAGTACAGGATCATCAAATATTTGTTGAATAAATGAGCACTGATCCAAACATTTGTATTGGAATATCTAGAGATATTTTCAGAGACCAGACCTAGTAGGACATAAGGAAGAAATAGGAGTAAAAAGTGGCTCCACATGAGAGTTCTTTGGTGGTAGATTTTTCTCTGAAGGAAACTTTTCTCAGTGGGACTAAGTGAGGGGTTTCTTGCCAGGGTTTACAACAATATCACTAGCCAAGCCTCAGAAATATATTTTCCTGACAATCATCATATTCTGCTTCCTTCGTTCTCGATTTACTTATGACATTACAAATGTGATGGGAGGGTTAGAAAAGTATGTATTAATTCAACAAATATGTATTGAATACCTACTGTGCTATTCAATATGTCCATTATCGTAATCATTTTTTTTTACCACAAGCCTTGGAGGTAGTTCATATTACCTCCATTTTGCAAATGAGGAAATTGAGGCTGGTAGAGGCTAAGTGGATTTGCTCAAGGTTGTTTTATAATTCATATTCATGTCTGACTTTTTTTATCTTCTCTGTTTCCTTCCCCCTACCAACCAGCAGAGTGCGTCCTCTGCTCAATAGATCTTTTCTCTACTTAGCATCTGCTTATTTCCATGTGGAGGTACAATGCTGATTGCTCTATTTGAATTCTCTTATTTCATTCTCACAACAATCTTAGGCATCTAGTACAGTATCTGGCACATAGGAAGTACTCAATAATACTTTTGGAAAGGATGACCAGGAGATTATAGTAGCTAACATGTAAATATGTACTGGGTGCCTACTATGTGTCAGCATCCATTCTAAACACTTTACATGCATTAACTCGATTTCCACAATGCAATGCTGTAGCAACTATTTTTATCTGCATTTTAAATATGTCTACTGGTTATAACTTTTTGGGCATTTTTACAGACATCTCAAACTCAATGTGCTTAAAATTGAGTACCTCTTCCCATAGCTCCCGTCCACACTATCCTTCCACCCCAACCCTGCCCATTTCCATTCTGTTCCCCTGACCAGACATATCTGTCTGCCTAGGATCCCCTTGACTTTGCTTCTGCTTCTGGAAAAAGCATGTGTCATTCTTTGGGGAAACTCGCCCTCCTCCATTACATTGGTTCTTGTGGAACTATCAATCACAGTACCTCCACGTCCCTCACCACAGGAGTGGGTATGGACCCAAACAAAGTCAGATTCTCTCTCTTAGAAATCTGAATCTCAAGTGCATATGAAGATAGAAGGTGGCTAGAGCTCGGTTATCAAGTGACAGCACCCTAATGAGACATTCACAATTTCCTGCTGCTGAGAAACCCATAACTGCTCTTGTTCTTAACCTTTCTAGCATCCAGTAGCTCAGCTTTTCCTTCAGTTGTGACCTATCCCATATCCTTTCTTTTGTTTGTTTCTTTGTTTAAGTCAGTTAGAGTCTTTTTTCCTGATGCTTGCAATCAAAGAACTCTGATTAAATTCTCCCTAAATTAGTGGATGGTACCACTTTTTTTTTTTACCCAGTAGCTTAGGTTAGAAACCTAAGAATACCGGGCTGATAACGTACTCCTACATCATCAGTCACAAAGTCCAGTACTGATTCTACCTCTTAAATTTTCTAATCCATCTCTCTATTCTTATTGCTACTGCCTTGATTCAGGCCCTTGCTTTGCCTTAATTACGACAAAACCTCCACTCTAGTCCTTTCGAATACACTCGCTACTTATGCTAATGTATGCTTTCTGAAAACCCAAATCTGATCAAACTCTAATACCTTTCAGTGGTTCAGCATAACATTTAAGATGAGTTTGAATTCCTTAACTTAGCAAAAAAGGAAAATTATGACTAAGCACCTGCCCACAATTCTCCCTCTTGAATTAAAAGATTGTCAGGCCACATAGGGTACTGGTGGTTTGATGGGCTGAGCCCTCTACCACAGGACTTGCCTTTGGGAAGACTGTTGCTGCAAAGGAGAGGCTAGGCCTCCCTATAATTGTGCCTAAGAGCCTCCTCCCGAATGCCTCTTTGTTGCTCAGATGTGGCCCTCTCTCTCTAGCTAGGCCAACTTGAAAGGTGAAATCACTGCCCTCCCCCCTACGTGGGATCAGACACCCAGGGGTGTAAATCTCCCTGGCAACGTGGAATATGACTCCCGGGGAGGAATCTAGACCTGGCATCGTGGGATGGAGAACATCTTCTTGACCAAAAGGGGGAAATGAAAGGAAACGAAATAAGCTTCAGTGGCAGAGAGATTCCAAAAGGAGCCGAGAGGTCACTCTGGTGGGCACTCTTACGCACAATATAGACAACCCTTTTTAGGTTCTAATGAATTGGGGTAGCTGGTGGTGGATACCTGAAACTATCAAACTACAACCCAGAACCCATGAATCTCGAAGACAATTATATAAAAATGTAGCTTATGAGGGGTGACAATGGGATTGGGAAAGCCATAAGGACCACACTCCACTTTGTCTAGTTTATGGATGGATGAGTAGAAAAATAGGGGAAGGAAACAAACAGACAAGTTACCCAGTGTTCTTTTTTACTTCAATTGCTCTTTTTCACTTTAATTATTATTCTTGTTATTTTTGTGTGTGTGCTAATGAAGGTGTCAGGGATTGATTTAGGTGATGAATGTACAACTATGTAATGGTGCTGTGAACAATCAAATGTACGATTTGTTTTGTATGACTGCCTGGTATGTGAATATATCTCAATAAAAATGAATTTAAAAAAAGATTGTCAGGCCACTCTTTTTATGTTAACATTCAATTCCCCTCCCCCACCCTTTCTACAGTACAAACCAATTGGCAGAAGATATTTTCAAAATATTCCCCAAAAGATATTAACTCCTGGAAAAGGCAGACCATGTTTTATTGAGCTTTGTAATTGCAGAGTGTACTCATAGTAGATGCTTGATACTCAACTCCCTTTACTCTCTTTCCCATACTGGATATTTCCCCAAAAATTCCTCAATGGCATTATTTTATCATATTTCTTTGTTGCATTGGCTCTTCTGTACAAGCTAAACTGTACTTATTATCCTTTCTTCTTATTGTAGCTAATTTCCAAAGATGGTCTCCCAATGAGCTGTATCTCCCCATATTCATACCCTATATGACCTACACCATATTCTTTATGTCCCCTTGAATCTTGGCTGGGTCTGTGACTTTCTTTTTTTTTTTTTTTTTACTATGTATTATTTTTTGTTTGTTTGTTTGCTTTTTAATTTTATTTTGAAATAAATTCAAAGTTATAGGAACAGTTGCAAAAACAATACAAACCCCATACACAGAACTCCAGCATACCCTGACCCCCCTCCCCCAATACCCCGATCCACCAACTTGAACATGCTGTCACACTGCCATTTCTCTTTCCCTCCCTGGCTATCATCCATCATCTATTGCTCTGTCCTCTGAACATATGAGAGCAAGCTGCACATATCTTTGAACAAACAATATAATTCACATATACCTTTCCCATTGACATGAATATTCTTGTATGCAATCCCATTAAGCACGGCTAAGAAGTTCAAGAAATTCAACATTGATACAAAGCTTGCATTCTATATTTCCTTTTTTTTTCCTTATGTCTCAACTGTGTCCCTTTGAGCCTCCTCTCCTCCACCCTCAGATCCCATCCAGGATCATCCTTGGCATTCAATTATCATCTATTTAGACTGTCTTTTTTTTTTTTAGTGTGGAAACATATATACAGCCTAAATCTTCCCATTCCACCCCCTCCCTAGTATTCCATTAGTGGGATTAATCACATTTAGAATGTTGTAATGCTATCACTTTCCCACCTTCCATTACTAGAAATTTCCCTTCACCTCAAACAGCAACCCTACACTCATTTCTTCACTCCCCATTGCCCCTTCCCCCACTTCTTGTAACCCATACTCTACTTTTCCTCTCTATGGTCATATTCTCTGATAATTTCTTTGTGTTTACTGTGGGGCTTAAATTTAACCTCTTAAATCCATAACAATCTTGTTTTTCTTTGATACCAACTTAACTTCAACAGGACACATAAACTATGTTCCTATATTCCTCCATTCCCCCACCTTTATGTAGTTCTTGTCAAAAAATACATATTTTACATTGAGTCCAAAACCACTGATTTGTCATTAGAGTTTGTGTATTTTATATCCTGTAGAAAGTAAACAGTGGAGTTACAAATAAAAAATTATTGACTTCTATTTGTTTTCCATTGTGGTCAGAGAATGTGCTTTGAATATATTCAATTTTTTTTTAATTTATTGAGGCTTGTTTTATGTCCCAGCATATGGTCTATTTGGGAGAAAGATCTGTGATCACTAGAGAAAAATGAGTGTCCTGGTGATTTGGGATGTAAGGTTCTATATATGTCTGTTAAATTTCTCTATCTCTCTCTCCTTTCTTTGTTTCTCTGTTGGTAGGGCTCCCTTTAGTATCTGAAGTAGAGCAGGTCTTTTACTGGCAAAATCTCTCAGCATTTGTTTGTCTGTGAAAAATTTAAGCTCTCCCTCACATTTGAAGGAGAGCTTTGCTGGATAAAGTATTCTTGGTTGGAAATTTTTCTCTCTCAGAATTTTAAATATGTCATGCCACTGCCTTCTCACCTCCATGGTGGCCGCTGAGTAGTCACTACTTAGTCTTACGTTGTTTCCTTTGTATGTGGTGAATTGCTTTTCTCTTGCTGCTTTCAAAACTTGCTCCTTCTCTTCAGTATTTGACAGTCTGATCAGAATATGTCTTGGGGTGGGTTTATTTGGATTTATTCTATTTGGAGTTCGCTGGGCATTTATGCTTTGTGTATTTATATTGTGTAGAAGGTTTGGGAAGTTTTCCCCAACAATTTCTTTGAATACTCTTTCTGGACCTTTACCCTTCTCTTCCCCTTCTGGGACACCAATGAGTCTTAAATTTGGATGTTTTATTTTATCTATCGTATCCCTGAGATCCATTTCGATTTTTTTTATTTTTTTCTCCATTCTTTCTTTTGTTCTTTCATTTTCTGTTCTGTGGACTTCTAGGACACTGAGACGTTGTTCAGCTTCCTCTAATCTTGTATTGTGAGTATCCAGAGTCTTCTTAATTTGGCCAACAGTTTCTTTTATTTCCACAAGATCTTCTATTTTTTTATTTACTCTTGCAATGTCTTCTTTATGCTCTTCTAGGGTCTTCTTTATGTCCTTTATATCCTGTGCCATGTTCTTCTTCATGTCCTTTATATCCTGTGTCATGCTCTCATTCTTTGATTGTAGTCCTTTGATTAATTGCACCAAGTACTGTGTCTCTTCTGATATTTTTATTTGGGTGTTTGGGATTGGGTTCTCCATATTGTCTGGTTTTATCATATGCTTTAAGATTTTTTGTTGTTTTTTGGCCTCTTGGCATTTGCTTTGCTTGATAGGGTTCTTTCAAGTTGTAAAAAATACTAATCTAATTTTTCAGATCTACAACTTGGTGGCGTACACTTTAACTAACCAGCAGATGGCTTCTGTGAGTCACCTATTCCCCTCAAGTCAGTTCTCCTCAACTTTGTCTTTGTGGTGTGTGGGGAAATGATTCTTGTTGGGGTTCAATTGGTGAGCTCAGTTTGGGTGTGTTGTTGGTGCTGTCCGCCCTGAATATGGGGCATGTGTCTGGGTGGTTAGGGAGGCAGAGCAGCTTTAATAATCAAACCTCCCAGGTGTTCCCAGAGATTCAAGGCTGTTGCAAGAGTCTAAGCCTTCATTTCAGTTTTGCCCCAGATTTTCTCTGCCGCTGACCCACAAGTCCCCAGCATTGACGTAGCATCCCTGGGTTTTCTGAGCGGGCCCCCCTTCTCAGCTGTGATCTTCCAGGACCTCTGCTGAGGGAAGGCTGTGTTACATCACAAGTGCACGCCATCCCTCAAGGGAAGCCCCGGGCCGCTGGGCCATGCAGGGGCGCTCCCAGCCTGATGCAAAGATGGCTGAATGGGGCATCTCAACGCCCCCCCCCTTTTCACACAGCTCCACCTTCTCAGTTCCGGGACAACTAGCTGTGTATGCACCAAGGCCACTGTCCACGGCCGATATTGTGGCGTGTGCGTGGTGCCATGGGATATACTCCCCGTCACACTGGGTTTCCTGGCGTGGCTCTGGGCTATGGGTACGGCCCCAGGCAGGAGTGTCTCCAGCCCGCTGGGGAGCCGGCTGCAAGTGGCATGGTTTCTTTCTCCTTTTGGCTCTCCCCTCTGCCCCCCTGGCCCTGACGGAGTCAGCAGCGGTCTATCCTCCATGCCAGACACCGAGAGGTTGGCCCAGCCCGCTCCTGCCGTGCTTCACTTCGTGGTTCTCACCGTTGTAACTGCAGCCGCTCCTGGGTTTTTGTTTTTGTTTTTTTAAAGAACTAGTCCATCTCAAAATGCCAACCCCTGGTTTCCGCACACTGCAGCATGGCTGCGGGACTTTCAGCCAGCTTACTGACTCGTTTCAGAATGCAGACTCCCGGTTTCACCAAGTGCATGGTCCCTGTGGTTTTAGCAGACCTTGTCCAGCTGGTGCATCGCTGAAACTGGTGCTCTGGGTCACTTTCCGGTTTTTATCTAGTATTTTTCATGGAGGTGTTTTTTCGCCCTGTCTCACCTAGCTGCCATCTTAGGTTCTCCTTCTGTGACTTTCTTTTGACCAATAGATAGAAGTGATACTGTGTGAATTCAGAGCTAGGTGAGAAGAAGCTTTATCACTTCCACCTGGGCTTCTGGACCACCTCCTCTCAGAATCTAGCCATTATGCTCTGATATATCCAGGTCATGTGGAGCGGGCACATGTAGTTGTTCCATTTAACAGCCCAGCTTAGTTTAAGCCCATAGCCAGCATCAGCCATCAGTGATGTGAATGAGCCATCTTGAACATCCAGCCCAATAGATTCTTTATATATCTCCAACCCCAGCCAAAAGTTGCTCAGCAGAGTTTCTTCAACTAACAAATGTGTGAGAGACAATAATAGATTTGGGGTGTTTGTTACACAACAATAGATAATGAGGACACTTTCCTCATTATGTCCTGAATCTTTAGAAAACCTCACAGGTAAACTAGCTGATGTTGTAGGATTGAACTTTTTTTCCTGTCTTCTCATCTAACAAGTTTTTCCTCCTAGGATAAGTATTCAGAGAAACTAACCAGAATGATTCAGCCTTCATCTACAGATTCTACAGTTACGGGTTTCTCTTTAAAAGATCAAACATATTCATTTATATTTTTTAAAAAATTAGGAATTGTACTGATTACATGATTTCAGTAATTCCAGGCTTGTGACAAAGTGTTCTGAAATTCATCCTAAGGAAGGGCCAGATACTTTTTCTTTCAAATCTAAATGTCTGTCCTAGCACTCTCCTATTGTTAGACCTAGAACCACAGACACCTTTATCCCTACACTTGGTCTCCAAGAGCAAATCCTTCTTCTGTTTGCAATAGAAAGGTACTTCACAACAGTGTATCACTGATATGCCCTTCCCATTTCTTTCACAAACTTTCCCTTTCCTTTGTTTCTTAGTGGCTCATCTCTTGTCAGTTTTTTTCTGATATTATATATTATTATATTATATCTAGTTTTACATTTTTCTAACAATATACATCTATGACAATCATTAACAAGAACTGTTTTCTCCATCTCACAACTCTTCCCTGAAAATCCTCAGCATCTTCTTGACTAAAGGTTCTCACTTCAAAGGAGAATTGCTAGGTAAAGAATCCTGAGTTCATCAACTACTGTCATTTTAAGCAAAATGTTCCCTTGAGAACCAATTGGATGTAGGAAAAATGAAATATTATCACCTTCTCCATATTAGTAGTTAATGATGGTGGTAACTTGGGTGAAGAAGTAATAATAATGGCTAACATCAATCAAGTGATCATTATATATTAAGCATTGTTCTAAATGCTTTACATGTATTAATTAATATAATCCCTGTAACATTCCTGAGAGGGAAGTTCTATTATTACCACTATTTTACAGATAAGGAAACTGAGACTCAAAGAAATTAAATAACTTTCTCAAGGCCACACACCTAGAGAGTTGCAGAGCCTGAATTCTAACCTAGAAAATCTAGCTGCAGAGTTCCCTCTCATAACCATGAGACTATTAAGTCAGAGTATTGTTGGAAGCTTCCAGACACTCAAACTTTAAACAATGGATTAGAGAAAGCAGAATTACCCAGCATCTTTTTTGCTTCTGTCTTCTCTGTGTTGGAAATGATCATACATTGGTTTGGAAAGGGTAGACAAATTATTGGTTTTGAGTACTATATCCAAAGATGAGTTAAGAGGCAGAGCAAGATGGCAGCATAGAGAAGTGTGGAATTTAGTTAGTCCCCTACAGCAAATAGCAAATAGCCAGGAATAAGTAGTAAATAATCTGGAACAACTGTCTGGGAGACATCCGTGACCAGACACACATCGTACACCAGTCTGGAATGGGGGGAAAGGCTGAGATCACAACATAGAACAATAAGTAAAACCCCCAAACTGCAGAGTTGGCACCCCTTCCCCACTGGCATGGCAGGCTGAGTTGGAACACTTCCCTGTGGGAATAAGAAGCAGTCTCAGCTGGGAACAAGGGAAGGTAGTTCAACCAAGCTCCAATCACAGTTTTTCAAAATGAAATTTTATTGATTTATATTCACATACCAGACAGTCATCCAAAGGGTAGAATCAATTGTTCACAGTATCCTCACATAGCCGTGCATTCATATCACAATCAATTTTTTGAAAACTTTCATTACTCCAAAAAAGAAGAATAAAAGTAAAAATAAAGGTAAAAAAGAACACCCAAAACATCCCATACTCCTTTTTTCCCCCTATTATTCACCCATTTTTTGTCTCTCGTTTATCTACTCATTTATCCAAACACTGGATAAAGGGAGCATGAGCCACAAGGTTTTCACAATCACACGGTCACACCATATAAGCTATATAGTTATATGATCATCTTCAAGAATCAAGGATACTGAATTGCAGTTCAACAGTTTCAGATGTTTCCTTCCAGCTATTCTAATAAACTAAAAACTGAAAAGGGATATGTATATAACACATTAGAATAACCTCCAAAATGACCTCTTGACTCCATTTGAAATCTCTCAGCCACTGTAATTTTACTTTGTTTAATTTCTCTTCCCCCTTTTGGTCAGGAAGGCTTTCTCAATCCCATGATGCCAGGTCCAGGCTCATCCCCAGGAGTCATGTCCCACATTGCCAGAGAGATTTACACTCCTGGGAATCATGTCCTATGGAGTGGGGAGAGCAGTGAGTTCACGTGCTGAGAGGGCTTAGAGAGAGAGGCCACAACTGAGCAACAAAAGAGGTTCTCTTGAGGTAAATCTTAGGCACAATGTTAAGTAGGCTTAGCCTCTCCTTTGCAGCAACAAGCTTCATAAGGGCAAGCCCCAAGATCAAGGACTTGGCCTACTACAATGGTAGTCCCCAATGTTTGTGAGAATATTAGGCATTCCCCAGGTAGGGAAGTTCAAAGTTTCCACATTTTCCTCAGGCTCTCAAGGGGGGCTTTGCAAATGCTTTCTATTCTCTGCCCAAATTACTCTGGGATGTATCAGGGTTTCACGCTAACGCATACAAACCAACCAGATCTCACCCCCTATTCAAGGTTCCATGTAATCATGGTGTTTGAATAAACTGGACATACAAGTTAGACCATATAATGTGCTACAGAAAGCATAGATCCTGCAGCAAATAAATATGTCTTCCCTTGGTCTCACACAGAAGTTGAGGTTTTAAAACACAGTCAATATCATCCTTTACTCTTTAGTCTGGCTTACCTTCATTCTAATCAAGTTCATTTCTTTCATATCTCTAATTGAAGACTGATCTCTATTTCAGCTTTTTTTTGAACATTTGCTATATGGGGTAATGCTGACATTCATTGCTGCTGAACTCTGGCTCTGAGTCTCAGGTGTCACACAGATATCTGAAGTTACAGGGACTAACAGGTTATACACAAACAGCTCAGCATCTTGGAATTTAGAGACAACAATTACAACTCATGAAAAGATGTGACTGCTGTAAGAAACTACAATCTAGGAAACTGTACCATAAGCCTTTTCCTGATTACCTATGACTATTCAATGGACACCATGGAGGTGAGAAGGCAGTCGTATGACATATTTAAAATTCTGAAAGAGAAAAAATTGCCAACTAAGAATTCTTTATCCAGCAAAACTGTCCTTCAAATTTGAGGGACAGCTTAAATTTTTCACAGACAAACAAATGCTGAGAGAATTTGCTAACAAGAGACCTGCCCTACTTGAGATACTAAAGGGATCCCTACCAACAGAGAAACAAAGAAAGGAGAGAGAGGTATGGAGAAAGGCTCAGAACTAAAGCAATTTAGTAAGAGTATGTAAAAGGAAATTAAGAGAGAGAGGGGAAAATATATCTGACAAACATAAACCAAAGGATAGGATGGCTGGTTCAAGAAATGCCTTCACAGTAATAACATTGAATGTAAATGGATTAAACTCCCCAATTAAAAGATATAGATTGGCAGAATGCATTAAAAAATATGAACCATCAATATGTTGCTTACAAGAGACTCATCTTAGACACAGGGACACAAAGAAATTGAAAGTGAAAGGATGGAAAAAAATATTTCATGCAAGCTACAGCCAAAAGAAAGCAGGATATAAATATTAATCTCCAACAAAATAGACTTTAAATGCAAGGATGTTATGAGAGACAAAGAAGGCCACTATATACTAATAAAAGGGACATTCAACAAGAAGAAATAACAACCATAAATGTTTATGCACACAATCAAGGTGCCACAAAATACATGAGACAAACATTAGCAATACTAAAGGAAGCAATAGATGTTTCCACAATAATTGTGGAGGACTTCAATACATCACTCTCTCCTATAGATAGATCAATCAGACAGAGGACCAATAAGGAAATTGAAACCTAAACAAACTGAGAAATGAATTTGAATTGACAGACATATAAAGAATGTGACATCCCAAATCACCAGGATACAGATTCTTCTCTAGTGCTTATGGAACTTTCTCCAGAATAGATCATATGCTGGGACATAAAACAAGCCTCAATAAATTTAAAATATTGAAATTATTCAAAGCACATGCTCTGATCACAATGAAAAACAATTAGAAGTCAATAACCATCAGAGACTTAGAAAATTCACAAATACCTGGAGGTTAAACAACACATTCCTAAACAACCAGTAGGTTAAAGAAGAAATAGCAAGAGAAATTGCTAAATATAGAGAGACAAATGAAAATAAGAACACAACATATCAAAACCTATGGCATGGAGCAAAAGTGGTACTGAGGGGGAAATTTATAGCTCTAAATGCATACATTAAAAAGGAAGAAAGAGCTAAAATTGAAGAACTAGTGGAGCAACTGAAGAAGCTAGAATATCAACAGCAAACCAATCCTAAACCAAGTAGAAGAAAAGAAACAACAAGGATTAAAGCAGAAATAAATGACATAGAAAAAACAAACAAACAAAAAACCAATAGCACTGTTCTAGTTTGCTAATGCTGCAGAATGCAAAACACCAGAGATGAATAAGCTTTTATAAAACGGGGGTTTATTTCACTACACAATTACAGTCTTAAGGCCACAAAGCGTCCAAGGTAACACATCAGCAATCGGGTACCCTCACCGGAGGATGGCCAATGGCCTCTGGAAAACCTCTGTTAGCTAGGAAGGCAGCTGGCATCTGCTCCAAAGCTCCGGCCTCAAAACGGCTTTCTCCCAGGACGTTCCTCTCTAGCAAGCTTGCTCCTCTTCAAAACATCACTCCCAGCTGCACTCTCTTTCCTCTTTGAGTCAGCTCATTTATATAGCTCCACCGATCAAGGCCCACCCCGAATGGGTGGGGCCACGCCTCCATGGGAACATCTCATCAAAATTATCACCGACAGCTGGGTGGGGCACACTCCAAGCAAATCCAACCAGCACCAAAACTTCTGCCCCACACAAGACCACAAAGATAATGGCATTTGGGGGACACAATACACTCAAACCGGCACAAGCACCAAAAGTTGATTCTTTGAGAAGATCAACAAGATTGACAAGCTCCTAGCTAGACTGACAAAACTAAAAAGAGAGAAGACCCAATTAAAAAAAATAATAAAATAATGAATGAGAGAGGCAACATTACTGCGGATCATGAAGAAATCTAAAAAAAAATTATAAGAGGATACTATGAACAACTGTATGAACAACCCAGACTGACCTAGAAGAAATAGAAGACCTCAACCAACCAATCACAAACAAAGAGATCCAATCAGTTGTCAAAAAGCTTCCCACAAATAAATGCCAAGGGCCAGATGGCTTCACAGGGGAATTCTACCAAACTTTCCAAAAAGAACTAACACCAGTCTTACTTAAACTCTTTCAAAACATTGAAGAAAATGGAACACTACCTAACTCATTTTATGAAGCTAACATCACTCTAATACCATAACCAGGTAAAGATGCTACAAAAAAGGAAAACTACAGGCCAATCTCCCTGATGAATATACAAGCAAAAATGCTCAACAAAATACTTGCAAATCGAATCCAAAGACACATTAAAAAAATCATACAGCATGACCAAGTGGGGTTCATCCCAGGCATGCAAGGATAGTTCAACATAAGAAAATCAATGAATGTATTACAACACATTAACAAATCAAAAGGGAAAAATCAAATGATCATCTCAATAGATGCTGAAAAAGCAGTTGACAAAATCAAACACCCTTTTTTGATAAAAACACTTCAAAAGGTAGGAATCGAAGGAAACTTCCTCAATATGATAAAGAGCATATATGAAAAACCCAAAGCCAGCATAGTACTCAATGGTGAGAGACTGAAAGCCTTCCCTCTAAGATCAGGAACAAGACAAGGATGCCCACTGTCACCATTGTTATTCAACATTGTGCTGGAAGTGCTAGCCAGGGCAATCCAGCAAGACAAAGAAATAAAAGGCATCCAAATTGGAAAGGAAGAAGTAAAACTGCCATTGCTTGCAGATGATATGATCTTGTATTTGGAAAACTCCTGAGAAATTGATGACAAGGCTACTAGAGCTCATAAACAAATATAAGAAAGTAGTGGGATACAAGATTAATGCACATAAGTCAGTAATGTTTCTATACATGAGAGATCACCAAACTGAAGAGACACTCAATGCTCTAGTTTGCTAATGCTGCTGCAATGCAAAACAGCAGAAATGGATTGGCTTTTATAAAAGGGGGTTTATTTGGTTACACAGTTACAGCCTTAAGGCCATAAAGTGTCCAAGGTAACACATCAGCAATCGGGTACCTTCATTGGAGGACGGCCAATGGTGTCTGGAAAACCTCTGTTAGCTGGGAAGGCATGTGGCTGGTGTCTGCTCCAAAATTCTGGTTTCAAAAATGGCTTTCTCCCAGTACGTTCCTCTCTAGGCTGCAGTTCCTGAAAAATGTCACTCTTAGTTGCACTTGGGTGTTTGTCCTCTCTTAGCTTCTCCAGGGCAAGCATCTGCTTTCAACGGCCGTCTTCAAGCTGTCTCTCATCTGCAGCTACTCTCAGCTTCTGTGCATTCTTCAAAGTGCCCCTCTTGGCTGTAGCAAGCTCGCTCCTTCTGTCTGAGCTTATATAGTGCTCCAGTAATTTAATTCAGACCCACCCTGAATGAATGGGCCAACACCTCCATGGAAATTATCCAATCAGAGTTATCACCCACAGTTGGGTGGGGCACATTCCATGGAAACACTCAAAGAATTACAATCTAATTAACACTGACAGGTCTGCCCACACAAGATTACATCAAAGATAATGGCATTTGGGGGGACACAACACATCCAAACTGGCATACTCAAGAAAAAGATTCCTTTCAATAGCAACTAAAAAAATCAAGTATGTAGGAATAAACTTAACCAAAGATGTAAAAGACCTATACAAAGAAAACTACATAACTTTACTAAAAGAAATAGAAAGGGACCTAAAAATATGGAAAAATATTCCATGTTCATGGATAGGAAGGCTAAATGTCATTAAGATGTCAATTCTACCCAAACTCATCTACAGATTCAATGCAATCTCTATCAAAATGTCAACAACCTACTTTGCAGACTTGGAAAAGCTAATAATCAAATTTATTTGGAAAGGGAAGATGCCTTGAATTGCTAAAAACATTCCAAAAAAGAAAAATGAAGTGGGAGGACTTACTCTCCCTGACTTTGAAACTTATTATAAAGCCACAGTAGTCAAAACAGCATGGTACTGGCACAAAGATAGACATATTGATCAATGAAATCGAATTGAGAATTCAGAGATAGACCCCCAGATCTATGGTCGACTGATCTTTGAGAAGGCCCCCAGAGCCACTGAACTGGGACATAGCAGTCTTTTCAATAAATTGGGCTGGGAGAGTTGGATATCCATATCCAAAAGAATGAAAGAGGATTCCTACCTCACACCCTACACAAAAATTAACTCAAAATGGGTTAAAAACCTCAACATAAGAGACAGTACCATAAAACTCCCAGAAGATAATGTAGGGAAACATCTCAAGTACTTGTATTATGCAGTCACTTCCTAGACCTTACACCCAAAGCACAAACAACAAAGGAAAAAAGTAGATAAATGGGAACTCCTCAAGCTTAGAAGTTTCTGTACCTCAAAGGAATTTGTCAAAAAGGTGAAGAGGCAGCCAACTCAACTGGAAAAATATATTTGGAAACCATGCATCTGACAAAAGACTGATATCTTGCATATATAAAGAAATCCTACAACTCAAAGACAATAGTACAGACAGTCCAATTATAAAATGGGCAAAAGATATGAAAAGACAGTTCTCTGAAGAGGAAATACAAATGGCCAAAAAATACATGAAAAAAATGTTTAGCTTCAGTAGCTATTAGGGAGATGCAAATTAAGACCACAACGAGATACCATCTCACACCAATTAAATGGCTGCCATTAAAAAAAACAAGTAACTACAAATTTTGGAGATGATGTGGAGAAATTGGAACTCTTATTCATTGTTGGTGGGACTGTATAATGGTTCAGCCACTCTGGAAGTCAGTCTGGCAGTTCCTTAGAAAACTAGATATAGAGTTACCATTCGATCCAGTGATTGCACTTCTCGGTATATACCCGGAAGATCGGAAAGCAGTGACACGAACAGATATCTGCACACCAATGTTTATAGCAGCAATATTCACAATTGCCAAGAGATGGAAACAACCCAAATGTCCTTCAACAGATGAGCGGATAAACAAAATGTGGTATACACACACGATGGAATACACGCGGCAGTAAGAAGGAACAATGTCGTGAAACATATGACAACATGGATGAACTTGAAGACATAATGCTGAGCGAAATAAGCCATGCACAAAAAGAGAAATATTATGTTACCACTAATGTGAACACTGAAAAATGTAAAATAAATGGTTTGTAATGTAGAATGCAGGGGACCTAGTGATAGAGAGCAAATAGTGATGGGGGAATGATAATCTAATGAGAACAGATATGTTATCGTGGGTAAATTTAACATTCTGGGAACGCTCAGGAATGACTATGGTTTATTAATTTCTGATGGGTATGTTAGGAACAAGTTCACAGAAATGTAGTTATCTTAGGTTATCTGTTTTTCTTATTCCTTTGCTGGGTTATAGTCTGTATATTTTCTTGGGGTAGAGTAGGAACATGTTGGAAGTAATGTAGTTATTTTAGGTTATTTGTTTTTTCTTATTCTTTTGTTTTGGTTTTGTTTGAAATGTTTTTTATTGTCTTCTTAAAAATTTTTTTGATAAAGTTAATTTAAAAAAAAAACAATGAAAAAAAATATGCAGAGCC
Organism: Choloepus didactylus; assembly: GCF_015220235.1. Lineage (NCBI taxonomy): Eukaryota > Metazoa > Chordata > Mammalia > Pilosa > Megalonychidae > Choloepus > Choloepus didactylus. The sequence continues at coordinate 112,558,011 of NC_051334.1, read as the reverse complement.
CCCCTGAGGAGCTGGGGAAAAAATGCAGAGGTGTTGGACTTCCTCACCCGGATTGTTGCTGATGTTCTCACAAACACTGGGGACTGCGGGCTTGATGTGCTGAGCCCTCTGTCTTGGGGCTGGCCCCTGTGAAGCTTGTTGCTGCAAGGAGAGGCTAAACCTGTTAATAATTGTGCCTAAGAGCCTCCTGCTGAATGCCTTTGTTGCTCAGATATGGCCCTCTCTCTCTAGCTAAGCCAACTAGGCAGGTGAAATCACTGCCCTCCCCCCTACATGGGACCTGACTCCCGGGGATGTAAATCTCCCTGGCAACGCAGGATATGACTCCTGGGGATGAATCTGTACCCAGCATCGTGGGATGGAGAACATCTTCTTGACCAAAAGGGGGATGTGAAATGAAATGAAATAAAGTTTCGGTGGCTGAGAGATTCCAAATGGAGTCGAGAAGTCACTCTGGTGGGCACTCTTATGCACTATACAGCTACTCTTTTTAGGTTTTAATGAATTGGAATAGCTAGTAGTAAATACCCAAACTACCAAACTACAAGCCTTGAAGCTTTAAGACAATTGTATAACAATTTAGCTTACAAGGGGTGATAATGTGATTGTGAAAGCCTTGTGGATCACACTTCCCTTTACCCAGTGTATGGATGGATAAGTAGAAAAATGGGGGCAAAAAACTAAAGGAAAAATAGGATGAGGGGGGGCTATTTGCGTGTTCTCTTTTTACTCTTATTTTTTTATTCTTATTTTCATTTTTTCTGGTACAAGGAAAATGTTCAAAAAATAGATCAGGGTGATGAACAACTACATGATGGTAATGTGAACAATTGATTGTATACTTTGGATGATTGTATGGTGTGTGAATAAATCTTAACAAAAAATGAAAGAGAAATCTCTAATTGAGAAAAGTTATTCCTTGGGGAAACTATCACAGTTACTTCAAAGCTGCTAAAGTTCCTTCTTTCCAGGTATATAAGCAACATTCCATACCATTAAACCCTCTCCTTTTTTAAAAATTCATTTTATTGAGATATATTTACATACCATGCAGTCATACAAAACAAAGCGTACATTCGATTGTTCACAGTACCATTACCTAGTTGTGCATTCATCACCAAAATCAATCCCTGACACCTTCATTACCACACACACAAAAATAACAAGAATAATAATTAAAGTGAAAAAGAGCAATTAAAGCAAAAAGGAACATTGGGTGCCTTTGTTTGTTTTAAACACTCTCCTTTTTGAAATATTCTTCACTTCACTTCTAGCACACCAGTCTTTTCTCCTAACTCATTAGTGGGTCCTTCTCAATCTTTTACTGGTTCCTCCTCTTCTCTTCCACCTTTTAATGTTGGCATACCCCAGGGCTCAGTCCTTTGCCATCTTCTTTTCTCTAGGTGTACTAGGTGATTTCACCCAATATCATGGTTATTCACCCAATATCATGACTCCCAACTAGTAACCTGAACTCGACTTGGATACCCAACTGCCTACTCGGCATCTACAACTTAACATGGTCAAAATAGAACCGCTGATTCCACATTCCTCCAAACCTATTCCTTCTCCAGGATGTCTTACCTTTACGTCTCAGGTCTTACCTTTACATCTCAGAATTCACCTGGTCGCTCAGGTCAAAAACCTGGGAGTCATTCTTGACTCCTCTTTCCCCCTCCTCATATCCAAACTATCAACAGGTCTTTCAAAACAGAGACGGAATCCAACCTGTAACCACTTCGAATCACCTACCATCTAATCCAAGACCCTTGCTTGGAACACCTAATGACCTAACTGGTCTCTCCACTTTTACCTTTCTTCCCTCTTCAGACTAATCTTCACACTGCTGCTCCATACTTCATACAGGTAAGTCAAACTATGTCACTCCTGTACCCTCAACCCTTCTAATAGTTTCCTGTTACATATCCATACCAGGTTATAAGGATCTTGATGAACTAGTAGTCTCCTTCTCTCCTATTTTATTTCTTCCCACTCTCCTCCCTTATTACTATATTCTAAACTCACTAGCCTATTTGCTGTCCTTGAATATACCAAGTAAGTTAACATTGTAGGACCTTTTCATTTGCTTTTACCTCTGCCCAGAATACTCTTTCTCCAGATAGCCATATGGCTCACTCTTACTTCATTAGGGCCTCTGCACATGCCATTTACTCAGACAGGCTTTTGCTAACCACTTTACTTCATTCTATCTGTATTCTCAGCTTTTTCTGTTTTAACTTTGTATTTTGGAATACTTTCAAACTGAGAGGACAGCTACAAAAATAATAGAAACCCCATACAGATAACTCCAAAATACCAACCCCTCCACCCGCAGATGTCCAAACCCACCAATTTTAACATTTTGCCACACTTGCCGAATCTCTCTCTCTCTCTATCCATCGATTTTCTGAACACTTGAGTGTAGGTTGTGTACATCATGTTCCTTGAACACTTAATATTGCCAAGAACAAGGATATTCACTTATGTAACAAACTTAAGTGCAGTTGTCAAGTTCAAGAAATTTAACAAAGACATAAAGCTTAGATTAGTCTATATTCAAATTTTTTCATATGTCCCAATAATGCCCCTTGGAGCATTTTCTCCTTACTAGATCCCATTCAGGATCGTGTATTGTATTTAACTGTCATTATCTCTTTAGTTGCTCTTCTTTTCCTTTTAATTGTGGGCACATTTATACAAAAGAAACTCTCTCAACTCAACCACATCCAAGCATACCATTCAATGGCATTAATCACATTCACGATAGGGTGGTGCCCTCACCACTTACCATTACTAAAACTTTCCCCATCTCCCCAAACAGAAACCCTACACCATTAGGCATTAATTCCCCATTTCCCCTGCACCCAGCCCTTAGCAACCTGTACTCTAACTTCTGTCTCTATGACCTGCATATTCTCTGATATTTTCTTTGTAGTTACCACAGGGTTTAAATTTAACGTCCTAAATCTGTAACAATCTCGTTGACTTTAATACCAACTTAACTTCAATAGTATATACAAACTATGTTCCTATACCCCTCTGTTCCCCACCTTTATGTAGTTATTGTCACAAATTAAATATTTATACATGATGAGTCCCAAACCATTGATTCCTCATTACATTTTACTCCGTTGTCTTTTAGATCCTGTAGGAAGTAAAAAGTGAAGTTACAAACCAAAATACAATAGTACTGGCATTTATATTTACCCATGTTTTCACCTGTCAGTGGATACCTTTTTTCCTTCATGTGGTTTTGATCTATTGTCTAGTGTCCTTTCCTTTCAACCTGCAGAACTCTTTAGCATCTCTTGGAGGGCTGGTTTATTGGTGACAACCCCCCTTGGCTTTTGTTTACCTGGGAGTGTCTTAATCTCTCCCTCATTTTGGAAAGACGGTTTTGTCACACACAAATTCTTGGTTGGCAATATGCCATCCCACTGCCTTCTTGCATCTATGGCTTTTGATGAGAAATTGGCACTTAACTTATTGAGGCTCCCCTGAATGTTACATGTTGCTTCTCTCTTGCAGCATTTGGAATTCCCTCTTTATCTTTGACATTCAGCAGTTTGATTATAATATGCTGCTGTGTGGGTCTATTTAGGTTTATTCTGCATGGAGTTTAAGCATCTTGGACATGTATATTCATGCATTTTGTTAAATTTTGGAATTTTTCAGCAATTATTTCTTTGAATATTTTCTTAGCCCCTTTCTGTCTCTTCTTATTCTGGGACTCCTACAATGCATATATTGGTACACTTGACAGTGTCCTAAAGGTTCTTCAGGCTCTGTTCATTTTTTTCATTCTTTTTTCCTTCTGCTCCTCAGACTGCTTTCACTCACCTTATCTTCAGGTTCAGTGATTTTTTCTTCTGCCAGTTCCAATCTTCTGTTAAACCTCTCAAGGGAATTTTTTTATTTTTGTTACTGTGGACTTCACTTGTTTGGTTCCTTTTCATAATCCTTTAAAGTATTTCTCTAGTATGTCCCTTCCCAAGTCTGATCCTCCTCACTGATGGTTTCTAAGGCTTTCATCTTCTCATTTGCCTGGGCCATTGCTTCCTATATCTTTGTATGTTGTGTAATCTTTTGTGGAAACCTCGACATTTTGATATTTTAATGTGTTACTACTGGAATTTAGACTCTGATTCATCTGTTCCTTAAGCTTGTATCCAACTCATGTTATGACAGAGCTTTCCTTCATTGCCAGGAACTAACCAAAAACAAAAAAAAAAGGAAAAAAAGAAAACACCTTTCCCAGTCTTTGCAGATTGACCTGTGTAAGTGTTCTCTCTGGGTTTATCCATACAATGAGTCTAGAGAACAACTTCAGGTCAAAGTGAAGGGGCCTCCCTGATCCTTTCTGCACATGTGTCTTGCCTTAGACATGCATATGTGGCCCTGGGAATTCCCCTGTTTACATAGATATGAATGCCCCCTCTTCCCTAGGAAAGTTTCCTCACAGTCCCAAGCACTGCACTGAATGGATGTCCTACACCCAGCAATCCCTTGCCCCAGGCAACAATGACTTGACTGTTTTCCAACAGCATTCTGTAGGAGAGTTCCATGAGCTGTCTTTTCCATGCAGGGCAAGCTCTGGAATGGCAAGTCCCTGAGGCCACCACCAGAGTTTGGGCCAGATATATATGATTCTAGTATACGCATAAAGTTCACTCTGCTCCCTACAGAAGCTGAGCAGGGATCTGCACTGGGAGCATGGGCTGGCTCCACACCGAGCCAGTGAAGGGTGGGGGGTTGGTCAGCTAGGGGGCTACAAGATCCTACCACTTTTAAGTGGGATTATTCTTGATTCAGCACTGCCTTGTTACTGCAGTACCTTAACTCTTTTCTGGAGGCTTGAGAAAGACAATTTGTTGGTTATTCAAAGCTTCTGTGGGAGGACAGAGCCCTGAAGTGTCTCACTATGCCATCTTGATCAGGACAGGGCCCTCCCTCCTTTTTTTCTTAACATCTAATATTATATATTTGTTTACATTTTGATTGTCTTTTCCACTGAAACAAAAGCTCCACAAAAGCAGATACATTGTATTGTTCACAGCTGTATTTCTAGCACACAGAATACCTGGCTGTTGCTAGGAGTTTAAGAAATATTTATTGAATGAATGAATGGTATTTCTATTCTGAACACTATCCAATCTAGTTTTGGGTTTTGTTATGCTTTAAACAAACAAAAAAGAACCATAAAAATGTGCCCCTAAAGACAGAAATACAGTCAGCTGATTTTTCTCAAATGGCATGAATTTTATTAAAGAGGGGAGAGTTAATCAGTAGCACTGAAGCAATTACAGCACATTTTCAACACGATATCCTAACTGTTGTGAAATAAAAGAAAAGCTTCAGAATTAACCCTGAAAGTAAAGTTGCAATTAGTTTATTTGGGCCCCAAAATTTAAAAACTGGATATATATATATATATATATATATATATATACACACACACACACACACATATATACAAACAAAATACAGCAGTTTCATGGAATCAGTCAGGTATAAGCAGGAATGTCTCAATTACCCCACAATCCTCTTCCCTTCCTTCTCTTATTAAATTGTTACCAGTGAAGGCCCAGGCATCTACTACCTACTTAGAGCCAGCTTTTAGTCATACATGTTATATCTTGTAATCCAGTGCTGGTATTGTTTTTCACAGTAAGGAAAATGGCAACAGAGAAGTTTCACTGATGTAGAGTACTTTGCAGGTGTATCTATGTGAATTAACTGCCACTGTACATTACCTGCTCTATTCCATCAACATAGCTAATAGTACACAAAAATGTGAAAAATCCTACAATATAACAAATGTGTATCTTTATGCATAATTTGGTGGAAGGCAGAGCCTAATGATATAGAAGTCATCTTTTATTAGTGAGCTAAGGAATCTAAATCCTGAGAACTAAAGTAGCCAAACCTGGGCCATGGATAGAAGGCCAGTCCAAGTTCTCCTTGAGGGTGGCATACTGTTGGCAAAACAAATACGGAAACTCAAGTTGAGCCATTTGGCCTCTCTAGCAACCAGGAAGGAATTTAGTTCAGACTGCTCAGTTTATATCAACTTTCATTTGATGTTGACCATTGCGCTTTATGCTGTCTGATCAGGGAACAGAAGAACGATGAATACTACTTCTTATGAAAAGTTTCAGGCCTTGTAACTCCTCTGAAAATAAATAGTCCAAATACCAGTTCCATTTCTTTCCCTGCAGGCACAGACAGAGGAAAATTACTTAGCAAATATTTTACTCGGCTTATTCTCTACTTCCTCTTTACTTAGGAAAAGTTAACAGTATTCTGGATGTACATACAAAGGGTCAGCTTAGAGGGGCCAAGTTCATAATCAGAACTCAGTCCCTAAATAACATTCAGCCAGAAAAGTACCCAAGGTCCAAGGGCTAAACATTCTTTTTACTATATTGGCAAACAAATTTAGCTGTTCAACTGAACAAAGTACTGTGAAATCAAAATAGGTCATCATTCCTACATTCTAGGAATTTAACATCTAAAACAAATTACACAGGAGCAGACATTATTACGTTATTTCCTATATTAAATATGTACCAACAGGAGTTACTATAATAATGAGACAATTGTATATGGTTTTTTAAACTAGTCTCATTATAGTCTTAGATCGTATGCATGCAACTAGAATATAAAATGAGATGATTCATGACCACAATAGCAAGAGTCAAACTATGAATAGTTATATCCTAGCGAAGACTGTAGAGGGTATGTACCAATAAATTCACATAAAAGTCACTGGAATGAACTCAGAAGGCAGACACTTCACTTTGACACTGTGGAAGCAGAAGACTTAAGATTTGGGAAAAAAGGTAAAAGTGTAAATTCTCTTGATGAAATTATGTATGCTTTATGAAATTGCTGAACATGATGAAAGTAAATTTATTTACCCGAATAGAGCTCAAGTTTACTGTCCTTTCTTCTGGCCATTCCTTAAAAAACAAAAACAAACAAAAAGTGGGGAAATATTTGGTTAGCAAATATCACCAGAAAATTAAGAAGGCGCTTCCTGTTTAATTCATTTGCTAAGTTCTATTCCTACCATCACTCATTTGGATTCCTTTTGAATAGATACTTATTATAACCCTCCAGATTTCTTTCTCCAAGAAGCCCAAAGAGAGGGGAAATAAAACAACAATGGATAAAGTGATCATCATTTTGTTAATCTATGGTTTCACTTTTTTTTTTTTTTTAATTCTATACTTAGCCACTGGGGTGGGGATGGAAGAATTCAGTGAAGAGTTTTTATGAGGAATATGATACTTGAATTGAGTCCTGAGGGATGAAGAGGATGTCTGGGTGAGGCAGACTTTGTATACATAGTTGTTTCCTTGAAACTGTAATTCTTTATCAAAACTAAGGCCTAGATGATTGATCTATTCCCTGGCTTTATCATCCTACTGAATTTCACTAAATCTAAGAACCACCAATTCCAAGAAATAACATTTTTTTCTACATCACTAAGGGAAAACTGCCAATTAAACTATATATAACACAGTGCCTTTTTTTTTGTTTGTTTGTTTGTTTTTTTTTGTTTTTTTTTTTTTTCATTTTTAAATAGTTTTTTTTTTTATTGTGGTAAAATATACAGAACATAAAATTTCCCATTTTAACAATGTTAAGTGTACAATTCAGTGGCTTTTATTACATTTACAGTGTTGTGTGACCATCACCACCATCCATTACCAAAACTTTTTCATCACTCAAACAGAAACTCTGTACCCCTTAAGCAATAACTTCCCATTCAGCCCTGCCTCCCACACTGGTCCCTGGTAACCTCTAATCTGCTTTCTTTCTGGATGAATTTGTCTATGCTAGGTATTTTATGTGACTCAAATCATACAATACTTGTCTTTTGTGTCTGGCTTATTTCACTTAGCATAATGTTTTCAAGGTTCATCTACATTGTAGCATATATGAAAATTATGTTTTTCTACCGCCAATTAATATTCCATTGTATGGACATACACATGAACAATGAATTATATCCATCGTATGAATATACCACATTTTGTTTATTCATTCTTCTGTTGATGAACATGGGTTGTTTCTACCCTTTGGCTATTGAGAATATTGCTACTATCAACATTAGCATACAAATATCTGATTGAGTCCCTGTTTTCAATAATTTGGGGTAGATATAGTACCTAGGAGTGGAACTGCTGGGTCATGTATTAACTATATGTTTAGCTTTTTGGGGAAATGGCACCATTTTACATTCCCACCAGCAATGCCCGAGAATTCCAATTGGAAGTGGGTATTTTTTTTTTTTTTCCCCATTATATATATTTTTTTTATCTTCATTTTATTGAGATATATTCACATACCACGCAGTCATACAAAACAAATCGTACTTTCGATTGTTTACAGTACCATTACATAGTGGTACATTCATCACCCAAATCAATCCTTGACACCTTCATTAGCACACACACAAAAATAACAAGAATAATAATTAGAGTGAAAAAGAGCAATTGAAGTAAAAAAGAACACTGGGTACCTTTGTCTGTTTGTTTCCTTCCCCTATTTTTCTACTCAACCATCCATAAACTAGACAAAGTGGAGTGTGGTCCTTATGGCTTTCCCAATCCCATTGTCACCCCTCATAAGCTACATTTTTATACAACTGTCTTCGAGATTCATGGGTTCTGGGTTGTAGTTTGATAGTTTCAGGTATCCACCACCAGCTACCCCAATTCTTTAGAACCTAAAAAGGGTTGTCTAAAGTGTGCATAAGAGTGCCCACCAGAGTGACCTCTTGGCTCCTTTTGGAATCTCTCTGCCACTGAAGCTCATTTCATTTCCTTTCACATCCCCCTTTTGGTCAAGAAGATGTTCTCCGTCCCACGATGCCAGGTCTACATTCCTCCACGGGAGTCATATTCCACGTTGCCAGGGAGATTCACTCCCCTGGGTGTCTGATCCCACGAAGGGGGGAGGGCAGTGATTTCACCTTTCAAGTTGGCTTAGCTAGAGAGACAGGGCCACATCTGAGCAACAAAGAGGCATTCGGGAGGAGGCTCTTAGGCACAACCATAGGGAGGCCTAGCCTCTCCTTTGCAGCAACCGTCTTCCCAAGGGTAAAACCTGTGGTAGAGGGCTCAACCCATCAAACCACCAGTCCCCTATGTCTGTGGTCATGTTAGCAACCATGGAGGTGGGGTAGGCGAATACCCCTGCATTCTCCACAGGCTCCTCAAGGGGGCACTACATCTTTTATTTTTCCTTGTTTTTTTTTTTTTTTTAACTTTCCCTTCTTTTTTAAATCAACTGTATGAAAAAAAAGTTAAAAAGAAAACAAACATACAATAAAAGAACATTTCAAAGAGACCATAACAAGGGAGTAAGAAAAAGACAACTAACCTAAGATAACTGCTTAACTTCCAACATGTTCCTACTTTACCCCAAGAAAGTTACCTAATATAGCAACATTTCTGTGAACTTGCTCCTACTATATCCATCAGAAATTAACAGACCGTAGTCATTCCTGGGCATCCCCAGAACGTTAAATAGCTTATCTGTTCTTCTTGGATTATTGTTCCCCCTTCCTTAATTGCTCTCTATTGCTAGTTCCCCTACATTCTACATTATAAACCATTTGTTTTACATTTTTCAAAGTTCACATTAGTGGTAGCATATAATATTTCTCTTTTTGTGCCTGGCTTATTTCGCTCAGCATTATGTCTTCAAGGTTCATCCATGTTGTCATATGTTTCACGAGATCGTTCCTTCTTACTGCCGCGTAGTATTCCATCGTGTGTATATACCACATTTTATTTATCCACTCATCTGCTGAAGGACATTTGGGTTGTTTCCATCTCTTGGCAATTGTGAATAATGCTGCTATGAACATTGGCGTGCAGGTATCTGTTCGTGTCACTGCTTTCCGATCTTCCGGGTATATACCGAGAAGTGCAATCGCTGGATCGAATGGTAACTCTATATCTAGTTTTCTAAGGAACAGCCAGACTGACTTCCAGAGTGGCTGAACCATTATACAGTCCCACCAACAATGAATAAGAGTTCCAATTTCTCCACATCCCCTCCAACATTTGTAGTTTCCTGTTTGATTAATGGCAGCCATTCTAACCGGTGTTAGATGGTATCTCATTGTGGTCTTAATTTGCATCTCTCTAATAGCTAGTGAAGCTGAACATTTTTTCATGTGTTTCTTGGCCATTTGGATTTCCTCTTCAGAGAACTGTCTTTTCATATCTTTTGCCCATTTTATAATTGGGCCGACTGTACTATTGTCATTGAGTTGTACGATTTCTTTATATATGCAAGATATCAGTCTTTTGTCAGATACATGGTTTCCAAAAATTTTTTCCCATTGAGTTGGCTGCCTCTTTACCTTTTTGAGAAATTCCTTTGAGGTGCAAAAACTTCTAAGCTTGAGGAGTTCCCATTTATCTATTTTCTCTTTTGTTGCTTGTGCTTTGGGTGTAAAGTCTAGGAAGTGGCCGCCTAATACAAGGTCTTGAAGATGTTTTCCTACATTATCTTCTAGGAGTTTTATGGTACTTTCTTTTATATTGAGATCTTTGGTCCATTTTGAGTTAATTTTTGTGTAGGGGGTGAGGTAGGGGCCCTCTTTCATTCTTTTGGATATGGATATCCAACTCTCCCAGCCCCATTTGTTGAAAAGACCATCATGACTCAGTTCAGTGACTTTGGGGGCCTTATCAAAGATCAGTCGGCCATAGATCTGAGGGTCTATCTCCGAATTCTCAATTCGATTCCATTGATCTATATGTCTATCTTTGTGCCAGTACCATGCTGTTTTGGCAACTGTGGCTTTATAATAAGCTTCAAAGTCAGGGAGTGTAAGTCCTCCCACTTCGTTTTTCTTTTTTAGAGTGTCTTTAGCAATTCGAGGCATCTTCCCTTTCCAAATAAATTTGATAACTAGCTTTTCCAAGTCTGCAAAGTAGGTTGTTGGAATTTTGATTGGGATTGCATTGAATCTGTAGATGAGTTTGGGTAGAATTGACATCTTAATGACATTTAGCCTTCCTATCCATGAACATGGAATATTTTTCCATCTTTTAAGGTCCCCTTCTATTTCTTTTAGTAGAGTTATGTAGTTTTCTTTGTATAGTTCTTTTACATCTTTGGTTAAGTTTATTCCTAGGTACTTGATTTTTTTAGTTGCTATTGAAAATGGTATCTTTTTCTTGAGTGTCTCTTCAGTTTGTTCATTTCTAGCATATAGAAACATTACTGACTTATGTGCATTAACCTTGTATCCCGCTACTTTGCTAAATTTGTTTATTAGCTCTAGTAGCTGTATCGTCGATTTCTCAGGGTTTTCTAGATATAAGATCATATCATCTGCAAACAATGACAGTTTTACCTCTTCTTTTCCAATTTGGATGCCTTTTATTTCTTTGTCTTGCCGGATTGCCCTGGCTAGCACTTCCAGCACAATGTTGAATAACAGTGGTGACAGCGGGCATCCTTGTCTTGTTCCTGATCTTAGAGGGAAGGCTTTCAGTCTCTCACCATTGAGTACTATGCTGGCTGTGGGTTTTTCATATATGCTCTTTATCATGTTGAGGAAGTTTCCTTCAATTCCTCCCTTTTGAAGTGTTTTTATCAAAAACGGATGTTGGATTTTGTCAAATGCTTTTTCAGCATCTATTGAGATGATCAATTGATTTTTCCCTTTTGACTTGTTAATGTGTTGTAATACATTGATTGATTTTCTTATGTTGAACCATCCTTGCATGCCTGGAATAAACCCCACTTGGTCATGGTGTATGATTTTTTTAATGTGTCTTTGGATTCGATTTGCAAGTATTTTGTTGAGGATTTTTGCATCTATATTCATTAGGGAGATTGGCCGGTAGTTTTCCTTTTTTGTAGCATCTTTGCCTGGTTTTGGTATTAGATTGATGTTAGCTTCATAAAATGAGTTAGGTAGTGTTCCATTTTCTTCAATGTTTTGAAAGAGTTTGAGTAAGATTGGTGTCAGTTCTTTCTGGAAAGTTTGGTAGAATTCCCCTGTGAAGCCATCTGGCCCTGGGCATTTATTTGTGGGAAGATTTTTGATGACTGATTGGATCTCTTTGCTTGTGATGGGTTGGTTGAGGTCTTCTATTTCTTCTCTGGTCAGTCTAGGTTGTTCATATGTTTCCAGGAAATTGTCCATTTCCTCTACATTATCCAGTTTGTTGCCATACAGTTGTTCATAGTATCCTCTTATAATTTTTTTAATTTCTTCAGGATCTGCAGTTATGTCACCTTTTTCATTCATTATTTTGTTTATATGGGTCTTCTCTCTTTTTGATTTTGTCAGTCTAGCTAGGGGCTTGTCAATCTTGTTGATCTTCTCAAAGAACCAACTTTTGGTGATATTTATACTCTCTATTGTTTTTTTGTTCTCTATGTCATTTATTTCTGCTTTAATCCTTGTTATTTCTTTTCTTCTACTTGGTTTAGGATTGGTTTGCTGTTCATTTTCTAGCGTCTTCAGTTGATCCATTAGTTCTTTGATTTTGGCTCTTTCTTCCTTTTTAATATATGCGTTTAGTGCTATAAATTTCCCCCTTAGCACTGCTTTTGCTGCATCCCATAGGTTTTGGTATGTTGTGTTCTCATTTTCATTCGTCTCTATATATTTAGCAATTTCTCTTGCTATTTCTTCTTTAACCCACTGATTGTTTAGGAGTGTGTTGTTTAACCTCCAGGTATTTGTGAATTTTCTAAGTCTCTGATGGTTATTGACTTCTAATTGTATTCCATTGTGGTCAGAGAATGTGCTTTGAATAATTTCAATCTTTTTAAATTTATTGAGGCTTGTTTTATGTCCCAGCATATGATCTATTCTGGAGAAAGTTCCGTGAGCACTAGAAAAGTATGTGTATCCTGGTGATTTGGGATGTAATGTCCTGTATATGTCTGTTAAATCTAATTCATTTATCAGATTGTTTAGGTTTTCAATTTCCTTATTGGTCTTCTGTCTGGTTGATCTATCTATAGGAGAGAGTGATGTGTTGAAGTCTCCCACAATTATTGCGGAAACATCAATTGCTTCCTTATTTTTGCCAGTGTTTCTCTCATGTATTTTGTGGCACCTTGATTGGGTGCATAGACATTTACGATTGTTATTTCTTCTTGCTGAATTACCCCTTTGATTAGTATGTAGTGGCCTTCTTTGTCTCTCAAAACATCCCTGCATTTGAAGTCTATTTTATCTGAGATTAATATTGCTACACCTGCTTTCTTTTGGCTGTAGCTTGCATGAAATATTTTTTTCCATCCTTTCACTTTCAGTTTCTTTGTGTCCCTGTGTCTAAGATGAGTCTCTTGTATGCAACATATTGATGGTTCATTTTTTTTGATCCATTCTGCGAATCTATATCTTTTAATTGGGGAGTTTAATTCATTTACATTCAACGTTATAACCGTGAAGGCATTTCTTGAATCAGCCATCTTATCCTTTGGTTTATGTTTGTCATATTTTTCCCCTCTGTCTATTAATATCCTTTATTGTACCCATACCGAATCTCTTTAGTACTGAACCTTTCTCCAAGTCTCTCTGTCCTTTCTTTGTTTCTCTGTCTGTAGGGCTCCCTTTAGTATCTCCAGTAGGGCAGGTCTCTTGTTAGCAAATTCTCTCAGCATTTGTTTGTCTGTGAAAAATTTAAGCTCTCCCTCAAATTTGAAGGAGAGCTTTGCTGGATAAAGTATTCTTGGCTGGAAATTTTTCTCACTCAGAATTTTAAATATATCGTGCCACTGCCTTCTCACCTCCATGGTGGCTGCTGAGTAGTCACTACTTGGTCTTATGCTGTTTCCTTTGTATGTGGTGAATTGCTTTTCTCTTGCTGCTTTCAGAACTTGCTTCTTCTCTTCTGTGTTTGACAGTGTGATCAGTAGATGTCTCGGAGTGGGTTTATTTGGATTTATTCTATTTGGGGTTCGCTGAGCATTTATGATTTGTGTATTTATGTTGTTTAGAAGATTTGGGAAGTTTTCCCCAACAATTTCTTTGAATACTCTTCCTAGACCTTTACCCTTTTCTTCCCCTTCTGGGACACCAATGAGTCTTATATTCGGACGTTTCATATTATCTATCATATTCCTGAGGTCCATTTCGATTTTTTCAATTTTTTCCCCATTCTTTCTTTTATGCTTTCATTTTCCATTCTGTCATCTTCCAGGTCACTGATTCGTTGTTCAACTTCCTCTAGTCTTGTACTGTGAGTGTCCAGAATCTTTTTAATTTGGTCAACAGTTTCTTTAATTTCCATAAGATCATCCATTTTTTTATTTAGTCTTGCAATGTCTTCTTTATGCTCTTCTAGGGTCTTCTTGATTTCCTTTGTCTCCCTTACTATGGTCTCATTGTTCATCTTTAGTTCTTTGAGTAGCTGCTCTAGGTTCTGTGTCTCTTCTGATCTTTTGATTTGGGTGCTTGGGCTTGGGTTATCCATATCGTCTGGTTTTTTCATATGCTTTATAATTTTCTGTTGTTTTTGGCCTCGTGGCATTTGCTGAACTTGATAGGGTTCTTTTAGGATTTGTAGACCAATTGAAGTCCTTATCTCTAATTTATCAGATCTACAGCTTCGTGGAGTACACTTTCTCTAACTAACCAGCAGGTGGCGTCCACGAGCCACCTGTTCTCCACAAGCCAGTTCTCCCCTGCTTAGCCTTTTTGGTGAGTGGGGGAGTGAGTCTTGTGGGGTCCAATTGGTGTACCAAGGTTGCGTGTGTAGTTGGTGTTGCCTGCCCTGTATATGGGGCGTGTTTCTGGGCAGTCAGGGAGGGGGGGGGTGGCTCTAACAATCAAATCTCCCTGGTGATCCTAGAGTTTTAAAGCTGCTGCAATAGTCTAATCCTTCAGTTCAGTCCTGCCACAGTTTGTCTCTGCCACTGACCCACAAGTCCTTGGTATTGGCGTATGGCTCCTGAGACTTGCAAGTGGGCCCCTCTTCCAGGCCGTGCACCCCGGGTCCTCTGTTGAGGGATGACTGTGCTATGTCACAGGTGAGTGCCGTCCCCCCAGGGCAGTTCTGGGCTGCTGGGCTGTGTAGGGAGGCTCCCAGTCTGCTGAAATGATGGCTGAATGGGGCTTTGTTAATTCACACTGCTCTACCTTCCCAACTCTGGGACAATCAGCTGAGGTTGCAGGGAAGGCTAATGTCCACGCCCAGTTTTGTGGTGTGTGCCTGTTATTTGAAGCACTTCCGTCACACTGGGTTGTCTGGGGCAGTTCTGGGCTATGGGGCTGGCGATGGGCAGGAGTGTTTCCTGTCCACCAGCATGATGGCTGTGAGCGGACACCCCCCTTTTCTTGGGAAGTTGTGGTGTTTAGTGAATTTTCTCAGCCACTGGATTATTGCGTTTTGTCTCAGAGCTCTCCTAGTTCTGCTCTTGACTTGACCTGCCCAAATTGCAAGTCTTTGAAGCTTTCTGTATTGGGCTTCTTAGAGTAATTGTTTTAGAAAAAGAAAAAAGAATTTAAAAAAAAAAAAAAAAAAAAAAAGGGCCCTCCTCAGAGATCTAATGGGTTATTGAAATGCTAAGAGACAAAGCAACCAGGGCCATTAAGGAAAGGTCCACAGGGCAGAGAGATCAGCTTTTCTTCGGGATTTGCATATGCGCCTCAGGGCCTGAGCTCTGCCCTTCCCCTTTCTATGTTCACCAGAACTCCAAAAATCCTCCGCTTTTATTTTGGAGTTTTTCGTGTTGTTTTTTTTCTATGCCTGCCTCCTCTCTGCTGGGCTGCCTGCTCTCAGATTCTCTGGTGTCTGGTCTCAGTCTATCTATGGTTGGAGTTTGGATCAGCAGAATGAGTTTCCGATACGGGCTGCCACTGCAGTTCTCCCTTCTCCTTCCCGGAGCTGACAGCCCCTCCTCCGACGGGACTGAGCCTGGCAGGGAGGGGCGCGGGTCCCCTGGCCGCAAAAACTTACAGATTTCGCTGATCTCAGCAGTTCCACGTTTTCATGAGTGTTGTATGAAGTATGCCCAAAGTCAGATTGCTCTGTGGTGTCCAGTCCACGCAGTTCCTGGCTTTCTACCTACTTTCCTGGAGGAGTAACTAAAACATACAGCTCACCAGTCTGCCATCTTGCTCCGCCTCCCCCGGAAGTCCACAGTGCGTTTTTAACACTTAGGATTTTTATTTTACAATGACTGAATTGTTTTATATATAGGGAGAGTTTATATCATATTATATTTATACAAAATAAAACGGAATGGGATGGTATATGGAAAAATACACAATACAAACTAAGCTCTATATTTAACAGTGACATTGTAATATTCTTACATTAATTGCAAGAAAGGCAATATATCAAAGCTAAATGTCAATAAGAAGAGGATATAAGGGAGGGTTATGGGATTTTTTTCTTCTTTCTTTTTGGAAGAAATGGTAATGTTCTCATATAGATTGTGGTGGTGAAAGCATAACTATGTGATTATACCAGGAGCCACGGATTGTACACAAAGGATGGATTGTATGGTGTGTGAATACACTGTTTAAAAAAATAAACAGAAAACTACAAGTGCTAGAGAAGATATGGAGAAAGAGGTATACCTATTCATTATTGGTAGGGAAGTAGAACTGTGCAGCCCCTCTGGAGGGCAATGTGGTAGTTCCTCAGGAAGCTAAGTATGAAATTGCCATATAATCCAGCAATCCTGTTACTAGGCATACTCAGAAGAACTGAAAGCAGGGACACGAATAGACATTTGCACACCGATGTTTAAGGTGGCACTATTCATGACTGCCAATGGATGGAGGCAGCCAAGGGTCCATTGACTCATGAGTGGAAGGGCAAACTGTAGTATATATCTAGGATGGAATACTGTGTGGCTGCAGAAAGGAATGAAGTTGTGAGGCATGCAATGATGTGAATGAACCTTGAGGACATTATATTGAGCAAAATAAACCAGAATCAAAAGGACAAATATTGTATGGTCTCACTAATATAAACTAACTATAATTTGCAAACTCTGAGAGTTAAACTCGAGAGCACAGGTTATCAAGAGACAGAAAGAGGGCAGAGATTGGTCAATAGATGATTAAGGAGTATAGAATGTTCAATAAGGTTGGTTGTAAAGGTTCGGAAATGGATAGCACAATACTGTGTGCTGGCAGCACAATACTGAAAGTGTAATTAACAAAGCTGAGTGTGAGCATGGTTGAAAGAGGAAGGCTAGAGTTGTGTATGTCACCAAAAGGAAAGCTAGAGGATAAAAACTGGGACTGCACAACTTAGCGAAACCTAGAGTGGACAATGGTGGTGCTTAATCATACGAATATAAGGAACTTCTTACATGAACTAGAACAAACGTATTACAAGGTGTTAATAATAGGATGTTAAACGGGAAAAAATACAACGAATGTAAACTAAGTTCCACAGTTAACAGTAACAATGTAATATTCTTTCATTAATTGTAACAAAGGACTGTCCTTGCCCCTCCTCCCTTCTCCCTCGGCCTCAAAGATAAGAGCTCTTCAAGGCTGCAATAAAAAATGGCCTCCAATAAAACTACATCGCAAAAAAATGTGAAACAGAATGGAAAGAGTAAAAAAGTTGCAGAGGCAGAGACCAAAGAATTTCTGGTGGAAAAAGTACTGGATCGACTTGTAGTGAATGAGAAGGTGGAGCATTTCCTGAAGTGGAAGGGATTTACAGATGCTGACAATATTTGGGAGCGTGAAGAAAATTTAGATGCCCAGAGTTAATTGAAGCATTTCTTAATTCTCAAAAAGCTGGTAAAGAAAAAGATGGTACAAAAAGAAAATCTTCATCTGACAGTGAATCTGATGACAGCAAATCAAAGAAGAAAAGAGATGCTGCTGACAAACCAAGAGGCTTTGCTAGAGGTCTTGATCTTGAATGCATAATTGGTGCCACAGACAACAGTGGAGAATTAATGTTTCTCGTGAAATGGAAAAATTCAGACTTGGTGCTGGCAAAAGAGGCACATATGAAGTGTCCTCAAATTGTAATTGCTTTTTATGAAGAGAGATTAATCATAACAAAGGTACTATACTAAAGCTAAATGTCAATAACTGGGGGATATAAGGGGTTTGGGATTCTTTTCTTCGCAAGAAATGAGAATGTTCTCATATTGACTACAGTGGTGAATGCATAACTATGTGATTATACTAAGAGCCATTGATTATACACTTAGGATGGATTGTATGGTATGTGCACAAAACTGCTAAAATAAATAAATAAAGTAAATAATTAAATAAATAAAGAAAAATAAACAAAATGGCAAAAACATAAAGCCAGAAGCTGAAAACAACAAAACCTGGGAGAGAAGGGAGAGACCAGCAGATGTCACCATGTACTTGGCCATGTGACAGAGGAGCTGAGGATCGCCGGTAGCTGGTCTTTGGGGACAAACCATCGCCTGTTGACGCCTTGATTTGGACATTTTCCCAGCCTAAGAACTGTAAGTTTGTAAATTAATAAATCCACATTGTAAAAACCAACCCATTTCTGGTATATTGCATTTCAGCAACTTCAGCAAACTAAAACATAAAGTAAATTGGTAAAGGTATTTCTAAAACTTCCCATTCAGTGTCCAACTCCACTGAATTATTTTTCTACTCAAGAATCATGGATGTCTGTTTTGCAACACAGTATCATCCTCAGTGCCATAAAGAGTGTGGCTGAGAGGATTATGGGAAGATGGCAGAGTAGTAAGCTCCATGAATCAGCCCTTCCACCAAAATAACTATGGAACTGGCAGGAACCATCCAAATCAACTATTTTGAAACTTGGGAGTCTAGTCGAACACTATGCAACATCCAAGGAGGAGCAGGAGGAAAAGACTGGGAAATTGCTGAGATGCCGGAGAGTTTCATCTTTCCTGCAGTGGCTACTATCACCCACCCCTCAGTTTTGTGGTGGGCAGCAGTGGGGACTGCAGATCTAACTCAAAGCACAGCTTGCTGGTACAGGATGATACTTGAAGACCTAGTCCTCCAAACTCTGGGTGGGGGTAGGGTGCTCCGACAGCTGATCACAGCTTTTGAATGCGCTACACCAGATGGCTGGGGGCCAGCCATCATTCCAACCCCCCTCGGGCAAATGCAGTAGAGGAATCTTAAGGGTAGTAATCTTCCTCAAAACAAGCGTTATGTCAACATGGTGACATAATACATTCCCTGGAAAAGTCTCCCTTCAGAATCAACTAATAAAAGGACAAAAATCAACTGTTTGGGGAGTAGGATGAGGCCCAGGGCTGCAGCTCCAGCTTCGGTGGGGCAGCAGCTGAGACAGCAGTTGAGACAGCCACTGCGGCTGTGCCCCCACCTCCCGACCCAGATTAGGTCCAGCAGCTCTGTGGCTGCCATGGCCCCGCGGGGGGGGGGGGCGGGGGGAGCGGAGTACCTTGTCTCTCCCCACCCCATCACTGCCTTGCAGGAGGCACCGCGACCCTAGTGGAGCCCACAGCACAGGCTCGAGTCCCCCACTCCCAGCTACTGGCATAAGCGGCCCCTTGACTGAGCCGGGGGTGGGGGGATGGGGTGGGGGAGTCGCCACCGTCTAAATCCCCGCCTGCCACTGGACCCCACCTCGCCGACCCAGGCTGACCACGGAGTGTGCGAACGACCCAGCCACAACTTTCTTCCTCCCCCCACAGCCCCGGAAGATGGGGAACTGCCTCAAATCCCCCACCTCAGATAACATCTCTCTGCTGCACAAGTCTCAGTCTGACCAGGCTAGCTTTGGCGAGGGGACGGAGCCGGATCAGGAGCCGCCAGCGTCATATCAGGAACATGTTCCAGTTCCACTCTATCATCCAACACCTAGCCAGACTTGATTCGCAACACAGCTGACTGACAAGGAACAAATTAGGATAACTCAAAGAATAGGCCTTACACAGCATCTGCCTAAAGGACTTTATGACCCTGGAAGACATGGATAAGAAAAAAGGATTCGGGAGTGTGTGATGTATATGATGGACTTTGTTTATGGGGACCCAATTAGATTTCTGCCGTGCATGCACATCTATCACCTGGACTGTATAGATGACTGGTTGATGAGTTCCTTCACGTGCTCCTTCTGCATGGAGCCAGTTGATGCAGCACTGCTTTTGTACTATAAGACTGGGCCAGGGTCTCTCCTCTGACACTTCAGTGAACCATCATTTTTGGTGGTTTTGAGCTTTTGTCACTGAGCCCAAAGAGCCAGGGATTAGGAATTAAGAGCATGCACAAAAGTTTCTTAAGAATGGTATTTTTATGTAAAGCCTTGACCCGGTGTTTAAAATATATAATTGTATTTAGATCTCATTACTGCTCCAGTACATAGGAATTGTGTAAAGTGTTACAGCATCTGTATATGTTGAAATTGTGTGTGTGGAAGATTTAATTAGGAAAAAGACACTGATTATTTTTTCTAAATGAAATAATTCTTCTTCCCTTCCTCCTATCCCCCCCCCCCCCCCAACACTAATTCTTTTATGAAGTTGCTGGCTTTTGGGTCAAGGTTT
Source organism: Choloepus didactylus (assembly GCF_015220235.1). NCBI lineage: Eukaryota > Metazoa > Chordata > Mammalia > Pilosa > Megalonychidae > Choloepus > Choloepus didactylus. The sequence continues at coordinate 112,537,506 of NC_051334.1, read as the reverse complement.
TATTAAAAGCTACATTTTATAACACTGGCACAAAAAAGTAGTTTTACGCTTGTGTGCACAGTTCTTTTTTTCCATTGGAAATGGAATCCATTGCCTTAGGTCTTTTTAAATAATGTATTATTGTTGAGGCTGGCTCTATGCTTGAAAACCAGTTTATAACCTGTTTAAAGTGCTATATTCTGTTTGCAGTTAGGAAATGCAGAATTCAAAGTGATCTCCTAGCTTCTAAGCAAATTGAGATGCATTATCCCTTTTCTATGAAAAATTAGTTAATGGTTAAGAAACCAATTGTAGTAAAGTAGGGTTTAATAGTACCCTTTCCTTTGTGTTTTATGTAATTATTTTGGTTGTTAATATGGTGATTAACTTTATTTACTTTTAATAAATTTACTTTTAATTAAAGTCAAGGTAAATTTTAAATGTTAAGATTTCTGATTTATGAGCTCGAATTACGCCACCATGCTAATGTAAAAATTAAAGTGGCATGGGGTGAAACTTAGAGAAAAAAATGTTCCTCAGTGGTAACAATTTTGATTTATTCTTTTCCCTGTGCCCTTCCTCCCTGTTGTCTTGAACCATAGCAAAAGGATACTGCATCTCTCATTACTGTAGTACTGAAGATATATAAAGTTATATAAAATGCATCTTAGTCTGTTTCTTGGAAACGTATCTGTTAAGTCCTGCTAGCTCACTGACAGACAAATGTCATACATAGGCAGAGAGAATTAAGATCAATATATTTCATGTTTTGTAAACAAATGCACAGTTTGTATAACTATAGACTTCATAGTTGTGATCTCAAAAAAGGAATTCCACCTTTATCTTTTCTTGGAGTTAATGTAAGAATACTCAATCTCTAAGCTTTCGAAGCATTTTCAATAGAGATGGTCTAGTAAAGATGTAGTAGTAATGTTTTATCCATTTAGCATGCATTTATTTTTCCTTATGTACTCTCAAAGGTGATTTATTTGTTCAGCTCAGTGATATTACAGCTGAAAAAAACCACTCATTAGCAAAAGGAGAAGCAGTTTCAACCTAACAAAGAAATCAGAAATTTACCTTATTACTTTATATTGAGTTGAATATTTGACTCTTAATACTTTTCTACATACAAAAACAAGTATCTTGAAGGTTCTTCATAATTGCATTATAGAGGAATTCAGTATGTCGTAAGTACTTTCTAAAGATTTGACATTTGACTGCAGTATCATATGTTGGTTAATTTCTTTTGAGGCCCATGATGGAATGACTTAAAGACAAAATTGAGAAAAGTTGAAAGGCATTAGAATATCAGGTTCTGTTAAATTGTTATACGTATCTTGCTTCTTAAGTTTTTGTTCATTAATTTATACCTACCCAATTACATAGAGCAAATTTAGATGAAAAAAAATCAATTGCTTGGAACTCTGAAGGACAATAGAGACTGGAGAAGGACTCCTCCACAAATGCTGAATTGACGAAAAAGAAAGACAAAACACCAATAAAAGAACATGAGATCTACAACCTATACATGCAATCCAGACACCTCACCCTCACTCAGTCCCGTGCAGCTTAAGAGTCATACAATGGCGGCATGGACCAGGTACCTCCTGTCATGGACGCAGACCAGAGTTACAACAGCAGCAAGCAAAGACCCCACACATAACCAGGCACAGGAGACCAAGGCTGCAGAGACCAAGGGTAGAAACCAAGTAGCTGGAGAGCACATGCTTACAAAAGGGCCCAAGGAAATTAAAAAGACCACAGCAGAACTATGGGCAAGACGTGCACGCACCCAGCCTGGTCTGTGATTGTTGGAGCAACTAAACAACAACAAAAAGGCATTTTTAAACATTCACACCATCAGGCACTCCAGGACAGGATACACTTGGGAAGTTACTGGAGGGAGAAAAGACTCACAGGAAAAAGAAAGAGCAAACTGAACTGCTCTAAGGCAATCTGGGTCCCAGGACAGAAAAAGTATAATGAAAAGGGGGCTCTGAGCATGGGAGAGCAGTTAAACTAATCATAGGTACTAGGGAAAAAATTCTGCACAAAAACTGAGCAAATCAGGATTCCCAGAGAATGACCAGAGGAAAGGAAGCTTTCTCCTGTAGGCATAACAATCACAAAAAAGTGCAATCTTAAAAGTTGGACCACATATCTAGGGCAAGAAACAGATAAGGAAAACGTGAAAAAATCTGAACAGTTAAACGCAGGCTACTCTAAAGGTTCAATATAAGCTGCACTAAGTGTCAAAAATGAGCTTAACACATAGCCAATCCACAATAAAACACTAGGCAAGAGGGAGAAACTGACCTTCGGGATTACGACATCAAACTAATCAGGTGCCCAGATATCAGCAAAAAACTAAAGGCCATACTAAGACACAGGAATATATGGCCCAGTCAGGGGAACAAATTAAAACTTCAGAGGAGACAAAGAATTTGGAACAACTAATCAAAGAAGTTCAAACAAATTTCCTAAATCAATTAAAAGAGATGAAGGAAAACATGGATAGAAATAAACTAAATATGGGTAGGGAAGGAGGTGGGGCAAGATGGCAGCATAGGGACATGTGGAATTTAGTTATTCCTCTAGAGCAACTAGTAAATAGCCAGGAACAACTAGTAAATAGTCTAGAACAACTGTTTGGGGACACCTGTGACCAGACACACATCGTACACCAGTCTGGAATAGGTGGAACGGCTAAGATCGCAGCATAGAGCTGTAAGCAAAGCTCCCCCACTGGCATGGCAGGCTGAGTTGTAACACTTCCATGTGGAAGAAAGAAGCAGTCTACTACATGCAAGGGAAAGCAACTCAACCAAGCTCCAATTGTGGTTATAATTAACAAATCTGGACTACTGAATATAAGCTACAGGCACAGATAAATCCAGAGCAAGCAGGAAAGGAACCCTGAGGTCTCTCCTGGCAGAGAGGAGGAAGGACTGATGGAAAAATAAAGAGGCTTCTGGAGAGGGGTGAACTCAGAATACTGGAAAATGGATGTGACCCCAAAAAAGGCACACATAGAACCGGGAACCAACTCCAGTAGACCATCAAAACTGTGGGTGGGGGCTGGGGACTGACTCTGAAAAAGGGAGTTCCTTCTTTTTCTTTTTTTCCCTCATTCTAAATAGCTCATTAGAGGAAACTTCAATCATTTTCAATTGTCAGCATTGACCCAGGCAAGGGTGGAGTTAAGAGAGTCAGAGAGACAAAGGAAGAACTCGAGTGTACGAGACAATTCCCTAAAGGGTGTATCTTCCATAAGAAAAGGAGGGGTGGGTCCCAGTTCAACTGGCTGCCCTCCCTCAGAGAATTCAGACCCCTCGGCCTCGGGGAAAAAGAAAACCCAGAAACAACTTAAGCTTGGCTTCTGACACCTTCCGCCTCTGGCTGGGTCAGGGTCTGCTGAGAATTAAAGGCACCAAACCTCTTTATGTTGGTGGGGAGCTGTGGGCTGACAAGTGCCACCTGCTGGGAAGGATAGGAAAAGCAGAGTCTAGAGACCTCACAGGAAAATAGGCCTCATCCTCAGGGAAACATGATACTGATTACACCCTCTTCCTGAGACCTGGGCCTGTCTGGTCTGAGAAAATCTGATTGGGGTAATCAAGGAAGCCAAATACTTAGACAACAAAAATTTATGAGTCACACTAGGAAAAACAAATATATGGCCCAAAGGAACAAAGTTACACTTCAAATGAGGTAGGAGTTGAAAAAACTAATCAAAAATGTTCAAACAACTATGCTAAATCAAATCAATGAGCTGAAGGAAAATGTGGCAAAAGAGATGACATATATAAAGAAGACACTGTTTGATGATAAAGAAAAACTCATGAGCTTGAAAAAACAAATGGCAGAACTTATGGGAACGAAAGGCACAATAGAAGAGATGAAAAAACACAATGGAGACATAAAACAGCAAAGAAGAAGAAAGGGTTCATGAACTAGAGGGCATAACACCTGAAATCCTACACATAAAATAACATATAGGGAAAAGAATTGAAAAATATGAGCAGCAGCTAAAGGAACTGAAAGACAACATGAAGTGCACAAATATATGTGTCATGGGTATCCAAGAAGGAGAATAGAAAAGGGGCAGAAATAATAATAGAGGAAATAATCAACGAAAATTTCCCATCTCTTATGAAAGACATAAATTACAGATACAAGAAGTGCAGCATACCCCAAACAGAATAGATTCAAATAGACCTACTCCAAGACATTTAATATTCAAATAGACCTACTCCAAGACATTTAATAATCAGATTATCAAATGTCAAAGACAGAGAGAGAATTCTGAAAGCAGCAAGAAGAGAAAAGTGATCCATCACATACAAGGGACGCTCGAAAAGACTGTGCAGATTTCTCAGTAGAAACCATGGAGGCAAGAAGGCAGTGGTATGATATTTTTAAGATACTAAAAGAGAAAAATTGCAAACCAAAAATTCTATATCCAGCAAAAATGTCCTTCAAAAACGAGGGAGAGAGGAGACGGGGAAGATGGCGGCATAGAGAGAGTGGAAGCTAAGTAGTCCCCCTGGAACAACTAAAAAAAACCAGAAACAACTAGTAAATAATCCAGAATAACTGCGGGGTGCCAAACGAGACTGTCCACTCATCATACACCAACCTGAATTGGGAGGAATGCCTGACAACACAGCATAAAATCTGTAAGTAAAACCTGCGGATCCAAGTCGTGAGGCCCCCTCCCCCATAGCCCGAGCTGCAAAGCCTCGAGGTGCCAGAGAGAGGCTCTCTCCCAGCAAGCAAATATAGCTCAGCTGAGCTCCAACTGGGGTTTTAAGAAGTGAGTGTGAACTGCTCACTACAGGTACGAATCCCCAAAAAACAGACGGAAGCTTTGGGTGACAACTGACCTTGGAGAGCTGGAGGGTCACCTTGGACTAGGTCAGAAGGAGACTATCTGTTTCTTTTTTGGCTCAGTGGAGAAAGCCCCAGCCATTACAGTTCCCAGTGCTGTGACTCAAAGAAGGGTGGAGATAGCACAAGCAGAGAGAGAGAGACCATTGAAATGCTAATGACCTCCCCCTAGGGGGTCTATCTTCTCTAAGAGGAAAGGGGTGGGGCCCTTTCCATTCAGAACCAGACCCCAGAGCCTGGGAGAACACGGCCATACCTCCTCACACCAATCAAGAATTATAGGCTAACAGGAGCCACCTGCTGGGCAGAAAAGCACAGTGACCTGAGGCATCACAGGAACCAGTTTTCTAAGACACATCCTCAGGGAAACCAGATACTGAATATTTCTTCCCTCTGGGACCTGAGCCTGTTCTGGTCTGGGAAAACCTGATTTGGATAACCAAGGAAACCATGCCTAGACAACAGAAAATTACAACCTACACTAAGAAAAACAAAGTTATGGCCCAGTCAAAGAACAAACATACACTTCAACTGAGATACAGGAATTTAAACAACTAATGCTAAATCAATTCAAAAAGTTTAGAGAAGATATCGCAAAAGAGATAGAGGCTGTAAAGAGAACACTGGGCATACATAAGGCAGAAATCAAAAGTTCAAAAAAACAACTAGTAGAATCTATGGAAATGAAAGGCACAACACAAGAGACGAAAGACACAATGGAAACATACAACAGCAGATCTCAAGAGGCAGAAGAAAACACTCAGGGAATGGAGAACAAAACACCTGAAAGCCTACATGCAAAGGAGCAGATGGAGAAAAGAATGAAAAAATATGAGCAATGTCTCCAGGAACTTAAAGATGAAACAAAGTACAAGAATGTACGTATCATTGGTGTCCCAGAAGGAGAAGAGAAGGGAAAAGGGGCAGAGGCAATAATAGTGGAAATAATCAATGAAAATTTCCCATCTCTTATGAAAGACGTAAAATTACAGATCCAAGAAGCGCAGCATACTCCAAACAGAATAGATCTGAATAGGCCTACGCCAAGACACTTAATAATCAGATTATCAAATGTCAAAGACAAAGAGAGAATCCTGAAAGCAGCAAGAGAAAAGCGATCCATCACATACAAAGAAAGTTTAATAAGACTATGTGCGGATCTCTCAGCAGAAACCACGGAGGCAAGAAGGAAGTGCTGTGATATATTTAAGATACTGAAAGAGGAAAACCGCCAACCAAGAATCCTATATCCAGCAAAACTGTCCTTCAAATATGAGGGAGAGCTCAAAATATTTTCTGACAAACAGACAATGAGAGACTTTGTGAACAAGACACCTGCCCTACAGGAAATACTAAAGGGAGCACTACAGAGTGATAGGAGAAGACAAGAGTACGTGGTTTGGAACACAATTTTGGGAGATGGTAACACAGCAATGTAAGTACACTGAACAAAGATAACTATGAATATGGTTGAGAGAGGAAGGTTGGGAGCATGTGAGACACCAGAAGAAAGGAGGAAAGACAAAGACTGGGACTGTATAACTTGGTGAAATCTAGAGTGTTCAACAATTGTGATAAAATGTACAAATATGTTCTTTTACAAGGGAGAACAAGCAAATGTCAACCTTGCAAGGTGTTAGAAATGGGGAGGCACTGGGGAAGGGATGCAATCAACATAAACTAGAGACTGTAACTAACAGAATCATTGCATTATGCTTCCTTTAATGTAACAAAGGCAATAAACCAAGGTAAAGGCAGATAAGAGGGGGGGATAGGGGAGGCATGTTAGACACTTGACATTGGTGGTATTGTCTGACTCGTTACTCTGCTTTGATATAAGGTTATTTTTCCTTTTGCTCCTTCCTAGCTGTCATTTTTCTTCCTCTTTCTTTTGCCTCTCTACCTTCTTTGACTCTCCCTCCTGCCTTGTGGAAGAAATGGAGATGCCCTTATATAGATAGTGGTAAAGGTGGTGAACACATAAATATATGACCATACAGAGAATCATCGATTATTTACTTAGGATGGAATGTACAGTGTGTGAAAAAAACCATATTAAAAAAAAACAGGCTGATGACAAAACCTCGAGGGCAATATACTGAGTGAAATAAGCCAGACACATAAGGACAAATATTGCAGGGTCTCACTGATAGGAACTAATTATAATATGTAAACTCATAGACATGAAATATAAGGTACCAACATATAGGATGAGGCTTAAGAATGGGGAGTGGTTGCTTAGTATGAGCAGAATGTTCAATTAGGATGAACTTAAATGTTTGGAAATGAACAGGGGTGTTGGTAGCAAGATGTGAGAATAACTAACAGCGCTGAATGGTGCGTGAATGAGGTGGAAAGGGGAAGCTCAGAGTCATATATGTCACCAGAAGGAAAGGTGGAGATCAAAAGATGGGAATGCATAAAACTGAATCCTATGGTGGGCAATGTCCATGATTAACTGTACAAATATTAGAAATCTCTTCCATGAACCAGAACAAAGGTATGACAATACAATTAGAAGTTAATAATAGAGGAGCATATAGGGAAGAAATATATACCTATTACAAACTATATACTACAGTTAGTAGTATTTCAACATTTTTTCATAAACAGTAACAAATGTACTATACCAACACTACGAGTCAACAATTGAGGGGGGTTGGTTAGGGATATGGGAGGATTCGAGTTTCCTTTTCTTTTCTTCTTTTTTCATCTTTTACTTTATTTCTTGTCTGGAGTAATGAAAACCTTCTAAAAATTGAAGAAAAATTAAGTGTGGCTATGGATGCAGAGCTGTATGAGGATACCAGGGGCAACTGATTATACACTTTGGATCTTTGGATAATTGTATGGTATCTGAACAATCCCAATAAAAATAAAAAAAAAAAAAAACCTACTTACAAAGAAAAAAAAATGAGAGAGAGTTTAAACTATTTTCAGACAAACAGACACTAAGAGAGTTTGTGAACAAGATACCTGCTCTACAAGAAATACTGAAGGGAGTACTACAGGCAGGCAGGAAAAGACAAGAGAGAGGTTTGGAGAAGAGTGTAGAAATGAAGACTATATCAGTAAGGGTAAAAAGAGAGAGAAAAAATGAAAATAAGATATGACATATAAAATCTAAAACAAAATATTAGATAGTAAACATTATGTCGAATGAAATTAGCCAGAAACAAAAGGACAAATACTGTATGGTCTCACTAACATGAACTAACATTAACAGCGAACCTTAAAAGTTAAAGCTGAGAACACAACTTATCAGGAGATAGAAAGATGGTAGAGACCAGGCAGCTGATGCTGAAGGAGTACAGAATGTTGAACAGAATTGATTGTATAGCTCCAGAAATATATAGCACAATACTGTTTAATGATAGCACAATACTGTAAGTACTCTGAAAAAAGATGAGTGTGAGTATGGGTGAAAGAGGAAGGCTAAGGGCATGTATGCTACCAGAAAGAAAGATAGAGGATAAAGTCTGGGACTGTATAACTTAGTGAAACCTAGAGTGGTCAATCATGGTGATTAAGTGTACTAATGTAAGAATGTTTTTACATGAGGGAGAACAAATGAATGTCAACATTGCAAGGTGTTGAAAACTGGATGGCATGGGGAAAAAATACAATCAATGCAAACTAGAGTCTACAGTTTACAGTAAGACTGTAATATGCTTCCATTAATTGTAACAAAAGCAATATACCAAAACTAAATGTCTACAAGAGGGGGATATAAGGGAGGGGTATGGGATTCTTGGTGCTATTGCTGTTTTATGACCTTTTCATTGTATTTTATTTTTTTTCTTCTATCTTTTTCTTTATTCTTCATTTTTTTTCCCTCCTCTTCCCCTTTCATTGCGGAAGAAATGGAAATGTCCTAATAGAGATTGTGGTGGCAAATGCATAGCTAGGTGATTATACCAGGAATCATTGATTGTTTACTTAGGATGGATTACATGGTGTGTGAATAAAACTGTTTGAAAAATAAACAAAGGGATACAAGTGTTGGATAAAATGTGGAGAGAGGGATGTACCTATTCACTGTTGGTGGGGAACTAGAATGGTGCAGCCCATGTGGAGGGCAGTGTGGTGGTTCCACAGGAAACTAAGTATGGGGCTGCCATATGGTACTGCAACCCTGTTATTGGTTGTATACTTAGAGGAATGAGGGCAGGGACACGAGTGGACATTTGCACGCTGCTGTTTGTGGCAGCAGTGTTCACGATTTGCAATGGATGGAGATGGCCTAAGGGCACATCGACTGATAAACCGAACAGTGAACTGTGGTGTACACATACAATGGAATATTGAGCAGCAGCAAGGAATGAAGTTGGTATGCAACTAGGTGCATGGATCTTGAGGACAGTAAGTAGGTAGAGTGAAATAAGCCAGAAATGAAAAGACAAACATTATAACGCCTCACTAATATGGACTAAAAATAATGTGCAGACTCTGAGAATTGAATCTGAGAGCATGGGTTATCAGGGGAAGGTTTATGTAAAGGTTCCTAGATTGTAAGCTCTTACAGCAGTCACATCTATTTACGAGTTGTAACAGTCATTTCTAAATTCTGAGATGATGAGCAGTTTGTATGTGACCTGGTTGGTGCGGCTTTGGTGCCTGTGTGGCACCTGGGACTCAGAGCCAGAGTTCGGCAGCTGTGAGTATTGGCATTGTCCCATGTGGCAACTGTTAAAGAGGCTGAGATTAGACTTCGATTACAGATATAAACGAAATAGACTTGGTTGAGATTGGGGTAGATCAGACTAAAGTATAGAGGAGGATATTAACCGTGTTTTAAAACTTTGACTTCTTTGTGGGACCAAAGGAAGAGATGTTTATTTGGTGCAAAATCTATATTTTTCTGTAGCATACTATATAACTTAACTTGTATGGTCAGTTCACTCAAACACCATAATTACTTGGAACCTTGAATAGGGAGTGAAATCTGCTTGGTTTGTACAGGTTAGCATGAAGCTCTGACACATCCCTGAGTAATCTGGGCAGAGAACAAAAAGTATTCGCAAAGCCTCCTTGAGGACTGGGGAAAATTTGGTAATATTAATCATCTTCAGCTGGGGAACCCTGATATTCTTGCAAGCATTGAGAACTACCAGTTTAGTAGGCCAAGCCCTCAATCTTGGGGCTTGCCTTTAAGAAGCCTGTTACTGCAAAGGAGAGGCTAAGCCTATTTATAATTGAGCCTGAGAGTCACCCCTAGAGCACCTCTTTTGTTGCTCAGATGTGGCCTCTCTCTTTAAGCCAACTTGGCAGGTAAACTCACTGCCCTCCCCATACTTGGGACATGACTCCCAGGTATGTAAAATCTCCCTGGCAAAAAAAAAATCTCCCTGGCATCATGGGATGTGACTCCTGGGGATGAGCCTGGACCTGGCATCGTAGAATTGAGAAAGCCTTATGGACCAAAAGGGGGAAGAGAAATGAAACAAAGTTTCAGTGGCTGAGAGATTACAAATGGAGTCGAGAGGTCATTCTGGAAGTTATTCTTATGCATTATATAGATATCCATTTTTAGTTTTTAGTGTATTAGAATAGCTAGAAGGAAATATCTGAAACTGTTGAACTGCAATCCAGTATCCCAGATTCTTGAATACAATCATATAACTATATTGCTTATATGGTGTGATTGTGTGATTGTGAAAACCTTATGGTTCACATTCCCTTTACACAGTGTATGGACAAATGAGTAGAAAAATGGGGAAGAAAAGTAAATAAATAATGGGTGGAGGAGGAGGAGTATGGGATGTTTTGGGTACTCTTTTTTACTTTTTTTTTTTGGAATAATGAAAATGTTCAAAAACTGATTGTGGAGATGAATGTACAGCTGTATGATGATACTGTGACCAATTGATTGTACATTTTGGATGATTGTATGGAATGTGAATATATCTCAATAAAATTGCATTAAAGAAAGAATCCTACTGAAAAGGTTGAAAATTATATATGTATCCTGAAGGATATGTGTGAAGAAAAAGAAGAACAGAAATGATGAGATGAAAAACACAATAATGGAGATTAAAAACACACTACGGGCTGACAACAGCAGATTTGAATGGGCAGAAAAAAGAATCAGAATTAGAAGACAGGAAAATTGAAATTATACAGTCAGAAGAACAAATAGAGAAAAGAATAGAAAAAAATGAGCAGTGAATCAGGGATTTGAGTAATAGCACAAAGTACACAAACATACATGTCATGAGTGTCCCAGAAGGAGAAGAGAAGGGAAAAGGGGCAGAAAGAATATATGAGGAAATAATGACTGGAAATTTCCCAACTCTTATGAAAGACATAAATATACATGTACAAGAATCACAATGTACTCCAAATAGAATAAGTGCTAATAAACCTACCCTGAGACAAATACTAATTATATTGTCAAATGCCAAAGATAGAGGATCCTGAAAGCAGAGAAAGAAAAGCAATCTATCACATACAAGAGATCCTCAATAAGACTAAGTGCTGATTTTTCATCAGAAACTAGGGAGGTGAGAAGACAGTGGTATGACAGATTTAAGGTACTGAAAGAGAAAAACTGCCAGCCAAAAATTTTTATCCAGCAAAACTGTCCTTCAGAAATGAGGGAGACTTTAAAATATCCAAAGATAAACAGAAACTGAGAGACTTTATTACCAAAAGACCTGCCATCTAAGAATTGCTACAGGGAGTTCTTCTGGTTGAAAGGAAAAGACAAGATGGAGTGGTTTGGAGTCATGTGAAGCAGTGAAGATCTTCAGTAAAGGTAACTAAATGGGTGACTGAAAAACCCTATAGTAGTGTATGCTCAATATATAATTCTATTCTTTTTTCCTATAAGAGTTAGAATACAAATGAATAAGACACAGTCATATTTTCTGATAATGGACATGCAAAATATAAAGATGTCATATGGGATAAAAACAACATAAAGAAGGGAAATGGAGGGATATAGGAGCAAAGAGCATGCATGCTATTGAAGTTAAGCTGGTATCTTTTCAAAGTGATATGTTACAGACTTAGGTTGTGTAATACAAACCCCAAGGTAACCAGAAAGAAGGTATTTAAAAATATATACAGAAATGTAAATGAGAAACACATCAATTAAATACATCAGGAAATATGAACTATATGGAAAAAGAGGCTGCAATAGAGACAGAGACAGATAGAGATACATAAACTACAAAGAACAAAATGGCTGAAGTAAGTACTGCCTTTACAGTAATAACAATGAATGGTAATGGATTAAACTCCCCAATCAAAAGACACAGAATGGCAGAATGGATAAAAAAGCATGATCCTGACTCCCAGGGATGTAAATCTCCCTGGCAACGCAGGATATGACTCCAGGAGATGAATTTCTGGACCTGGCATCATGGGATTGAGAACATCTTCTTGATCAAAAGGGGAATGCAAAATGAAACAAAATAAAAGTTTCAGTGACTGAGAGATTCCAGATGGAGTTGAGAGGTCACTCTGGTGGGCACTTTTCACTCCTGTGGGCACTTTTATGCACTATATAGATAACCCTTTTTAGGTTTTAATGTACTGGAATAGCTAGAATAAATACCTGAAACTATCAAACTGCAACCCAGTATCCCTGACTCTTGAAGACAATTGCATAGCTTACAAGGGGTGACAGCGTGATTGTGAAAACCTTGTGGATACACTCCCTTTATCCAGTGTATGGATGGATGAGTAGATAAATGGGGAAAAAAACTAAATGAAAAATGGGGGGGGGGTGATTTGAATGTTCTTTTTTACTTTTATTTTTTATTCTTATTTTTACTTTTTCTGGTATAAGGAAAACGTTCAAAAAATAGATTAGGGTGATAAATGCACAACTAAACAATGGTACTGTGAATGGTTGATTGTACACATGGGTGATTGTATGATATGTGAATATATCTTGATAAAACTGAATTTAAAGAAAAGTAAATAAGAAAAAAAAATGAAAAAAAAAGCATGATCCAACTACAGGTTGTTTACAAAAGACTCATCTTAGACCCAAAGACACAAACAGGTTGGAAGTGAAAGGATGGAAAAAGACAATCTGTGTAAATAGTAACAAAAAGAGAACTGGGGTAGCTATACTAATATCATAAAAATACAAAAAATAAAGAAGGACACTATATGTTAATAAAAGGGTTTATCCACCAAGAAGAAATAACAATTATAAATATTTAAGCCCCTAAACACAGTGTTCCAAAATACATGAAGCAAACACTGGCAAAAATGAAGGGAGAAATAGACAGCTCTAAAATAATAGTTGTAGACTTCAGTACAGCACTTTCATCAATAGACAGAACATCTAAATGGAAGATCAATACGGAAACAGAGAACTTGAATATGATAAATGAACTAGACCTACAAGACATATACAGAACACTGCACCCCAAGATAGCGGCATATACATTACTCTATTATATACACAAGGACTGTTCTCAAGATAGACCACATGATGGATCACAAAACAAGTCTCAATAAATTCAAAACTATTGAAATCATACAGTGTACCTTCTCCAATCAAAACGGAATAAAGCTAGAAATAAATAACGGAGGGAGAAATGGAAAATTAACAAATATGTAGAAATTAAACAATATACTCTTAAACAACCAATGGGTTAAACAGGAAATCACAAGTAAATTAGGAAATATATTCAGGCAAATGAAACTGAAAATACACCATAACAAAACTCATGGGATGCAGCAAAGGGAGTGCTGAGACGGAAATTTATAGCTCTAAAACATTAACATTTAAAAAGAAGAAAAACTTCAAATCAGAGACTTAACTTCAAACATGGAAGAACTGGAAAAAGAAAAGCAAACTAACCCAAAGCAAGCAGAAGGAAGAAAATAACAAAGAGTAGAGAACAGACAAATTAAATAGAGGACAAAAAACAAAACAAAACAATGGAGAGCAATAACAAAAACAGAAGTTGGTTCTTTGAAAAGATCAATAAAATTGATAAACCTTTAACTAGATAGATATAAAAAAAGGGAGAGGATAAAAATGACTAAAATCAGAAATGCAAAGGGGGGTATTAATACCAACACTGCTGAAATAAAAAGGACAATAAGAGGATACTATGAACAATTGTATGTCAATAGATCAGACAACCTAGATGAAATGGCAAAATTGTTAGAAACAAACTACCTACATTGACTCAAGAAGAAACAGAAGATTCCAACAAAACAATTATTATTAAAGAGATTGACTCAGTAATCAAAAATCTCCCAACAAAGAAAAGCCTAGGAATAGATGGCTTCACAGGAGAATATGACCAAACATTGCAAGAGGACGTAACTCCAGTTCTGCTCAAACTCTTCCAAAAAAATGGAGGGAGCACTCCCTAATTCATTCTACAAGGCCGATACTATACTAATATCAAAGCCAGATAAAGATACCACAAAAAAAGAAAACTACAGACCACTATCTCCTATGAATGTAGATGCAAAAATCCCCAACAAAATATGAGCAAACCAAATCCAACAGCATATTAAAACAATTATACACCATGATCAATTGAGAATTATCCCAGGTATGCAAGGGTAGTTCAACATAAGAAAATCAATTAATGTAATACACCACATTACCAGTGAAAAAACTACATGATCGTCTCAACTGACCCAGAAAAGGCATTTGACAAAACCCAGCATCCTTTTGTAATAAAAACATTTAGAAATATAGGAATAGAAGAAAACTTTCTTAACATGATAAAGAGCATATATGAAAACCAAAAGCTGCAACATACTCAATGGTGAAAGAATGAAAGCTTTCACTCTAAGATCTGGAACAAGACAAGTATGCCCACTGCCACCACTTTTAATCAACACTGTACTGAAAGTTCTAGCCAGAGCAGTTAGGCAAGAAAAAGAAATAAAACGAATCCAAATTGGAAAGGAAGAAGTAGAAGTTTCACTATTTGCAGATGGCATGATCCTATATATAAAAAGCCCCCAAAAATCTACAACAAACCTACTATAGCTAATAAGTGAGTTCAGCAAAGTAGCAGGATACAAGATCAATGCGCAAAAATCAGTGGTGTTTCTATACACTAGTAATGAGTAATCTGAGGAGGAAATCAAGAGTAAAATTCCATTTACAATAGCAACTGAAAGAATCAAATATCTAGGAATAAATTTAACCAAGGATATAAAGGACTTGTACACAGAAAACTACAAAACATTGCAAAAAGAAATCAAAGATGACCTAAATAAATGGAAGAACATTCCATGTTCATGAATTGGAAGACCAAATATCTTTAAGATATCAATCCTCCGAAATGATTTAAAGATTCAATGCAATCCCAATCAAAATTCTGACAGCCTATCTTACAGAATTGGAAAAGCCAATAATCGAGTTTATTTGGAAGGGTAAGGGGCTGTTAATAGTCAAAAACATCTTGAAAAAGAAGAATGAGGTTGGCGGACCCACATTTCTTGACTTTAAAGCATATCACAAAGCTACAGTGGTCAAAACAGCATGGTACTGGCATAAAGACCCATGGAATTGAAATGGGAGTTCAGAAATAGAGCCTCACATCTATGGACAACTGATTTTTGATGGGGCTGCCAGGCACGCAATTGGGAAAGAATAGTCTCATCAACAAATGGTGCTAGGAGAACAGGATATCTATGTGTAAATGAATGAAAGGCCCCTATCTCATACCATATACCAAAATGGATTAAAGACCGAGATATAAAAGCCAGGACTAGAAAACTCCTAAAAGAAAATGTAGGGAAGCATCTTCACGATCTTGTGTTAGGCAATGGTTTCTTAGACTTTACATGCAAAGAAAAAGCAACAAAAGAGAAAACAGATAAATGGGACCTCCTCAACATTAAAAACTTTTGCACATCAAAGGACTTTGTCACAAAGGTGAAAAGACAGCCTACTCAATGGGAGAAAATATTTGGAAACCGCATATCCAATAAGCGTTTAATATCCAGAATATATAAAGAAATCCTACAACTCAACAACAAAAAGATAAACAACCCAATTTAAAAATCGGCAAAAGACTTGAGTAGACAGTCTTCCAAAGATATTCAAATGGCTAAAAAAGCACATGGAAAGATGCTCAACATCACTAGTTTTTAGGGAAATGCAAATCCCAAACCACAATGAGATATCATTTCAAACCCACTAGAACAGATACTATTTTAAAAAATACAGAAAATTACAAATGTTGGAGAGAATGTGGAGAAATAGGAACACTCATTCTTTGCTGGTGGTAATGTAAAATGGTGCACCTGCTGTGGAAGACAGTTTGGCAATTCCTCAGGAAGCTAAGTATAGAATTACCATATAACCTGGCAATCCTGCTACTAGGCATATACCCTAAAGAACTGAAAGCAGGGAATCGAACAGATATTTGCACACAGATGTTCATAGCAGCATTATTCACAATTGCCAAAAGATGGAAACCTGTGTCCTTCAACCTGTGAATGGATAAACAAATTGTGGTATATACATACAATGGAATACCATTCAGCTGTAAAAAGGATCAAAGTCCTGATGCATGCGACAACACATGGATGAACCTTAAGGATATTATGGTAAATAAGCATGCAAAAGAACAAATATTATATGATTGCACTGATATGAACTAATCATAGTAAGCAAACTCATAGAGTTAGAATCTAGAATATAGGAAACGAGAGGATGGACTGGGGATAGAGAAAAGGGAGCTGATGTGTAATTTGTACAGAATTTCTATTTGGGTTGATTGTCGAGGTTTAGAAATGGACGGTGGTGATGGCAGCACATTATTCTGAGTGTAATTAACAGTGCTGAATTATTTATGTGAATGTGGTTGAAGGGGGAAGTTTTGGGTCGTGTATGTTTACTAGAATGACATTATAACACAGCAAACCCTGTTGAGGACTATGGACTGGGGTTAATTGTACAAGAATATGTACTATTCATGAATGTTCTTTCAGGAATCATAACAAATATATGACACTAATACACAGTATTAATAATAGGGTGGTATATTGGGAAAAATATACCAATTGTAAATTGTGGACTATAGTTAATAGTGCTATTTTAATATTGTTTCACCAGCTGTAACAAAGGTACCACACTAATGCAAAGTGTCAATAATAGGGGCATATATAGGAACGTGGGTTTTTTACACGATTTTGCTGTAAAAATACAACTTCTGTACATCAAGGGTTGACACCTTTTTGTATGTGTGATTTATTTTACAGTGATGGAGGTGGCTGAAGTTGTGGAGCTCTGACTGTGACGTTCTTTGGGGTTTGCTCTCTCACTGCTTGTTGAGTCGTGTTTTGAGGGCTGTCACTGTTCTGTATGTGTTGGAGTTCATAACGACAAAAAAAAAACAAAAAAATAAAAAGAACATATAAAAAAATACAACTTCTCTAATTAAAATAATAATAATAATAGGACATATTTCACAGATCTGTATATCGAGTGTTTTAAATGAGGTAATCCATGTAAATTGCTTAACACAGTGCCTAGGATATAGAATCTTTCAGTAAGTGCTGGCTGCTACTGTTTAAAAAAAGCACAATTATGAAAAAGTGCTATCATTAATTGAAATAAATGTTCCACACCAATGTAAGGTGTTAGTGGTGGGATGGTGTATGGGAATCCTGTATTTTATACATGTTTATTCTATAAACCCACAACTTCTTTAATAAAATTTTAAAAAATTAAAATTAAAAAAAAAAAGGGTTAGGAATAAATTTAACAAAAGAGGTGCAAAACTTATACTCTGAAAACTACAAAACACTGTTGAAAGAAATTAAGGAAGACTTAAATACATAGAAAGACATTCAAGGTTCCCAGGTTGGAAGATTTAATATTGTTAAGATGGCAATAAGTCCCAAATTCACCTACAGATTCAACATGATCCCTGTTGACATTTCAACGGATTTCTTGGCAAAAATTGACAAGCGAATATTAAAATTCATATGGAAATGCATGGGGCCTAAAAAAGCCAAAACAATCTTGAAAACAGAACAAAGTTGAAGGACTCCCACTTCCCAATTTCAAAGCTTACTACAATGCTACCTTAATCAAGATCGTGTCAGTCACCAAAATGGGGGAGAGAAATGAAACAAAATAAAGTTTCAGTGGCTGAGAAATCTCAAATAGTCAAGAGGTCATTCTGATGTATTATATAGACATCCCTTTTTAGTTTTTAGTGTATTGGAATAGCTAGAAGGAAATACCTGCAACTGTTGAACTGCAACCCAGTAGTCTTTATTCTTTTTTTTTTCCCTTTGGCATTTCCAGGCAAGTTTTTCTATTTTTTTAATTCAGTTTTATTGAGATATATTCAAATATCATACAATCATCTGTAGTGTACAACCAATTGTTCACAGTACCATCATACAGTTGTGCATTCATCACCCTAATCTATTTTTGAACATTTTCCTTACATCAGAAATAATCAGAATAAGAATAAAAAAAAAAAAGTAAAAAAGAACACCTAAATCATCCCCCCATCCCACCCTATTTTTCATTTAGTTTTTGTCCCCATTTTTCTACTCATCCATCCATACACTGGATGAAGGGAGTATGATCCACAAGGTTTTCACAATCACACTGTCACCCCTTGTAAGCTTACATTGTTATACAATCGTCTTCAAGAGTCAAGGCTACTGGGTAGGAGTTTGATACTTTCAGATATTTACTTCTAGCTATTCCAATGCATTAAAACCTAAAAAGGGTTATCTACATAGTACGAGTGCCCACCAGAGTGCCCTCTCAACTCCATTTGGAATCTCTCAGCCACTGAAACTTTATTTTGTTTCATTTCACATCCCCCTTTTGGTCAAGAAGATGTTCTCAATCCCACAATGTCGGGTTCAGATTCATCCTTGGGAGTCATATCCTGCGTTGCCAGGGAGACTTACAACCCTGGGAGTCAGGTCCCACGCAGTGGGGAGGAGTAGCCTTTATTCTTGAAGACGAGTGTGTAACTATATAGCTTACACTGTATGACTGTGTGATTGTGAAAACTTTGTGAATCCCACTCCATTTATCCAGTGTGTGGATAGATGAATAGAAAAAGGAGGACAAAAAGTAAATGAATAAAGGGGAGGGATGGAGAGTATGGGATGTTTTGGGTGTTTTGTTTTACTTTAACTTTTATTCTTATTCTTTTTTGTGTGTGGTAATGAAAAGGTTCAAAAATTGATTGTGGTGATGAATTCACAACTATATAATGGTTCTGTGAACAACTGATTGTACACTGTGGATGACTGTATGGTATGTGAATATATCTCAATAAAATTGAATTTAAAAAACACTGTCATACAGCCAAAAGGATAGACATATGATCAATTTAATAGAATTGAGATTACAGAATTAAACCTTCATTATTACAGTTAATTTTTCACAAGGGTGCTAAGACTGTTTAATGGGGAAAAAAGTCTTTTCAATAAATGGTGCTGAAACAACTGAATATCCACATGAATCAAAATGAATCCAGACCCCTAAATAATACTATATACAAGACAACCCTTTTTAGGTTCTAGTGAATTGGAGTAGCTAGCAGTAAATACCTGAAACCATCAAACTATAACCCAGAACCCATGAATCTTGAAAACAATCGTACAAAAATGTAGCTTATGAGGGGTGACAATGGGATTGGGAAAACCATATGGACCACACTCCCCTTTGTCTAGTTTATGGGTGGATGAGTAGAAAAATGGGGGAAGGAAACAAACAAACAAACAAACAAAGGCACCCAGTGTTCTTTTTTACTTTAATTGCTCTTTTTCACTTTAATTATTATTCTTGTTATTTTTGTGTGTGTGATAATGAAGGTGTCAGGGATTGATTTTGGTGATGAATGCACAACTATGTAATGGTACTGTGAACAATCGAATGTACGCTTTGTTTTGTATGACTGCATGGTATGTGAATATATCTCAATAAAATGAATTAAAAAAATAAATAAACCAAATGTTTGTTTGTGGAAAAAAAAATAATACTATATACAAAAATCAACTCAAAATGTATCAAAAACCTAAATGTAAGGGCTAAAACCATAAAATTCTTAGAAGAAAAGATAGGGGTAAATCTTCATGACCTTGTGCTAGGAAATGATTTCTTAACTATGACAACAAAAGCACAAGCAATAAAAGATAAAGCTCATAAACTGAACATCATTAAAATGACAGTCTTTTGGGCTTCAAAAGACACCATCAAAAAAATGAAAAGGTAACCCAAAGAACAGGAGAAAATTTTTGTAAATCATGTATCTGATAAGGGAGCTATATATATAGAATATAGAAGGAAAGCTTATAGCTCAATAATAAAATGACAAATAGTACAATTTAAAAATGCACAAGGAAGCAAAAAAAGAAGATGGCAGCGTAGAGAGGAGTGGAAGTTAGTTAGTCCCTCTGGAACAAGTAATAAACAACCAGGGACAACTAGTAAATAATCTGAAATAACTGCTGGGGGACAAACGTGACTGTCCACTCATCATACACCAACATGAATTGAGAGGAATGCCCAAGATCACAGCATAAAATCTGTAAGTAAAAACTGCGAACCCACACTGAGAGACCCTCCCCCATGGCAACCCAAACTGCAACACCTCACAGTGATAGAGAGCAGCACTCTCTGAACAAGGGAATATACCTGAGTCCAGCTCCAACTGGGGTTTTGAATTAACAAACGTGGACTGCTCAATACAAGCTACAAATCCCCAACAAGCAGACAGAGGCTTTTAGTGACGACTGACCTTAAAGAGCCGGCAGACTTCTCTGTGCTGGGAGGGGGAGCCCAGAGGACCAGGTGCTATCTCTGGCCAAGGGTGGGGGAGCTGGGGAGACTGTGGACTGGCCCTGAAGTGGGCTTTCTGTCCCTTTTTCTTTCTCTCAACCTGGGTGGCTCGTTGGAGAAAGCCACAGCCATTTTCAGTATGCAGCTCTCTGACCCAGCCAAGGGTGGAGATAGCAGAGTCAGAGAGACAAAGAGTGTATTTAAATGCAAATGAAAATTCCCTAGAGGGTCTATCTTCCCTAAGAGGAAGGAGGTGGTGCCCAGCTCTACTATCGGCTTCCCATTCAGAAGCAGACCCCAGAGCCTGGGGGAAAACAGCCAAAACAGAAACTAAGGACTACAGGGGCCACACCTCCTTACACCAGTCAGGAGCGACAGACTGACAGGCACCACCTGCTGGGTAGGTTAGAAAAAGCACAGCAGCTTGAGGCCTCACAGGGTGCTTCAATCTTCGAAGACACACCCTCAGGGAAACCTGATACTGAATATTGCCCCCTTCTGATATCTGAGCCTGTTCTGGTCTGGGAAAACCTGATTGGGGTAACCAAGGAAACCAGATGCCTAGACAATAGAAAACTACAACCTACACTAAGAAAAACAAAGCTATGGCCCAGTCAAAGGAACAAACTTACACTTCAATTGAGATACAGGAATTGAAACAACTAATGCTAAATCAATTCAAAAAGTTTAGGGAACATATGACAAAAGAGATGAAGTGTATAATGAAAACACTGGGCGAATATAAGGTAGAAATCAAAAGTTTGAAAAAACAACTGGCAGAATCTATGGAAATGAAAGGCACAACACAAAAGACAAAAGACACAATGGAGACATAAACAGCAGATCTCAAGAGGCAGAAGAAAACACTCAGGAACTGGAGAACAAGACACCTGAAAGCCTACACACAAAAGAACAGATGGAGAAAAGAATGGAAAACTATAAGCAACGGCCCTGGGAATTGAATGACAACATGAAATACATGAATGTACATGTCATGGGTGTCCCAGAAGGAGAAGGGAAGGGAAATGGGGCAGAAGCAATAATAGAGGAAATAATCAATGAAAATTTCCCACCTCTTATGAAAGACATAAAATCACAGATCCAAGAAGCACAGCGTATCCCAAACAGAATAGATTTGAATAGACCGACACCAAGACACCTAATAATCAGATTATCAAACGTCAAAGACAAAGAGAGAATCCTGAAAGCAGCAAGAGAAAAGCGACCCATCACATACAAAGGAAGCTTGAAAAGACTATAAGCGGATTTCTCAGTAGAAACCATGGAGGCAAGAAGGAAGTGAGGTGATATATTTAAGATACTGAAAGAGAAAAACCTCCAACCAAGAATCCTATATCCGGCAAAACTGTCCTTCAAATATGAGGGAGAGTTTGAAATATTCTCTGACAAACAATGACAGAGTTTGTGAACAGGATACCTGGGCTACAGGAAATACTAAAGGGAGAACTACAGACAGATAGGAAAAGACAGAAGTGAGAGGTTTGGAACACAATCTTGGGTGATGGTAGCACAGCAATTTAAGTACACTGAACAAAGATGACTGTGAGTATGGTTAAAAGAAGAAGGTTAGGAGCATGTGGGACACCAGAAGGAAAGAGGAAAGATAAAGACTGGGACTGTGTAACTCAGTGAAACCTAGAGTGCTCAACAATTGTGATAAAATGTACAAATATGTTTTTACATGAGGGAGAACAAATGAATGTCAACTTTGCAAGGTGTTAAAAATAGGGTGGTATTGGGGGAAAGATGCAGTCAATGCAAACTGGAAACTATAGTTAACAGAAACATTGCATTATGCTTCCTTTAATGTAACAAAGGCAATACACCAAAGCTAAATGCATATAAGAGAGGGACATAAGGGAGGGGTATGGGACTCTTGGCATTGGTGATGTTGTCTGACTCTTTATTCTACTTTAGTTTATTACTATCTTTCTTTTTTGTTGCTTCCTAGCTCTCATGTGTTTTCTTTTTCTCTTTCGTTTTTCTTTTTCTTTTGTCTCTCTACCTTCTTTGACTCTTCCTCCTTTGTGGAAGAAATGGAGATGTCCTTATATAGATAGTGGTGAGGGTGGTGAATACAGAAACACATGACTATACAGGGCACCATCGATTGTTTACTTAGGATGGAATGTATGGGGTGTGATCAAAACCATCTTAAAAAATGGGTTGTTGAAGAAACCTTGAGGACACTATAATGAGTAAAATAAGTCAGACACATAAGGACAAATATTGCAGGGTCTCATTGATATGAACTAATTATAATATGTAAACTCATAGACATGTAATATAAGTTACCAGGATATAGAAGGAGGAAGAATGGGGAGCGGTTGCTTATTATGAGCAGAATGTTCAACTAGGTTGAACTTAAGTATTTGGAAATGGACAGAGTTGACGGTAGCACGTTGTGAGAATAACTAACAGTGTTGAATGGTGTGTGAATGTGGTGGAAAGGGGAAGCTCAGAGTCACGTATGTCACCAGAAGGAAAATTGAAGGTTAAAAGATGGGAATGTATAAAACAGTGACTCCTGTGGTGGACAATGTCCGTGATTAACTATACAAATATTAGAAATCTCTCTCACGAACTAGAACAAATGTATGACACTATAACTAGAAGTTATTAATAGAGAGGCATATAGGAAAAAAATATATACCTATTGCAAACTATATACTACAGTTAGTAGTATTTTAACATTCTTTCATCAACAGTAACAAATATACTATATCAATACTATGAGTCAATAATGGAAGGGGGATGGTTAGGGGTATTGGAGGATCTAAGTTTCCTCTTTTTTGTCTTTATTTCTTTTCTGGAGTAATGAAAATGTTCTAAAAATTCAAAAAAAATTAATTGTGGTGATGGATGCACAGCTCTATGATGGTACCATGGGCAACTGATTGTACACTTTGAATCTTTGGATAATTGCATGGAATGTGAACTATCTCAATAAAAAAAATGCACAAGGAATCTGAATAGACAATTCCCCAAAGAAGATACACAAATGGCCAATAAGTACACAAAAAATGCTCAGCATCAATAGCCATCAGGGAAATGCAAACTAAAACCCCAATGAGATACCATTTCACACCCTCCAGTATGGCTATAATAAAAAAGTCAGATAATAACAAGTGTTGGAGAGGATGTAGAGGAATTGGAACCCTCATCCACTGCTGGTGGAAATGTGAAATGGTGCAGCCACTCTGGAAAACAGTCTGCCAGTTCCTCAAAAGTTAATTATGATGTTACCATATGACATAGCAATTCCACTCCTAAGTATATACTGAAGAGAAATGAAAGCATATGTCCACATAAAAAGTTGACACAAATGTTCATAGAAGTATTATTCACAATAGCCAAAAGATGGACAATCCAAATATCCATCAACTGGTAAATGGATAAACAAAATGTAGCACATCCATACAATGCATTATTATTTAGCAGTAAAAAGAAATGAGGGACTGATACATGCTATAACGTAGATGATTCTTGAAGAGTATGCTAAATGAAAGAAGCCAGTCACAAAGGACCACATATTGTATGATTCAATTCAAATAAAATGTCCATAATAGGCAAATCTATAAGTACAGAAAAGTGTTTTCCCAGGACTGGAAGAGACAGAGGAATTATGAGTGATGGCTAAGAGTGCAGTTTCTTTCTGGGATAATGAAACTGTTCTAAAATTGAATGTGGTGCCGGGCTCTTTGTGTATAACCTGGTCGTTCCCTGGAACTTCGGTTATCTGTGTGACACCTGAGACTCAGAGCTGGAGTATTGCAGCTATGAAAGTCAGTATTACCCTATACAGCAACTGTTAAATAAGCTGAAAAAGAGATCAGACTTCAATTAGAGATACGAATGAAGCTGATCTGGTTAGGACTAAGGCAAATCAGACTAAAGGGTAAAGGACAATATTGACTGTGTTTTTAAAACTTCACCTTCTGTGTGAGACCAAAGGAAGAGATGTTTATTTGGTACAAAATTTATAATTTCTGTAGCACACTATCCAATTTAACTTGTATGGTCAGTTGATTCAAACACCATAATTACATAGAACCTTGAATAGGGAGTGAGATCTGGTTGGTTTGTACAGGTTAGTGTGATGCTCCAATACAGCCCAGAGTAATTTGGGCAGAGAATGAAAAATTATTTGCAAAGTCCCCTTGTCCGACTGGAGAAATATGCGGAAATATTAAACTTCCCCACCTGGAGAATTCCTGATATTCTCACAAGCATCGGGGACTACCAATTTAACAGGCCAAGCCCTCGATCTTGGGGCTTGCCCTTATTAAGCTTGTTACTGCAAAGGAGAAGCTAAGCCTACTTATAGTGGTGCCTAAAGAGTCACCCTCAGAGAACCTCTTTTGTTGCTCAGATGTGGCCTCTCTCTAAGCCCACTCAGCTGGTAAACTCACTGCCCTCCCCACCATGTGGGACATGACTCCCAGGGGTATAAATCTCCCTGGCAACCTGGGACAGGACTCTTCGGGGATAAGCCTGATCCTGCCATCATGGGATTGAGAATGCCTTCTTGGACCAAAAGGGGGAAGAGAAATGAAACAAAATAGAGTTTCAGTGGCAAAGAGATTTCAAATAGAGTTGAGAGGTCATTCTGGAGGTTTTTCTTTTGTATTATATAGATTCTCCTTTTTAGTTTTTAGTGTATTGGAATAGCTAGAAGGAGATACCTGAAATTGTTAAATTGTAATCCAGTAGCCTTGATTCCTGATAATGATGTATAACTCTATAGCTTTTACAGCGTGTCTTGTAATTGTGAAAACCTTGTGGCTCACACTCCCTTTATCCAGTGTATGGACAAATGAGTAAGAAAACAAAGACAAAAAAAACAAATAAATAATAGTGGGGATAAGGGGTATGGGATATTTTGGGTATTCTTTTTTATTTTTTATTCTGATTTTTATATTTTTGGAGTAATGAAAATGTTCAAAAATTGCGGTGATGAATGTACAACTATATGACAATACCATGAACCACTGATTGTATACTTTGGATGATTATTTGGTATGTGAATGTATCTCAATGAAATTGCATTAAAAAATTAACTGTGGATGCACAACCCTGTGAATATACTAAAAGCCATTAACTGTACACTTTAAATGGGTGAATTATATGGTATTTGAATTACATCTCAGTGAAGCTGTTAAAAAAAGAGAAACTGAAAAAATGTGTCCATATCTTTGAGAGATGTATAGTCAAATATTATAGCTGAAATTATATAACATTTTGCATTTGCTTCAAAATAACTGGGGGATATAAAACTGGGTGGGAGTAGAGATCAAGCTGGGTAATGGGTACATGAGGTTCATTTTACTATTCTCTCTACTTTTGTATGTTTGATATTTTCTCACAAGCTTGTAGTCTGGCTTCCTATGGTTTTGGGGAATCTCAGACATAGAACTTAGTTTAGGGTGGTCCCAGACAAATAGTACCTCTAGATACCTATAGACACAATGAAAATCTTCTACACAGGGAAATATCATTTTAGTCTTCAAATTACTTCTAAAAATAATATTCCAAGTGTCCAGCACATGATCAAAGATAACTAGGCATGCCAAGAAATGAGGAATAAGCAGCAAAAAATGTAGGCAACTGAAACAGACCCACAGAAACTTCAGACATTGGAATTGTCAGGCACAAATTATAAAACAATTATTACTGAGCTTAAAGAAATAAAAAAACAGACTTGAAATGATAAAAAGTAACATAGCAAAACAACAGAGAAAGACCGCTACATATGTAATGATTTGCAGGATGTATTAAAGAGAAAAAAAGCAAGATACAGAACAGTATATTTAGTGTGCCATCTTTTATGTAAAGGTTGATGGGAATGCAAATACATATACATTCTTATTTGTGAAATGAAACACTGGATGGAAAACAACAAACAGTAATAAAAACAGTTACCTATAGGCAGAAGAAGAGAACAGATGGAAGAGGCAAGGATGGAAGTAAGATTTCCATAGTTTGGTATTTGGAATCATGTAAATGTTTTACATACTCAAAGAATAAAATTAAATCATAAAGAAAAACGCAATCCCTGAAACATGAAAACAAATGTACTTAACTACAGGTAAAATACAGTATGTGCACTGTACATTCTTAGTAGGATTTAGTCCTGAGGCATAAAGAACTAAAAGCACTTAAAAATTTTTACCTAGTAGTCTCATTACTAGTAGAAATATTAGTATTATTAATTTGAAACAATTTTTGTATACTGTATGATAAATAAAGCAAGTTATTATAAGGCAAGAAAAGAGAGGAAAAAGAGGAAGGGCAATCAGTAAACCACAAAACTATACTGCCTCTCCAATTTTCTATGTACTTAAATAAACAATTTTTATTTAGATATTAAAATCAATGTTTTTTAAAGCCTACGTATTTTTTTCACCATATGGTTTTTGAATATGTTTTATAACTTCATCTTGTGCCATTCTGTAGTCAAGCCCAGTGCCTCTCAACCCTTGTTGTATATCAGAATTATTATACTAAAAAAGCAAATCCTGGATGTCACCCTAGAGTTATAAAATCGGAATCTCAGAGTGGAAAGCACCCTGGGTAATTTTCCAAGTCAGGGTAGAATCAACTGCTCTGGTTCTACAAATCTACTTCGAGTTCCTCAAACATGGCATGTTCTAACACAGGGGTCAGTAAATCACAGCCTATAGCCGACATACAGCTTAACACCTGATTTTGTAAATAAAGTTTTAATAGCACATACCCATGCTCATTTGTTTAAGCACTGTCTATGGCTGCTTTCGTGTTACATTGGCAAAGTTAAATAGTCTTGACAGAGACCATGTGGCCTGCAAAGCCTAAAATGTTTACTATCTGGCCTTCTACAGAAAAGGTTTGTTGACCCCTGCTCTAACCTATCTTTGCTCTATGCCTTTGCACCTTTGCTCAAACACTCACTGCTCCTGTCTTGGCAAGCTCATGTTTATCCTTTGAAACTCTTGTTAGCATCACTTCTGTGAAGGCTGAACTGGGTTAACAATCACTGTATATTTGTTCATCATCCCCTGTACTTTCCCCTTTACACTGCTCTTCATACTTTATTCTTAGATGCCTGTTTAATGATTGTCTCCCCAACTAGACTGTAGCTCTGTGAGGGTCAAAACCCAGTTTTGTATTGTTCACCACAGTATGTGGTTCATTGCATGCATATACAAAACAAGGATTTAATGAATATTCCCTCTACCCTATACAGTTTTTACCCACATCTTGTTACATTTTTCAATGTTTCAGCCTGTGAAGGAAATTGTGAATCTGGATTCTATCAATGTATTTGTAACCCCACCCCTTTGTGCCATCTACACATTTGATATGCCTACCATTAAAATTCTTCTTCCCCAAGTCAATGATAATACTGGAAAAAACAGGGCTGAGAATAAAGTACTGTGAAGACACCCATACATACACCAATACTGATAACAATTCACTAAATCAGCAGTCTTTGGCTAAGAATCTAACTTTAATTATACTATTTAGCTTACATTTTCCATTATTCTACAAGGATCTTATGAGAGCTTCCACTTCTATGAAGCCTCTTCTTGTCTGGCACCACCTCCACCCAAGCAGAATTGAATTAATCACTCTCCCATTTTCCACACAAAGGCACCTTTTTTCACTTCACCACACTGTATTGTAATAATTTATTTACAAGTCTGTCTCTTCTGCAAGCCCAAGCTCTTCAAGGGTAGTGATTTACTTACCTCTAAATCCCTAGAACCTAGCACAGTATCCAAAATTTAGTTGGAACTCAAAAAAATAAAAAAAATTACTGAATATGTCTTGCAATTCAAACACACTAAATTTATGGCATTATCTATTTCTGCCATCACGATATTCCTACATAAAATTTTAAAAGCCTTTATATACCCTTACCTGCAGAAAGGAAACAGCATAACCCAACAGAGCAGGGTGATGGACTAAATTTAAACTGTTTTTATATTCTGCTATTCCAGCTTTTTCTAGGATTTTTGGGTCAATATGTATTCCTTTATGGTAGAGACCTTTCTGGAAAGGTTTGGATGTCCATAGGCAACCAACCATGGTTGTCAAATAGTGGTTAAATTCTTGATAGGTCTTGCTGTTGAAATTGAACTCTGATTTTGCCTATTGAAAAAGAAAAAAAAACTGTCACTATCTTCTGTTCTCCTTTTCCTTATTTTCCTCAACAGATCATATATATCTATAAACAATTTTTAAACAATGGTAATTGTGCTATGCACCCAAGAAAAAAATCATGTTCTTAATCTGCATTCCTGTGGGTGTGAACCCAGTGAAAGTATGTCTTCTTGAAGATGGTATTTTACTTAAGATGTAGCCCAACTGAATGAGGGTGGGCCTTAATCTGGATTACTGGAGGCTTTATAAAGAGAAGGAGGAGCCAGAAACAGGAAGTCAATGGGAACCCAGAAGAGATAGGAGAGGACATCACCATGGGACCTGAGGCAAAGATGCAAGCTAAGGAACCCCAAGGACTGCACCAAGCCAGCATCAGAACACTATTGAACCCGGGAAGAAGCAAGCCTTCTAGCCTCCAAAACCGTGAGACAATAAATTCTTGTTGTTTAAGCCAACCATTGTGTAGTATTTGTCATAGCAGCATGGCAAACTAAGACAGTGATTTAACAGAGATTTATCCATACCTTTTGCACTAACTCATTTTTCTTTGCAGCAGTCAAATTTTTATGATACCTAATAGGAAGAACAAGTAGAATGAAACTTTTAAAGTTAAATGCCTTTGAAAGCTAAACATAAACAAAAGTGTACATTTTTAATGTAAATATATGCAAATGTGTAGATATGCAAAACTCCAATTATCTCAAGATTTTATCTTTTTTGTGGTACATTCTCCTCAAAGAATAAAAACTTAAAAGATGCTCAATATTGAGTTGTACATTTAAGATGTGCACTTACCTGTACGTAAATTATACCTCTATACAAAAGAAAAAACAATGAAGGAAATACTTTTAATGTTTCACTATTAAAAATTATTGCTTATTGGGTACAGAGTTTCTGTTTGAGATGATGAAAAAGTTTTGATAATGGATGGTGATGTTGGTAGCACAACAGTGGGAATATAATTAATATCACTGAATTGTATACATGAAAGTGGTAAAATGGGAATTTTTGTGTTTTATATATGTCACTACAATAAAAAAAACTAACTCCTCAAAATAAAAATCTAATAGAGGCTGAAAAGCAGTCAGTTGCTGATACAGAACATCTTTTCTTAATTTGAGAAAAAGGGTGTGGCAGAAAGAATGGGAAATTTAGAAATGCAATTTTTTCCTTAACTGAGAACTATAGTTACTTTTTAAACATTTTAACCTTGAGATAGTCATACAAATTATGTCAAAAGGATCTACAGTTTTAGACATCTTTTTAAGATAAGTACTATGATTTCTGAAAAGAGTAATTTTAGTACAAAAGAATTAGGAGATCAGGCAGTTATATGAACTTATCTCCCAGAAAATATCGTCTTTTCACCAGAGAAGCTATGTAGACTTGTATCAGTTGTTAGCAAATAACTAATTCTTCTATAAGACATAGCTATTAGAATCAACAATGCTGAGTGTAGCAATACCACTGGGCAAAAGATCCTTATCTATGAAATTTTTTATTCCATATTGCTCCCGGTGACATTTTAAAAATGACACAACTATCATGGCCTCATATTGGAAGGTCATGTGTAAAAGAAAGGCATCTTTCCTATTTTCATAGGCCCCTGGGAGCAAATAAATAGGGATTTTTGTTGAATTATAGTCAGAAAAAAATGAAGATAGAATTATCATGTACTAATTCATAAAATGGCAAAAAGGCTTTGTACCTGTGCATAATGTAACAGATCTGGTTCAGGATACTGGAATCCAGGCTGAGGAGTGCTGGATAGAAGACCCCAGGAGGAAACACCACCACTAATGGAAGGTCATAATTTATATATATGTCACATACCTTTTGGAAAGAATAATAATATCAGTATACATATATATATATAATTCCCCAGAACCCATCAACCAAGTTCACCTAAAGAATCATCAAGGTAAGATAAACAATAATATAACATTAGATTAAAGACTGCCCAATTCATAAATATAATAGATAGCCATAAGCCTGCTTAAAAATATACCTCACCATACATCAACCTTTATGATAAGGCATTATTTCTAGAAGACCACTATTCAAATCTTTAATATTTTTTCCAGGAAGGGAGCTTAGAGTTGGGGGTGGGGGTAGGGGGAAACAGGGTAAAGGAAAGGAGCATTATTTTCTCCTTAAATCCCATAAACACTTGTTTATGATCTTACATAGCTGTCAACTTGGAAAAGAAAGGGGCATGTTTCCAAGCAAATATAACAGAAGACAGCTATTAGTGAAGGGAGGAAACCAGGAAAATTGAAATTAGAGGGTAATTTCTGTCCTGGTCAAATACCATAAGACAACAGAAGAGGACTAGAATCATAAAAGTATTAGGTACTGGGAGAAATAAGGCAGTTGAAAGGTGGGAGTGGAAAACCGAAGAAACAAGAAGGCATTTTTGGCTTTTGCCAAGGGTTGGGATGGAAAATGGATAAGTAAAAAGTGATGCCAGACACAAATGGGCATTCTTACATACTTCTGGTGGAGAGTAAATTGGCACTTCCTAGAGAGATGGCAATTTGGCAACACCTTTCAAAATTACAAATGCTTAGATCAGTGGTTTTCAAACTTATTTGCACATTGGAATCACCTAGGCAGATTCAAAAACTATTGATGCCTGTTCCAGCCTCCAGAGATTTTGAGTTATGTGGCCTGGGATATAACTAGGGCTTTAGAATTTTTATAAGATCCCAAGTTGATACTAATGGCTTGTATATTCTCTGATGAAATGATTCCACTTCTCCTTAACCTACACACATATTCACACAGGTGATGAATGACCTATGTCATTAATTGTAGCTTTGTTTTGATATCAAAAATTGGAAAAAAAACATACATGTTCACCAAAATGAGACTTGTTAAATAAATAAAGCTGTTATATAAACATTTTCTTAAAAAGTTATGCCAGAGACAAACTTCTGTTTAGGGCCAGCAACATTACAGGTGAAATGTCTATTAAAGTGGTACCCAGAGAAGAAAAGAAGCATGTTCTCCCACTGTGCTTTATGAAAGTCAGTTATCTAGACAAGAATACAAATCATTAACTTCAAAATGTGCAGTTTATTTCAACTATGCTAGTTAAGGTCATAGCCCAAATTAATGGCTGTACATAAAATTTAAATCATAGGCCACTTCAAATGAACAGCCGTTACAACGAACCTAAATAGGGAAAATGAGATGTGTATTACCGTCTCATAGAAATCCAAAATAAAGTGCAGCAAGAAAGTACTGTTGCTCTCCAAGCGCATCGCAGTAGTGGACAACCGCCCTACATAGTGAATCAGTTCAGACACGGAGTTCAAGGATCCACCTAAAGTTGTCTCTCTGTGTTAAGAAACCATGACATTCAGATCCATATTAGCAAAAGTGTTTGCAGTTTCCAAGCTAAAGCTGGATAATATATAGCAAAAAGTTGACAGGCATTTCAGAAAACTCCCCCAATGTATAATTCCCTTTGTTTTTAAGCCACAGTGATTAAACCTAAAACCATACTTATTTAAAATAAATTCATAGAATATCCTCAGCAACCAGGTTGCTGAAAGAAAGGATTAAGCTCCAAATAGACTTTAGATAATGTTACCGATGTCCAGGGATCAGCTATTCAGCATATTATTAGAGTCTGTAATTGATAAGCATTGAACCCTGGAAATCCTTAAGGGATAGATAAATAAAAGTCACCAGAAAATGGGTATGCCATTAAAAGGAAGGGGAAAAAAGAGCTTATGACAAGGTGATACGAAAAATTCAGAATAAAATCTGACAAGGGACAAAATGATAAAATAAACTAGAAAAAATGAGAACCATTTAATCCCAATCAAACCACATAGTGGTTCAAAAGGTAAACATTAAAATGACTGGGGACTTGTTTCCTATGATGTAGTAGCATTGTAGTACACTGACTGAAACAAAATACACACATCAAAACCCAGTTTTGCCTGAATTCCTAAGCTGAAGTGCTGTTAAAAATATGCATTTTCATTCTAATTTGAGTGGAATTCAATTCAAAGCTAAAACTGACTTAGTAAAATTCACAGCATCCTTCACTGTTCTAGTAAAAGCCAGATCTGGATATTTTATATCCTTCCCAAATCAACAATCTGGCCTTCTTTAAACCAGGCACCAGGTTTATTGGTTCAATCCATCTACCTATCACTCTTGTCATCCTTCAAGCCACTGTTAAATGGTTTAGGAAAAGACCTACAGATGTGATTTCATAGCTTTACCTTCCTATCTAGGTAGCCAATCAGTAGTTATACACAAGGAAAAAGGAATACTATATAGTCCTAGCGCTTTAGAGATAATGATGACTCTGCCACTATCCACCACTATGATGGTTCAGTGCCACAGCAAGCAGGAAAGGAGCAGGAAACCATTCAAACCAGTGGCAGCACCATATAGTCAGCTGGCTATTTGCAAAACTATACTTTATGATTTTTAGGAAGACTTAGCAAATATATCTGAAATCATTTAAAATGATGGTGATTTACTCAGAACAGCCCCCTCTGAAGCGCTTCTCCACAGAATGCTATTGGCATTTTGGATGAAACAATTTAACTGTTCAGGACTGCTGCCCATTTAGCATCCACGGCTCCCACCTACTAAATGATGGTAGCACTCTCTTTCTAGTCACTGTGACAATCAAAATTGCCCCCTGAAACACCACTGCTGAAGATATGGCATTACAACTATATTTCCAAAATAGAAGGCATTACTGGAAGCTTAAGAGCTAGCTATACTATATAACACAAGTATTATTATGTCAAAAAAGTTATCTACCTGGACTTTGAGTTGGAGTTCTTTATTGGATAGGACTTCAGGGTCATCTTCCTTGGGGGGGGGGCCAAGAGTTTTTCTATGTACAGGCAGAAGGGTTTGCATTAAGTATGCACATACTTTCCATAAAGTATGATTTTTAAGAAGGATTTTGTTGGATACTTTTTGCCAGGTTTAGGAAAATCCATTCTATTCCTGGATTCCTAGGAAATTTTAACATTAGTGAGTGTGAAATTTTCAAAATGACCTTTCTTTGTTTGAAACAATCTTGTGTGTTTTTTCTTTTAATTTAATAATAAGAATGAATATTTAATACATTTTAATGTTCAACCATTTTCAAATTGTGGAGACAAATCTAACTAGGGCATGATGTATTATTATTTAAAAACACACTACTAGATACATTGTAGAATTTTGTTTTGAATTTTTATATCTTTGTAAGTGAGATTGGTCTGTAATTTTTCTTTCTCACTTGTTCTTGTTTGGTTTGGGTTCTTTTAACCTCATAAAATGAGTTAAGGCATGATAAGGCATTCCGAATGATCTGTTCCTTGAATGCTTTGAAGAAACTGCTTATAAAACCACCAGGGCCGATTTTTTAATGGGTAGATTTTTAAACTCTTGATTATATTTCTTAAGGATTTATTTTTAAAAAGTTATCTATACTTTTGTTCATGTATTTGTTTTAAGAATTTTAGAAAGCAGAATTCCTTTTTAAATGCCCCCCCCCCCCAACACACACACACACACAAATTTATGACACTAATAAAAGAAGGATCCTAGGATTTTTGGAAAGAAACTATAGAAATTTTAAGTGATCTATTTCAGGGGTGTCTAAGACTTAAATTGCAAGTTGGCTGATGATTGCAGGTTGCAAACATACTATTCTTAATAGAATTTAGGTGGAAGAGTTTAAGATTTAAATGGAATTTCTTTACAAAAATGGTTCTCAAACTTTAGTTTACATCAGAATTATGTGAAGCATTTGTTAGAACACAGCTTACTGGACCCCACCTCCAGAGTTTAATTCAGTAGGTGTGGGCTATGGCCTGAGAATGTGCATTTCTAACAAGTTCCCAGGCAATACTGATGCTGCTTGTCCAGGAACCTCACTTTGAGAATTATAGCTTTACAGGATGCATTCACTATCTACAAATTCTCCACTTCCTTCTAGAATTGATCAGACATATATGGAAATTTTTCCAAATTACCCTCAAGAAGCCTCTATTTTCCATTTCCCTACAAAGGTAGGAGATCAACATAGGGATGAGAAAATATGCAAAAACAGGTCTGGGTTAATACTATACCCAAGTTTACCAAAAGCTGTTTGCAATAGAAGCTAAGGGATCCTTATCTTATAATTATACTTATTAAGTAATAAGAACATGGCTAATAATATAGGGCATTTGAACACTGATTAAATATTTGAAGATATTAAGAGCTATTAATCTTTTTAGGTGTCATAATGGTATCATTTTTTACAGTTGAAATGATATCTGAGTTTTGCTTAAAAATAATCCTTTAGGAAGGAGGAGGAAGATGGGGGTGTGTTATAGATGAAAAAAGATTAACCATGAGTTGATAACTCTTGAGGCTGAGTGTTGGGTACATGCAGATAACATTGCACTTTTGATTATGTTATCAATTTTCGATAATATAAAGTTTAAAAAAATAAATGCCAAAAAATAGTCCAGTTGACAACAGAATAGAGGAGAGCCAAAGATTTTAGGTATAAAGAGTCAAAACAACCTGATTATGCAGTTCCCTGACATTCAGTCTTTTACTTTCACTTTGAGGGTAAAGCACATGTTTAACAATTATCAACACAATAGAAATTCAGGGCTCTTTTTTTTTACTTCAAAGTCAAAATAAATTAACACATTTAACCAAAATACATCAGAGGAAACTAAAAAACAAAACTGTACAGCAAAGTTACCTTAGAGATTTTTCTAGCCATCATCAAAATGGGAAGTCAAAGTTGTGAGTTCTAATCTCAGCTCTCCAATGTTTTGCTATATTAACTCCCGCAAGTCACTAGAGGCAAAGGAGTTGTATTTTTATTTATATAATGAGAACTAGGAGAATTAACCTTCCTCACAGGATTGTGGGGAAGAGTGAAAAGTAACAACAAGAAAAAAATAAAAACATCTTTTAGAGAAGTACTACCAAGCATTTCTATGAAACAATTAGGTCTCATGTCTCACTATTAAATTCCATATGCAAGTGTTTTTGTACAAATCATCTCTAGTGGAGGGTTATGAGATAACTCACAGAGGACTGTTAATCACAGGTTTCATGTGGATATCCCGAGAAAGCCACAACAGCCAATTCTGCAGTAGTTCTTTCAAACTCTGAAGAACACTACACTGAGGGGAGCAAAATAAAAAATCATTCATAAAATCATTAGGACGTAACATACTGTTCAAAACAAACAGACTAAACCAGTAGCTTAGAGGTGAAAGGAACCATGGAGATGACCATATCCAACTTAGAGCCCAACAGCTGCTGCTGCAATATATTTATCTCATCTTCTGTGACTGTGGAAAACAAACAATTCTAGCCTTTCCTTTCTCAGGCCTTGCCTTGATTTCCCAGGGCCTCATTCATGTACAAAAGATAGAGTCATGATAAAAATTTACCTGGGTCATTTATGATGATAAAGCCAAATCTATACATTTGAAAAAAATCCATACCATCCCAAAATCTAATAAGGAAAAGCTTTCTCAAACATCTTTAATAAGTAACAGCCTACATACTATTTGAGTATTTCCAGTGATAGGCTGCTCACTGCTACTTCATAGAACAGTTCAATTAATATTTGTTAGAAATCGACACCTCATGTTCAAGTTAGAAATATGTTCAAATTGAAAGCAACCTTAAAGTCATCTAAAACAATTCTCTACTTTGGTGTCAACCAGGGAATTTTATCATTTGAAAAGTTATTCAATATTACAATGTTATATTTTGA
This sequence comes from Choloepus didactylus, assembly GCF_015220235.1. Classification (NCBI taxonomy): domain Eukaryota; kingdom Metazoa; phylum Chordata; class Mammalia; order Pilosa; family Megalonychidae; genus Choloepus; species Choloepus didactylus. The sequence continues at coordinate 112,500,946 of NC_051334.1, read as the reverse complement.
AAACAGAAATTCTTAACTCCTCACCCACCTACCCTATCCCACACCACTGACACATTAAAGGAAGGCATGAGATTTTTATGTTTATGAGAAGAGGACATAAGTTTTAAGAAAAAAAAAGGTTGAGAAGTATGGTTCTACTCTATGTGCGAATCTTTTCTACGTAAATATCACCAGTAGAAGGCCATTAAATCTCTGCCTAGCCTACTCCACAGTCAGGAAATACACTCCCTCTTAAGGCTCTGTATTCCATCTTGAGTCTGCTCTACCTGCTTTAAGATACTGTCCTATATCTAACTCTTGTCTCCTGCAGCCACGCAGTTCATTCAAATATTTGAAGAGAACCAGAAAATCATGGTCTTTTGTCCTCCAGGCAAAATATCCCTGGTTCCTTTACAGTCCCCAGCTAGAAATCTCGAAATCACCTTGTATCTTTTGTGCTTTATATCCAGTCACAAAGTCAATTTTTTCCTTCAAAATGTCTAATTTATCCATTTCCTTCCCAATGCCATTATAATGACCCCAGATCAAGCCTTGACACCTCTACTTGAGATTACTTTATCCTACTCTAGCCTCATCTCTCAAACCCCAATTCTTTCTTCATGGCTGCCAGACTCTTGCTTGTTTAAGTACTCCATCCTTATATCCCTCCTCGTTTTAAGAACTTTGCATTGAATCTTTGGCAAAGGAACAGCAGTATGTATCAAGCTAATAAAATTTTTTTAAATCCTCTCCTTTAATTCAGTAATCTCATTCCTGGAAACATATCCCACAAGAATAATTCAACAGAAGAAAAATTTTAGTTCATCTCCACTCTAGTAACCTATCCCTATAGCCACACACTCTACTTTCTCATAATATGAATTGAATCACCACCAAAATCTACTCTAATATTCTTTAACTGTTATAACTTCCTATCCTTCCAGCTTTCTCAGACCCTCAACTTCCACTACAGTTACTCTTTTTCTTCAACTTCAGAGACATTCGATCCCTTAATTCCTTCATTTTTAACCTCCATCATCAGGATTATCAGCCTGCTCCTGGCCAACTTCCTATCTAGACCATACTATAGATCATTCTCAACTCCCTCGTACTCCATTAAACCAGAAAAACCCTGAAGAAAAACACACGACTGTACAGACTGGCACCACTCCAAATTTATGGTCCCCAACTTCACCTGAATCCTTAATGAAGCTCAATAATCTTTTTATTTGTTCTCAATCAAATATCTCTCCATCCCATTTTTTTCCCATGGCTGCCCTAAATACTTTGAAGCCCAGTATTCAATTCTATCTTCTATAAAATCCTTCCTGGTTTGAGAAATTTCACATTTTTAGACACAAAATACTTCAATTTCTTGCCCTTTTCTCCAACTATCTACACATTCACCTGCACATACCTTCCTCCCTCTCTCCCCCAGACTTGGAGGATAAGTAGTGCCCTCCAAACCCTCAGTATCCATTCAAGCAAATCCCTCTGCCTATATTAATACAATAACTTCATATCTTTTCTGGAATCTTGCATTATCAATTATCCCCCATTTTTCCTCCATCTTCAACTTCTCCCTCTCAACTGACTCCTTCTCCTCTATCCATAAACATGCTCGAGTTTCTGTAATTCTGAGCACAAAAAAAGTAAACCTTCCCTTGATTCCAAGTCTCATTATAGATATTTCTCTCCCTACTGCTTCATAATTTGAGCCAAGCTCCTTAAAAGATAGCCTTTAAACTGGGGAAAATGCAGAAATATTAAACTTCCCCACCTGGGAAATTACTGATATTCTCACAAGCATTGAGGACTACCAACTTAGAAGGCTGAGCCCTCAATCTTGGGGCTTGCCCTTATGAAGCTTGTTACTGCAAAGAAGAGGCTAAGCCTATTTAAAATTGTGCCTAAGAGTCTCCCCCAGAGAACTTCTTTTGTTGCTCAGAAGTGGCCTCTCTCTCTCTAAGCCCACTTGGCAGGTAAACTCACCGCTCTACCTCCTACAAGGGACATGACTCCCAGGAATGTAAAGCTCCCTGGCAATGAGGGACACATTATTCCTGGGGATGAGCCTGGACCTAGCATCATGCGATTGAGAAAGTCTTCTTGACCAAAAGGGGGAAGCAAAATGAAACCAAGTTTCAGTGGCTGAGAGATTTCAAATGGAGTTGAGAGGCGATTCTGGATGGTTTTCTTATGTGCTATATAGATATTCCTTTGTAGTTTTTAGTGTATTGGAATAGCTAGAAGGAAATACCTGAAACTGTCAAATTGCAAGCTAGTAGCCCTGATTCTTGAGGATGACTGTATAACTGTCTTACCTGGTATGACTGTGTGATTGTGAAAACTTTGTGGCTTACACTCCCTTTATTAAGTATATAGACAGATGGGTAGAAAAATGGGGACAAAAATTAATTGAAAAATAGGGTGGGATGGGATGTTTCGGGTGTTTTTACTTTTATTTTTTCGTAGTAATGAAAATATTCAAAAATTGATTGTGGTGATGAAGCACAACTACACAATGGTACTGTGAACAACTGACTGTACACTGTGGATGATTGTATGGTATGTGAACAGATCTCAATAAAACTGAATTTCAAAAAATGTTAAAGGGTTAAGAGAAAAGAAAAAAAAAGACAGCCCTTACTCACTGTCTTAACTTCTTCACTTCTCATCATACTTTAAGCCCCACAATCTGGCTTCTACCCCCATACTCCACTGAAGCTGATAACAAAGGTCACCAAAACCCCTGTATTATCAATTCCAAAAGAAACTTTTTTCTCTTTATCTTTCTGGACTGTCCTGTGGCACTTAGCAACATTATTCTTTCACTCCTTCTTGATATCTTCTATTTCCCTTGTTTTCTGGGCACTATTGTTCTCCTGGTTTTCCTATCTCTTGGCATTTCTTTCTTAAGGTTCCTTCATAGAATCTCCTCCTTTTTGGCCTGAGTATTCCCCAGAGTTATGTCCTTGGCCCCTTCCTTCTTTCCTTCTTTCCTCCTCCCTCCCCTCCTCCCAGATATAAATATATACGTATGCGTACAATGTATAAATAACCCATTAGTTGTGTACCATACGAAACTGCCATTTTTGACCTACTTAAAGGCGATTTCATATGTTTCAACCTAATATTTATAGATAGACAGCACTGAATGATTAAAAGATTGGGAGAGAATCACTAAGCACCACAAAATGAAGTCCCGAAAATTTATTATCTGGGGAGAATTAGTGTGTATTATCATGTGAATATTGATATTGGTCAGGTAGTAAAAGTTACAAGTAATATAAATAAACCTCAATACAAGTTAATGTAATAGGGAGCTAATGAAGTGTCATTTGATTATGACAAACACTAACCAGAACATATTTTTCCTGTAAGTGTGGCCAATGTAAGTGATTTAAGGTAAAAAAAGTTATAAAAGAAACATTACTTCTATCATGACTCTTGGAATAAGAAAGTGGCTCTTAAAATTCACTCAGGTAGTAAAATCCTAAAATGCACAGTGGTCCTTTCAGAGAATATCCCCAAACAGTAACACATTTAATTTTAACATATAATGTTGGAAAAGTTTTACTAGCAGAAAATGGCTGTATTATAAGTATATAACATGAATGACACAGGGGGTTTTGTCTTTCGTCACTACTGTATTTCCAGTGCCAAGAACGGTGCCTAACACACAGTGGGTGCTCAAAAAATATTTGTGAAATGATTAAGCAGAGATACTGCAGGCTCGGTTTCTGACCACCTCAATAAGTGAGTATCGCAATAAAGTGAGTCACACGAAATTTTTTGGTTTCCCAGTGCATATAAAAGTTATGCTGACACTATACTGTAGTCTATTAAGTGTGCAACAGCATTATATCTAAAAATGTACATACCTTAATTAAAAATACTTTATTGCTAAAAAATGCTAACCATCATCTGAGCCTTCAGCAAGTTGTAATCTTTTGCCAGTGGAGGGTCTTGCCTTGATGTTGATGGCTGCTAACTGATCAGGGTAGTGGTTCCTGAAGGTTGCGGTGACTGGCAATTTCTTAAAATAAGACAACAATGAAGTTTGCCACATCCATTGACTTTCTTTTATGGAAGATTTCTCTGTAGCTTGCAATGCTGTTTGATAGCATTTTATCCACAGTAGAACTTCTTTCAAAATTGGAGCCAATCCTCTCAAATCTTGCCACTACTTTGTCAATGAAGTTTATGTAATATTCTAAATCATTTGTTGTCATTTCAACACTGTTCACAGCATCTTCACCAAGAGTAGATTCCATCTCAAGAAACTACTTTCTTTGTTCATCCATAAGAAGTAACTTCTCATCCATTCAAGTTTTATCATGAGATTGCAGTAATTCAGTCACATCTTCAGGCTCCACTTCTAATTCTAGTTCTCTTGTTGTTTCTACCACATCTGCAGTTATTTCCTCCACTGAAGTCTGGAACCTCCTAGGATTTTCAGAATGATAATGAGCATTGGCTTTGAATTAAAGTCATCAGCTGCATTGCGTCCCAACAAGAGAGTGAGCCTGTCCTTTGAAGCCTTGAAGCCAGGCATTGATTTCTCTCTAGTTATGAAAATCCTAGATGGCATCTTCTTCCAATAAAAGGATGTTTCTTCTATACCATAAATCTGTTGTTAGAGTCACCACCCTCATCAATTATCTTGGCTAAATCTTCTGTGTAACTTGCTGCAGCTTCTACATCAGCATTTGCTGCTTCACCTTGCACTTTTATATTATGGAGATGGCTTCTTTCCTCAAACCTCATGAACCAACCTTTGCTAGTTTCCAACTTTTCTTCCGCAGCTTTCTCACCTCTCTCAGCCTTCATAGAAATGAAGAAAGTTAGAGCCTTGCTCTGGAGTAGACTTTGGCTTAAAGGAATGTTGCGGCTGGTTGGATCTTCTATCCAGACCACTCAAACTTTCTCCATATCAGTAATAAGGCTGTTTCACTTTCTTATCATTTGTGTGTTCACTGGAGTAGCACTTTTAATTTCCTTCAAGAACTTTCCCTTGCATTCACAACTTGGCTAACTGGCACAAGAGACCTAGCTTCAGCTTATCTCGGCTTTTGACAATGCCTTCCACACTGAGCTTAATCATTTCTGGCTTCGGATTTAAAGTGAGAGATGTGCAACTCTTGTGCGATTCTTTCTTTCAATTGAACACCTAGAGGCCATTGTAGGGTTACTAATTGGCCTAATTTTAATACTGTTGTGTCTCAGGGAATAGGGAGGCCCAAGAAGAGGAAGAGACACGGGGAAAGGTTGGTCGGAGGAGCAGTCAGCGCACACGCAACATTTATCAATTAAGTTCACCATCTTATACAGGCACAATTCACAGCACCCCAAAACAATTAGTAACATCAAAGATAACCTATCACAGATCACCATAACAGATATAATAATAACGAAAAATTTGTAATATTCCGAGAATTACAAAAATGTGACATAGAGAGCTGAAGTGAGCACATGCTATTTGAAAAATGATGCTGATCAACTTGCCATGCACGGGTGCCACAAACCTTCAATTTATAAAAAATGCACTATCTGCAAAGCACAATAAAGCAAAGCGCAATAAAATGAGTTATGCTTACAGTATGGTTAAGTATTTCCAAGGGTGTTTTTATTAATACATGTTTGCCACTTGTTTCATTCACTTTGTCATCGTCTACAAGTGGATACAGTTCAAGAAAATTGTATGAGACCAAACCTGAAATACTGAGAAATTTATGTGCATTAACTTTTGGGGTGCTGGTCAGAAATGGGTGAATTAAAGTCCACTGATTTCTGAGTTGAGTGATGTAACACATCAAAGACCAGGTCCAAGAAAATTCTGTTAGAAGACCACTACTACAACATGGATTTAAAAATCACATACCACTGGCAATAGAATAATACTTCCTATTCAATCCAAGGAAGACAGGTTTTTTTTTTTTTACCTTGAAATAAATGGTTGATGTAAAGAAGAGCTGTGCTAGATGGTCAAAAAGAAGTGGCTTCAACTCTAGGAATTAAAAAAAAAGATTATTCAAAATCTTTTTAATCAATATTGTACTGGATTAAACAACTCCAAATTTTCATGATACATACCAGAGAAGCTACTTAAAGGAATCCAGCTCACAAGTTGAAGGAACTGTGACCTACAACAGAAGCCATCCCAGAGAGGGAGGCTTTTGTACAGGAATGCCTCACAGGAATAAAACCCCTCCTGTAACACAAGTCAATAGTACAACTTTATATGGAACTCTTTCACTCATAATAACTCTCTAAAACAACTGGTTTGTTTTGTGCTATAGTTGTTTCACTCTTAGAGTAATTTTTGTCATCAGTATATTAAAAGCCTTGGGTTAGTTGCCAGACTCCTTCATAAAAGGATGAGATGATTAATATTTGGATACATTAACATCTTTATCAATACAGGTTTCAAAAACCATAAAACTTCATCAGTTGGAGTGAAGGTAAAAAGTCAGAAAAAGTTATGAAATATTTTTAAAGATAAATGAAATGGTATTATTTTGGGATACATACAGTAACTTGAATAGTCAATAAAATGTATACAATGTTATATAATAGGGCTACAATTCCATTAGAGACTGCAGACCAATCCAGACTCTTGACAGCTACATCTGGAGAGCTCCAAGTGTCTAGGTTTCTTATATTTCCACCAAAGTGAAGATCCAGGGCTTTCTTTTTTCTCTTTGTCATCCTGAGCCTTAAATGGTAGTACACATCAGAACGCTATTCTAGACCTTCTTTTCATGTCATGACTTCTCTGGACGATCTCATCCATATCATAGCTAAAACCACCACTTACATCCTGAGGAGTCCTAAATCTCTAGCTCTAGCCCAAATCTCATTCCTGAGCCCTAGACTCATTCATCTAACTGCTTTCTGGATATCACCTCTTAGTCGTTTCACAGGCATCTCAAAATCAACATATTTTAAATCAAACATCTTTCCTTCCAAGTCTGTTCCTCCTATATTCCCCTTCTCAGTGAATGTCTCAATCATCCTCCTCAGCAAGAAACCTAGAAAGTCAACCTAGATCCTTCCCTTTGTCCTCATCACCATCACCCACATCCAACTTCCAATTCAATGGCTTCACACCAAATCCTTAAGATTTATTCAACATTTATTGAGCATCTCTTTTGTGCCAGGTACCAAACTAAACAAACTGAAGATGAAGAAAAGTTAGACATGGTGCCTGCCTTCCAGGAGCTCATAATGTGTGGGGAAAACCGATGCTGAAAATGCCACATCAGAAATAAGCACAGAGAGCTATGGAAGCACATAGGACAAGTATCTAACCCAGAATGGGGTGATGAGTGAAGGCTTCTTGAAGGTCTGATAACTGAACTGAAATTTAAAGTACAACTCAGGATGACCCAGGCTAAACAGTATAGTGGCTAGAACATATTAGACATTCAAAACATGTTTGGCAATTTTAAGAACACAAGTGATGACTCTATGAGATTTATTTTACTGGCTAATTCAATTAATTGAATGCATTCACTTACATCTTCAGTTCATTCTTTTAAATTATAGACCTTTCCCACTTAACAGTACAAAGATAAAGATCAGTCCAACTCAGCTTCACTTATAATGGGTCTTTAAATTGGGCAAAGATTGTTTACAAAAGATGTTACAGCACTAAAGAAAAGGTTTTTGATGAATACCTAAATAACTTTTAGTAAAGAGTGGTGGATTCTTGTAGGAAGTAAGTAGAATCTTACTTGTAAGAAGCACTCTGCATTGATGATAGTGTCCAGGAAGTCGGCAAATTCTTTCCCATATTCACAATTATTCACCTTGTACCAAACACATTCTAGAGCAGAAATATTAAACATAAGTATCTTGCTGCACAACAATGAAAATGACACAAAACATAATTAGTGATACTCTAAAGTGAAAAGTAAATGAAAAATATAAACAAGCCAAAATCTTGTACATACTGGGACAACTTAGACTGTCGATTGTAAAAGGTATGTGGAGGTGACAGTGAGATGCTCCTCAAAAACTTGGTAATACAGGTAAAAGCTTACAGTGAAAAAAATAAGCTGGTAAAATTCACATACAAATAATGCAATTAGCCTTTTGTCATATAATAATCCAAGAGACTATAAATACGTTCATATTTATATTAAAAGTTTGAGAATACCGTAAACTTCAATTAGGGTGAGCTAGGTATAATCTAAGAGTGGTAGGACTAGACAATATTGGAATTTAGTAAGTGGAAACCTAATAAATTGTATCATATTCTATCCAGAGGAGATTGAGTAGAAGGAGAGTTAGCCAAGAACCAAATTAAACTGACTTTAAACACTTTAAAGAGTCAGGAGCTATTTATCAAGGAAAGAGATACTCAATTGGTCAAGAGAAATACTATCTCTAGAGAAAGACAACCCCTAGGAGGAATGGGATGATCAGGCTTTACCATGGCCTAGATAAAAGACTCCTCAGGTGCCCTTTCCTGTAATTCTATAATTTAAAAATCTAATACTAATTTGGCGCCCACATATACTAATAGCAGAGAGAGGATGTTTTCATTGCCAGATATGATCATTTTGGTCACCAGAAAGTTACTTCTACTATAAAATAGTAAGTTGACCTTCTGGCTTATATATTAGTCTCTTCTAAGTTTAGTTAGCATTAATTTGATGGACTCTGGGTGCTTAAAGGCAAATTTCTAGACAAAGATGAAAATAGTTTTGATTGTGATGGTCATCAGAGTAGAGCTACCCACCAAGAATTTGTTGTACCAGCACTATTCTAGAACAACACACCTCCTTTCTTGCTGCCCTTAAAATTATAGCAAAGGAAGCACTCATCCTCTGAATATATGATTACTAGAGAAATAATTACAGGATATGAAGGATCCAACTGTCTAGAATTTGGCACCCTTATGAAAGACATCAATTTGTAAACTACCTTGTTCTTTTCTCATTTGTCCAATGCTTCTAAGTAGTCAATTCTTACCTTCTTGTAATGTTTGACTCAACCAATGATAGAGCCTCAGTAAGACTGACTCATCTCTGACACAGTTAATGTAATGAAGTAGCAGAGAGTTGTTTAGTACTGAGCCCATCTGAGAAGGCAGCTGCAAAGACAGAACAACTGGTCAACTATAAGTATATGAAAAGTAGGTCAGAGCAACAAGAAAATCACCACATAGGAAATATATAAGAAAAATCAAGGCCATGAAGATCAAATGTAAATGTAAATGAACACATGGTCCAGTCACAAACCTCTAAGCAATGGATGTTCTGTAAAAGTTGAGGGAAGCTATGAAGTCTGACTAGTGGAAATGACCCATTTCTGCTGAGGCAATCAGAAAGGCTCATCTCTTTCTTCCCACATTCTTTACTGTGGCTGCTGGGGTTTAGCACTGGTATAATTGAGTGAGAATTCCATTTCTAAAGAAGAAAAACAAAAAACCAATCTATTAATGGACTAAACAGACTTTAAAATATAGATCCAAAAGCAGTTGTTAAGGTGATTCAATTAAGGGAGTGTGAATATGGTCTGTATAGACTCCTGGGTACTTAAAACGTATTTAAATATCTATAATTTCATCTAACATTTAAATGGTTATTATTTAGATTTAATAAAAGAAGGCTATACAAGTCATCTGGGGTTTTAGATACTTACTCTTTTTACAGAACGTACATTAGCTGAACCTAACATCAGCTTCAGAGGAGCTGGAGAAGATCTCTGGTTTCTTTGTCTCACAGCAATCAGAGCTGACTTCCACAGATTCTCTGAATTCTTAAAATAGATCTATAAAGTTGGATGTAAAATACATGAGAAGAGGCGCCCAAAAGTTGGAGCAACATAAAGTCTAAAACTCTTCATTAACTGAAAGTATATTAATTATGAAATATTTTGTACCCATCCAATCCAAAAGTTTTCTTTCTGATCAGTAATCTATTAAACACATCAAATAGAATCAAAATGAAGTGTATCAGTCCCTAAAAAACTTTCCAAAAACAGTGCTGTAATATCAGAACTTAAAATGGAATGCTGCAAACTTTTGCAGTTCAATTCTGTAAATTAATTTTATCAAAAATAACATTTTAATCTTAATGTCTTATCTCCTTCATTTCTTACCTTCTTCCTTACAGGCAAAGATACAGAGATCAAAGCAGGAACAAAGAATTTATACAGTGACAATAAGGCCTGAAGATGAGGCTGCATTCCCTAAAATAAAATAAGAGTTTTCAATTTTCAATTCCGTACCCAATAAGAAACTGGGGAGGAAAATGCCAAGAAGAACAAAACTTTTATGATAAAATATACTGACACCAAATACATATTCAGACCCTAATTTCACTGTGTGATGTGGCTACAGGAAACTGCTCTAGAAAATCAAGGACTGAATAATCTGACATCTAAATCACCCATCATAAAACAACATTCTCCAACCTGTGACCTTCTCTTTTATGACCTTTTTTTACCTATTTTACTTGTCTCTTGGAATTTCTTTCTTCTTTTCTTCCTATTTTATCTTCTCTGCCAGTGCCTTAGGCTTGCCAGTCATACTTGCTAGCATGGCTTTACTCTCACTGGTAGCATACTCAAAGAAAGAGTTTATTCATCCTCAATTTAGATATCAAGAAGGGAGGACAAAAAGGGAAGCCAAGAAAGTAGAGCAAAGGAAATATTATGATTGGCATGCAGTAGTCAAGCAGCTTGATATAAATGACTGAAAGAAGTCTTAATAAAAACAATAATTTCACAATGAAAGAAGTCAATGCTGCTAGATACCTCTATTTGATATATCTGGCTATACAGAGAAATCATACCACTAAAATGAACTCCAAGGAAGTAATCATATTGTTTTATTATATTAAAATGTTGTTGACTCAAATACTGTACAAAATAAGGAAGGCAGCAAACTAGGCTTCAAAATACTAAATATTCCTATTTTATCACAGCGTCCTGAAATTAAACTTATTATAACAAAACCAAAATGACTATGTGTCTCTATGTAAAAACTATCTTCTGACCTCTGCACACTCATTATCAATGACTGTTGGAGTTTATGCTTTGAGTTAGGAGTCTTTTTTGATAGAAAAATATTTAGTACCGCCTTTAATACTTATTGTCTAGTTAACCTATCTTTTCTCAAAAAGTTTAGACCTTTTTTTAAAGGGAGACTTTCAGTTAAAAATGGTATATTGAACATATAACTTTAACTCTGAGTCCTCTCAAAGCTCCACTAAAAAGCTAGTAAAAAAAAATGAAGGAAAAGGGCATAAAGCACAAGCTCAAAGAGAACAAGAGAGGAGACAACAGAAATGAGAGACCTCAACATGATTTTGGAACCTAGAACGAAGATGCGCAAACAGTAACCAACTTAGCAAAACAGAGAAAATGAAACCTAAGGTACAACAGTAAAAGCTTGAAAAGAAGCAGATTCATGCTACCGAACTCCCAGAAAAGCTCAGGAATTTGAGGCACCAGACACCTCTGAAAAGTGAAGGTACAGGAGGGGCAGAAAAGAGGCAGATTGGTTGAAAGCCTATATAAGCAGCTAGAACCCCAAATTCCTTCTCTACACTGACAAAACATTAGAGTTTTTACTCTCTGAAGCTGAAGCTGGGATCAGAGACACCAGGCACAGGTCAGAGAGGGCATCATGACCCTTCCCCACCCCCTTCTACTGCTTAGGTCCCAGAGGGCTGGCAGCCAGGTTTAAACCCTCTGGACTGGAAACAGTAGAATTCCTCTCAGGGGAAAGTAACACAATTATCCGGGGGCTCCCCAATGAAGCATCAGGATTCCACAATGAATATGTCCTGTTTACACACGCAAGATTTGAATTACCATTTTATTGTGCTACTATTAAATATGGACAAAGAAGGTTTACCAAGCATTTGAGAGAAACCTCTATCACAAAAGAGAGACAGAACAAACTAGAGAAAGGAATTCTGAGACAAACCTGTAACAAACACTCTTCAAAAATTTTTTTCATTAGGAGCTGCTGCCACAGCCCATGGTACACACACAGAGGCTTGTGCCTGATGGACGGAGAATCCCAGAAACAATTCTCACAAGCCCTTAGGAAGAGACCTAACTCTTCCTTCCTGTTCAAAGATTGCTTTCAATAGGGCCCAGTGTATGGGAGATAACAATATATCTGCTCCAGTTCCGGCCATTCGTGCTTGCCACCAGAAAGGCAATTTCTGCGTTTTTGTTTCCTTCACAGATACAGAGTTAAGGGGCATGGATAGGTATACATGAGCTGTACCTTTTGTAGGTATCAGAAATTAACAAATCCAATATATCTGCTTACATGTGCTGATAATACCTGTTACCATTATACATGTTCACTTAAATATGAGCATGGCTATGCCTTCTTGGTTTGATATTGTTGAACTCTGTCTAAAATACAGCCAATCAAAACAATGTTATAAATGTATCTTTTTAAATAGTTGCTGATAATGGAATAATTTAGTAATGAACTATACAGAATATTAATAGTGAAGCCATGCATTTAATGTCTGGGTTTAAAATTTTTAGACAATCATTTACTAAATCATTTTTTAACTTGAACATACACTGTTGTTCCAGTTAATACAAATCAGCAAGATCTTATTTATGGCAAGAATTTTCTTATTCCATTGAAATGTTTTGCTGTAACATGTACATCTTTTCCAAAATTTCTATTAATGGGAAATAAAATTTAATTCTGACCAAAACTTATCATTAATATCCTCAGAGGGCTAAGAGAAGAAAGTGTATCCATGGAACCAAAACAGGAGGCTATATAAAACAAGAACAGTGAGAGAACAAGACGGAGTTGTAACTATAGATAGATACAGCTCTAGATAGATGCTTTACAGATAAAGATATAGAAGATAGATACAGCTCTAGATAGATGCTTTATAGATACAGATATAGATTGTAGTATACAATGGAATACTACTTAGTAATAACGTTACTGATACATTCAGCAAGGATAAATCTCAAGAACATTGTTAAGTGAAAGAATTCAGAAACGACAGAGTAATACTGTATGATTCCACTTTAAAGTCCAGGAACAGGCAAGAAATAAAAGACCTAAATGTAAGAGCCAAAACTATAAAACTCTTAGAAGAAAACATAGGCATACATCTTCATGACCTTGAATTAAACAATGCTTTCCTAGATATGACATCAAAAGCACAAGCAACCAAAGAAAAATATAAATTGGACTTCATCAAAATTAAAAACTTTTGTGCTTCAAAGGATATTATTAAGAAAGTAAAAAGACAACCCCCAGAATGGGAATGTAAAATTATGCTGCCTCTGTGCAAACAGTTTAGTACTTACTCAAAAAGTTAAACACAGAATTACATATGACCCAGCAATTCCACTCTTAGGTATATGCTCAAAAGAAATGAAAACACATGTCCACAAAAGAAAAGCTTGTATATGAATGCTCATAGAAGCATTATTCATGACAGCCAAAAAGTAGAAACAACCCAAATGTCCATCAACTAATGAATAAGTAAACAAAATGTAGTATATCCATACAATGGAATATTATTCAGCCATAAAAAGGAATGAAGTAATGATATATACTACAACATGGCTGAACCTTGAAAACATGCTAAGTGAAAGAAATCAGACACAAAGGCTATATATTGTATGGTTCCATTTTTATGAAATGGCCATAAGAGGCAAATCCCTAAGGCAGAAAGTAGATTACTGGATACCAGAGGTTTGGGGAAGGGAGGGGGACAGGGGAGTGACTGCTAATGGGTATGGGGTTCCTTTTTGGGTGATAAAAATATTCTAGAATTAGACAGTGGTGATGGTATCACAACTTTGTAAATTTATTAAGACACTGAGTTTTACACATTAAAAAAGGGTAAATTTTATGGTATGTGAATTATATCAATTTTAAATTTTTGAGATTTATAAAAATTTATTTTTATTTATATAAAATGCACATAAATTTATAATTTATAAAAAAAGAAGTCAACAGGATAACACTTACAATTGAAAAAATTAAAAAGCCGTATAAGCATTTTATTATAAATATGGAAGTAAAACTTCCAGAAGAGTTGAAAGAAGGGCAGGGCAGGGTTATGCTGTTTTTCATTAAGCCTTATAGAACAATCTGATTTTTAAATCTATATACTTGTATTACTTTAATAAAATTTAAATTGCTTTAAATGGAGCACACTTATTTACTTAATAATTATTAAGTACCGATTAATGTGCCATATATTGTGTGACCTCAAAAAAGTTACTTAACCTCTTGACTCCTTAGTTTATCAGTAAAATAGGATACTTATGGTACTTACCTCATAAAGTTGTTAAGAGCATTAAAATGAGAGAATGCATATAAAGCACTTGGTACAATGCTTGCCACATAGAAAGCACTCAAATATTAGCCATTTTTGTTAGGGATATAAAAATAACACAAAGTCTTACCATCAAGATATTTACACATGTATACAAATGAGTACAATAATTATTATAGGTACCATGATAGATATATATAGGGTGCACTGGGGTTCAAAGGAGGGAATGTTAAACAAACCTGAAAGTTAAATAACTGGTGATAAATGCACAACTATATGATGACACTGTGAACAACTGACTGTACACTTTGGATGACTGTACAGTATGTGACTATATCTCAATAAAATTGCAAGGAAAAAATTTTTTTAATTTTTAAAAAGTTAAATAAAGCAATCATAAAAAATATAATTCTTGAATTCAGACTCAGAATGTAAGCAGGAGTTCGCCCAGAAGATAAAGCACAAAAATGTACTGGAGCTCACTCTGACTAGGCAGTCAGCATGAGCAAGGGCAAAGAAATTTCAAACAGCCTGCTATAACTAAGAAACTACAAGTTAGTTCACAGTAAGCCTAGGAGAGTGGTTCTCAAAATGAGGTCCTCAGACCAGCAGAAATCAGCATCGCCTGGGAACTTGTTAAAAAAATGTAAATTATCAGGCTCACCCAGCCCTACTGAATCAGAAACACTGAGGGTGGAGCTCAGCAATCTGTGTTAAAATAGGCCCTCTGGCTGATCTAAGGCATAGCTAAAGTTTGAGAACCAGTGGCCTTAGGAAGGAGAAGGACCAGAGAAAAGGGGAGGCCCCAGAGGCTTATTGTGGAGTGAGATAAAGCTGGAGCAATAGAGACTGTGGAGAGTTTAGTATGCCATACTAAGGTACTTATCTTTAGCATAGGCGTAACATAACCAGATTTGAGGTTTAAAACAAGAACCCTGGCAGCAGTGTGAAGAGACTGGAAGGATGTAAGAACAGCATAGCAGAAAGATCAGTTGGGGTTGGTAGCAGTAATCCAAGTGAGAGGTGATGATGACCCTGGACTAAGGTAGGGGAATGAAGAAAAGGGAATTGATTTTGAGTAATAATTAGGATGCATAATTCACAAGATATGATGATCAATTGATATGAAGAGTGTGGGAGGAAGATGGTAGTGCCATAGAGAAGACTAAGTACAAAATGAGTGCCTAAGCCAAGACTAAGGTAATGGGGAAGGATGAGAGAGGATGAATTTGGGTGATATTTTTTGGAGATGGAACCGAAAAAATTTGAGAACCAATTGGGTGTTGTGGATATGAGAAGGAAGGCGTTGAGAATGACTCCTAGGTTTCCAGCTTATGGGACTCACCAAGATAGGGAAATACAAGAAAAGGCACTGGAATGAGAAGAAAAGATTATAAATTCAGTTTGGGACAGGTAAAGTTTGAAATATCTATGGAATAACCAGGTGAAAATACATGGAAGATCAAGAAAGGGTGTGGCAAAATCTATAGCACTGAGGCATCAGCATACAGGCAGGATAAAAGCTATGGGGGCATCAGCATACAGGCAGGATAAAAGCTATGGGGGTAGAGAGATCACACAAGGACAGCATTTACAAAAAAAGGGCTAAGAGGAAACTTCAAAACAGAGAAGCACGAATGTCTGTGTGTTTGTGTTTTTCATTAAATTTTAATGCCTTTAAGTAGGTCATGTCGGCTTCACCTAGGCATAGGAACTATTACTTCCTATTGTTTTATACCCAGAGTTTCACAGATTTCTGTTACCTGGCAGGTACTATGGAAATAACAGTGAAAGAGAACTCTAAGGACAAGAGGTAATGGTCAGAAAATAGTACCCTGAAATTTAAGTATCCAGAAAAGAATAATGTCTTGAAATGCTTTCCTAGATCACATCAACAAAAAAATAACATTTCTGACCACACCTTAACACTTTCTGCTCAAGCAGTACCAAACCAGTTCCCTAAACAGATTTTACTGTTTGACATCTATATGTCTTTGCATATACTGCTCTCTAGGCCAGAAATGCTGTTCTTTCCCTTCTTTTCCTCGTTAAATTCCATTCATCCTTTATAATTTCTCTCAAGCATCACCTCTCTTCCAGGAAGCATTTCTTGACCCCAAGTCTGATTTTGACTTTATATTTTGTTGACTAAACCACACAGACAGTAAGTCCCTTGAAGATAATGACTCCTTTGATTTTGTATCCTCAAAGCCTAGCTCAGTACTAGTGAATGACATACTGGGCAGTCTTAGGTCTTTTCAGTACTCACCATCTTAGCCTGAAGATCAAGCAGTTTTCTCACACGAAATGGCTTGACTAGAAAAGGTAAAGAGAAAAGGTTCTATGTATTTGGTTGAGAATAAAAAGAAACTGGTTATACCTAACCCCCATGTAGTTCATATAGCTTCTTCTTACAACAGATCAAGACTATAAATACCCTGGTTCAGTTAAGCCATTAAGCAGATGCTCTTAGATAAAAAAAAGTTCTAAAAAGCAATTTCCACAAAACAAGTCCTGTCATGTAAGTAATGTGAATAGTTAACATTATAAACACCAATATAAAAGCTAATTCCTCAGAGAAAACATAATAAAACTGAAAGGAAAATACTCACCATTCTCTTTTTTGGTAATTAAATATAACAAATGGCAGACAAAAGGGCACTGTTAAAATATAAAATTTAAAAAGAAGAATGACAATATGTCTTGAACAGAGAGCAGCAACACATTTTCGTCTAGTGTCAATCTTATACTGATTAAGAAAAAAGGCTTCAGGACTTCACTGAACAAGTTTTACAAAGCTTCTCATTTTCATACGTTACACCAAAGTAAGTAAACAAATGACCAATAAGTTCCTGAAAAGATGCTCAACATTATTAGTCATTAGGGAAATGCAAATCAAAACCACAATAAGATATCATTTCACATCTGCTAGTATGGCCATTACTTTTTTTTTAAATCAGAAAATAAGTGCTGGTGAGGATACAGAGAAATAGCAACCTTTGTACATTGTTGCTGGGAATGTAAAATGATGCAGCTGCTGTGGAAAACAGTTTGGCGGTTCCTCAAAAAGTTAAACACAACTAAATGCAATACATGATCCTGGACTGGATCTAATAATGGAGGAGAAAATACTCAAAAGGACATTATTGGGACATATGAAAAAACTGGAGTGTGGACAGTTATCACTGTTAAATTGTTTGAACTTGGTAACTGTACTTAAGATGGCTCTATAACTGAACATCTTTGTTCTTAGGAAATGTACATGGAAGTATTAGTGTACAAGAAGCATGACGTATATGACCTACTCTCAAAAGTTTAGAAAATAGATGGATGGATAGATGGAAGGATGGAAGGGCAGATGGATGGGAGGATGGAAGGATGGGAGGGAGGGAAAGAAATGACAATGCAGCAAAACTGTAAAAGTTGGTGAATCTGGGTATGGGGGGGGGGTATGCTGGAGTCCTCTGTATGGGGTTTGTATTATTTTTGCAACTGTCCTGTAAATTTGAAATCATTTCAAAATAAAGTTAAAAAAAAGTTAAACACAGAATTACTATATGACCTGACAATCCACTTCTAGGTACACACCCAAAAGAACTGAAAGCAGGGGTTCAGACAGATATCTATATATCAATGTTCATAGAAGCATAATTCACAATAGCCAAAAGGTGGAAACAATCCAAGTGTCCATCAACAAATGAAAGGATAAACAAAATGTGGTATATACATAAAATGGAATATTATTCAACCATAAAAGAATGAAGTTCTGACACATGTTACAACATGGATGAATCCTGAAAATATTATGCTCAGTGAAATCAAGGACCCAAAAGAACAAATATTGTATGATTCCACTTATATGAAATATCCAGAATAAGCAAATTCATAGAGACAAAAAGATTAGAGATTACCAGAGGCTGAGTAGAAGGGGAAATGGGGAGTTATTGCTTAATAGGTACTGAGTTCCTACTTGGGGTGATGAAAAAGTTTTGGTAATAAATACTGGTGATGGATCTTAGCAGTTGACTGGTGAGATAACCCTTCACAGCACTGCAGCTGCCGAGCTAGGGACTGGCCACCAAGCAAGGAGAGAGCATTTTTCTAAGCCCTATCTCTACAGCTGGCTGGGGAGATAACCCTTCACAGCCCCGTGGCTGAGAGCTCTCTTGAGGGAATTCACGATTCGGCGGATTTGTGACAGCATCCACTCTTCTTCCACGGAAGCCCACAGTGGCATAGCCTAGAGGCAAGGGCGCCACACAGAAGTTCCAAGAGCCTTACCCCAATCCCAGGGACTTGTGGGCACATGGCAGACAGGGACTCTGGGGCATTTGAGCTGAAAGGTGAGACGCACAGCTCTGCAGCCCCAGAGTACTCCACCTGCAGCTAGGACCACTGTGTTCTGGAGTGGACTCCCTGACAAACTGCACATAAGAAAATCAATCAGTGTAATACAACACATTAACAAATCAAAAGCAAAAATCAAATGATCATCTCAATAGATGCTGAAAAAGCATTTGACAAAATTCAGCATCCTTTTTTGATGAAAACACTTCATAAGGTAGGAATTGAGGAAACTTCCTCAATATGATAAAGGGGATATATGAAAAATCCACAGCCAGCATAGTACTCAATGGCAAGAGACTGAAGATCCCTCTAAGATCAGGAATGAGGCAAGGATGCCTGCCGTCACCACTATTATTCAACATCGTGCTAGAAGTTCTAGCCAAAGCAATCTGGCAAGGCAAAGAAAAAAGGCATCCAAATTGGAGAGGAAGAAGTAAAATTGTCATTATCTGCAGATGCTATGATCTTATATTTGGAAAATCCTGAGAAATCAACGAAACGTCTACTTGAGCTAATAAACAGATCCAGCAAAATGGCAGGATACAAGATTAATGCACATAAGTCAGTAATGTTCCCATACACTAGAAATGACCTAACTGAAGAGACACTCAAGAAAAAGGTTCCATTCACAAGAAAAAGGTTCCATTCACAATAGCACCTAAAAAATCAAGTACCTAGGAATAATTTTAAACAAGGATATAAAAGACCTAAACATAGAAAATTGCATAACTTTACCAGAAGAAATAGAAGGAGACTTAAAAAGATGGAAAAATATTCCATGTTCACGGATAGGAAGGCTAAATGTCATTAAGATGTCAATACTACCCAAACTCATCTACAGATTCAATGCAATTCCAATCAAAATTCCAACAACCTATTTTGCAGACTTGGGAAAGCTAGTTATCAAATTTATTTGGAAGGGAAAAATGCCTAGAATTGCTAAAAACATTCTAAAAAAGAAAAACAAAACAGGAGGGCTTACACTTCCTGACTTTGAAGCTTATTATAAAGCCACAGTAGTCAAAACAGCATGGTAATGGCACAAAGATAGACATATTGATCAATGGAATCGAATTGGGAATTCGGAGATAGACCTCCAGATCTACGGCTGACTGACCTTTGATAAGGCCCCCAAATCCACTGAACTGGGATATAACAGTCTCTTCAACAAATGGCACTGGATGAGCTGGATATCCATATCCAAAAGAAAGAAAGAGGACCCTTATCTCACACCCTACACAAAAGTTAACTCAAAGTGGATGAAAGACCTCAATATAAGAGACAGTACCATTAAACTCCTAAAAGATAATGTAAGGAAACAAGTTCAAGACCTTGTATTAGGAGGTCGCTTCCTAGACCTTACACCCAAAGCACAAGCAACGAAAGAAAAAATAGATAAATGGGAGCTCCTCAAAATCAAAAGCTTCTGTACCTCAAAGGAATTTGTCAAAAAGATGAAGAGGCAGTCAACACAATGGGAGAAAATATTTAGAAACTGTGTATCTGATAAGAGACTGATATCCTGCATATATAAAGTAATCCTACCACTCTGTAACAGTACAAACAGCCCAATTATAAAATGGGAAAAATTATGAAAAGACATTTCTCCAAAGAGGAAATACAAATGGCTAAAAAAAACACACATGAAAAAATGTTCATCTTCACTAGCTATTAGAGAGATGCAAATCAAGACAACCATGAGATATCACCTCACACCAATAAGAATGGCTGCCATTAAACAAACAGGAAACCATAAATGCTAGAGAGGATGTGGGGAAATTAGAATTATTATTCATTGCTGGTGGGACTGGATAATATGGAAGACAGTTTGGCAGTTCCTCAGAAAACTAGATATCAAGTTACCCCACAATCCAGCAATTTTACTTCTTGGTATATAACCAGAAGATCTGAAAGCAGTGACACAAACAGATATTTGCACACTGATATTCATAGCAGCATTGTTCACAATTGCCAAGAGATGTAAACAATCCAAATGTCCTTTAACAGATGAGTGGATAAACAAAATGTGGTATATACACACAATGGAATACTATGCGGCAGTAAGAAGGAACGAGTTTGTGAAACATAAGACAACATGGATGAACCTTGAGGACATAATGCTCAGTGAAATAAGCCAGACACAAAAGGAGAGACGTTGTATGTTACCACTAATGTGAACTCCATGAGAAATGTAGTATAAGTGTCTTGTAATGCAGACTATAGGGGACCCAGAGATAGAAGATAGGGAAGGGGGAATGACAATCTAATATGTACAGCTATGATAATGAGGGTGAACTTAATGGTATGAGAATGGTCAGGTGTGACTATGGTTTGTTAAGGGGATTATAAGTATCAGTGATGCACTGAAGGTGAACATGTTAGCAAATGGTTGTTTAAAGGCATGTAACCCAAGAGTAGCACCACAAACCTAAATAAGTGTTAGCATGATATAAGGTATGACACTGGTGCAGAGAGCTAACAAGAGTGGTATATGGAAAAACTACCCATTACATATTATAGACTATATTTAATAGGAGTATCTTACCAACACTAACTAATACTAGGGATGAATAATTGGCAGCTGAAGAAAACTCTGGGATGCCTTATGTTATAATTGTTTAGAGTGGAGAGTGATGATGATTGTACAACTAAGTGAAGATAATGTAAGGAACTGACCATTTATCTTGGGATAGAATATATATTAAGTGAAATTAGGAACCCACTACTTAATAAATCAGGCCTTTGACTTGAGGCTTGCTCTTACGAAACTTAGGGCTGTAAATTGGAGGCTGAGCCTTCCTATAATTATGCCTAAGAGGCACCTCCAGGGAACCTCTTTTGTTGCTCAGATGTGGCCTTTCTCTCTCTCAGCCCAACTTGGCAAATAAATTCATTAATGTCCCCCCCACCCATGAGGGACATGACTCCCAGGGGAATGAGTCTCCCTGGCGACATGGGACATGACTCCCAGGAATGAGCCCAGCCCTGGCAGTGAGGGATTGAAAATGCCTACTTGACCAAAAGGGATTAAAAAAAAAAAAAGGGTAACAAGCTTAGATTGCAGTGCTGCGAGATCCCAAATAGAGTCAAAAGGCTATCCTGGAGGTTTGTCTTATGCAAGCTCCAGCTAGACATCCCGAATGGCCACAGTATGTCATGCCCTTACCAAATACCTAGGTCCCTACCTGATATTCTATAAAAGATTCACTCGCTAAGTTTTCTCTTAGAAACTTAAACCCACTAGAATGTTCCTATGCCAGACAAGTCCTAAAACCCAGAGGCAACAGCCTCTTTAAGAAGAACAATCAGACGCAGCCCCCTTACCCATACTGTTAACACCCCCTTTCAATATGAACAAGTTAGGGTGCTCACTGCCTAGATATCCCTGAAGATGGAGAAAGAGATTAAGTGAGAGAAAGGGATAGAAACAAACAAGATAAGATTTAACAAAGGTCTATGAATCCTGAAACTTTATATAAGAAAAAATATATATATATACCTTTTTTAAGATGCTGGGGTATTGGAATAGCCGGGAAGAGGTAAATGACATGATGGAACTGTAGCCTATAACATTCTTTGAAATTTGCTCCATAGTTACATGTTGAATTGTGCTTTGAAAGTCTTCACCTTTCTGTATATACTCTATATTTTATAATAAGGAAAAGAACTGAAACTGTGGAACTGTAACCCACAACAATTTTTGATATAACTACTTGTTGAGCTGTACATCGAAAGTTAACACCTTTCTGTATGTATGTTATATTTTACAATAATGAAAATAGCTGAAGTTGTGGAACTGTGACCCATGATATTTTTTGAAATTTGCTCTCTAACTACTTGTTATATTGTACTTTGAAAGTTATCACTGTTATGTATATATATTAAACTTCACAATAAAAAATGCATTAATAAATGCTTAAGAGAAAAAAAATACTGGTGATTATTGCACCACATTGGGAATGTAATTAAGACAAATAAATCCCATCCCCCTAGCTCAATAGACTGAATTCTTCTAGGCAGGGACTGAGCCTTTTACAACCCCTATACTTAGTGTGCCGGTTTGAGTGTATTGTGTCCCCCAAATGCCATTATCTTTGTGGTCTTGTGTGGGGCAGACGTTTTTGGTGCTGGTTAGATTTGCTTGGAATGTGCCCCACTCAGCTGTGGGTAATGATCATTTTGATGAGATGTTCCCATGGAGGCGGGGCCCCACCCATTCGGGGTGGGCCTTGATCAGTGGAACTATATAAATGAGCTGACTCAGAGAGAGGAAATTCACTGAGTGCAGCTGTGAGTGATGTTTTGGAGAGGAGCAAGCTTGCTAGAGAGGAACGTCCTGGGAGAAAGCCATTTTGAAACCTGAACTTTGGAGCAGATGCCAGCCACGTACCTTCCTAGCTAGCAGAGGTTTTCCGGACGCCATTGGCCATCCTCCGGTGAAGATACCCGATTGCTGGTGTGTTACTTTGGATGCTTTGTGGCCTTAAGACTATAACTGTGTAGCAAAATAAACCCCCGTTTTATAAAAGCCAGTCCATCTCTGGTGTTTTGCATTCTGCAGCATCAGCAAACTAAGACAGATTTTGGTACCAGAGAAGTGGGGTGCTTTTGCTGCTGAGTTTGCAAATGCCAAACATGTTGGAATAGTTTTTTAAATGGATAAGGGGAAGATTCTGGAAGAATTGTGAGGAGCTTGATAGAAAAGGCCAAAACTGCTTTAAAGAGACTGTTTGTGGAAATATGGACTCTAAAGATACTTCTGATGAGGACTTGAACAGAAATGATGAATATGTTGCTGTAAACTGGAAGAAAGGTGATCCTTGTTTTAAAGTGGCAGAGAATTTGGCAAAATTGAGTCCTGGTGTCAGATGGAAGGAAGAATCTGGAAGCAACAACCTGGAATACTTAGCTGAGGAGGTCTCCAGACTACGTGTGGAGGATGTAACCTGGCTTCTCCTTGCAGCTTATAGTAAAATGCGAGTGGAAAGAGATAAACTTAGAACTGAACTCTTGGGTTCAAAGAAACCAGAAGCTGATGGCTTGGAAAATTACAGGCTTCCAGGGGGTGGAATCCCAGAAGCTACAGCCCAGTGTGAGGATATAACCAAACATGGAACCCCGCCGCCATTTCAGTACAAGCCAAGATTGAAAAAGGAGTTAAGCAGAAAGGATTTGTGGAAAGTCCTATTGTCTAATGGCTTTGACCCCTGTGTGCTTCATGCAAAGCCAACAGAATTTTTGCGAGATCTTTATAGACAGAGCCATTGCCGGTCTGGACTGGAGGAGACAGACAAGGAAAAAATTAAAGGAAAAATCTCTTCAAAGACAGAGCCATGGAGGTTGAGGTCTGGAGTCAGGAGGTCTTGGGCTGGGAGAGCGGAGCAGCCCACATGCATGGAAAGGGTGAGTTTGCCCCAGAGGTCGAGGGTGGGCATTCCACCTCGATGCTCCAGAAGAGTTTTGCCACCTCAGGTCCCAAAGAAGGTGGAGCACATTCCCAGGGAATTGGGGAGAGCCTGGCTGCCACCACACTGTTCTGAAGGGGTTGAGCGTGTGCCCCGGAGATGGAAGGGAATCCGGGAGCTGCCCCGATGTTTGAGGAGGGTGGGGCCAAGAAGGTGGTCTCCCCAATGTGTGGATATGTTGGAGCACTCACCCAAGCATTTGGAGAGGAAACAGCTGCCAAAAAGGCCCTCGGGAAGGGTTAGGCTCCCGCTCTCTCAAGCCCCAAGGATGCAACGTTGTTCTGTTAAGGACTCTCAGACTTTGAAATCTAATGGAGTTTGTCCTGCGGATTTTAGGAACTGTTTTGCGCCTGTTAACCCTGTTTTCCTTACTGTTTCTCCTTATGGCAATGGAAATGTTTATCCTATAAATGTCTCTCCTTTGTATATTGGAAGCACATAACTTGTTCTAAGTCCACAGATGCAAAGCTAAAGGAGAATTATGCCTTAGGACCCACCATGCCTGTAATTGATTTTGATGGGATTTTGTACTTAATTTTTGTTACTGAAATGATTTGAGTTTTTGTGGTATTGTGATGGAATGAATGCATTTTGTATTTGGAAAGATAATGTCATTTTGGGGTCCAGGGGGTGGAATGTGCCGGTTTGAGTGTATTGTGTCCCCCAAATGCCATTATCTTTGTGGTCTTGTGTGGGGCAGACCTTTTTGGTGCTGGTTAGATTTGCTTGGAATGTGCCCCACTCAGCTGTGGGTAATGATCATTTTGATGAGATGTTCCCATGGAGGCGGGGCCCCACCCATTCGGGGTGGGCCTTGATCAGTGGAGCTATATAAATGAGCTGACTCAGAGAGAGGAAATTCACTGAGTGCAGCTGTGAGTGATGTTTTGGAGAGGAGCAAGCTTGCTAGAGAGGAACGTCCTGGGAGAAAGCCATTTTGAAACCTGAACTTTGGAGCAGATGCCAGCCACATGCCTTCCTAGCTAGCAGAGGTTTTCCGGACGCCATTGGCCATCCTCCGGTGAAGGTACCCGATTGCTGGTGTGTTACTTTGGATGCTTTGTGGCCTTAAGACTGTAACTGTGTAGCAAAATAAACCCCCGTTTTATAAAAGCCAGTCCATCTCTGGTGTTTTGCATTCTGCAGCATTAGCAAACTAGAACACTTAGTAACATAATTCACTGCACAGGAATGCATTTTGTTCACATGGACATTGAAGTCTTCTGGCATGACTTCAAAATGGGAATTTTTTGGTGTGTGTATGTTACCATCATAAAATTTAAAAACAAAACAAAAACAGAAGAACAATAGTTTTAAATGGCTCACCATTATGTGACTTTTAAGTTGTTTTGCAGCTATAAAAACACTTCTATTTGAAAAACAGAAGAATTGCCATAATCCTTCTACTTAACAAAAATTCATGTATTCTCTTCTAGTACTAGACCATATTTATTAAGAATCAAACTTAAAATTTTTATCCTGATTTTCCACTTAAAAGCATTTTCCCTTATTGCTTGGTCTTCAAAATTATCATGTTCAATGATGTTTAATATTCCAGTGTGTGGCTCTATCATAATTTAATTAACTACTTAGCCTTCAGTTTGGCAAATAAAATGCACTTAATACATTTGTTAAATTGCTATATCATTTCATTTTGCATGCCCATTTGTGGACGTCTTATTCTAGATCAGAGTTGGCAAACTACAGCCCACGTGTTTCAGTAAATAAAGTTTTAGCAGAACGTGGTCATGCCCTTTAATTTATATGTTGTCGATATCTGCTTTCTCACTACAAAGCAGATTTGAGTGGTTTCCACAGAAACTGTATGGCCCACAAAGCCTATAAAATATTTACTACCAGGCCCTTTACGGTACAAGTTTGCCAACACCTTTCTAGAAGAAAACAGGAAAATATCTTCAAGACCATGGAGTGGTAGTTTTTTTCTTTCATAAAGGAAAAAAAATGATATCCACAAAATAAGACATAAAAGAAATAAAGAACAATAAATTAGAGTTCATTAAATTAAGAACATCTTTTCATCAGACAAGGAAATAATTCTCTATAGGAAAAATAGGCAAACTACAATCTGTGGACCAAATCCAGACTACCACTTGTTATTGTAAATAAAGTTTTATTGGAACACAGTCACACCCAACCGTTTATGCTGCTTTTGCATAACAGCAGAATTGAGTAATTGTCACAGAGACAGCATGGCCCTCAAGCCTAAAATATTTACTATTTGGCCCTTCAAGGAAAAATTTGCCAGTGCTTGCTTGAGATGACAGGAAACTGAAAAGCAAATTATTTAATGGGACTAGAGAAAGCAATAAAAGCAAAGACTTTCTTTAAATAAATTTGTATTTTGGTAGTTATGAATCTAAAAGGAAAAGTCTAAAGTACAGCATTCTATATTACCTCTCCTATACTTAGAAATGGGTTCAGAAAGGCTCTGGGCATACTTTTAAAAAAGCATGAATTTAGAGATAGGATCTTTTTTTAAAGGGAAGAATACATAGTACATATTATGATTAAGTCTGCCATATTCTACACAAAATATAGTAACTTTCAGTAGAAATCTCATTACCTCACACCCTAGGATATGAACCATTTAGCAACACTATTCCATCATGTTGAGTATGTAATGAGAGTCACACAATCCCTTGCCTTAGGCTCCAGCATTACAAGAAATCTGACATTCTCCTTTAATCATGGCTAGAAAGGAAAAACATATATGCATCTAATACTTTACAATTGCCTCTCTGGCACACATTTAACTACTACCTCGGAATCACTAAAGAGTCAGGCTCCCCCAAATAATATGAAAATGACTTTTCTGAAGTTCTACTTTTAAAATCAGGCTCCCTACTTCTTGATCTGGGGTGATATTTACATGAATGTGTTCAGTTTATGGAAATTAACTGAGCCTTTCACTTATTATATAGGTAATTTTCTGTATACATATTATACTTCAATAAATATTTATTTTTAAAAATAGAATAAAATGTAGGGCTCCCTCCTCCTGCCAAGCTGAGCAAGAAACTCTAGTCAACATCATGAAGAATACTCAAGTAGATTACTATGCATTTGACAAACATTAATGAGTAGTTCTTATTGATTCATTCAGTCATGAAACAAATACTTTCTGAGCAATGAATAAAACACAAAGTCCTGCCCTCATGAAGTTTACATTCCTGTGCAGTGAATTATGTTACTAAGTATAGGGGTTATAAAAGGCTCAGTTCCTGCCTAGAAGAATTCAGTCTATTGAGCTAGGGGAAAGAAAGGGAAAAGCAGGCCTTCTTGTTTTCCAAGATTTATAAAGTTCATTTGAATTCATTTGTATTGCAATTTGGTCAGCTTATGAACAGAAACAGCACGAGGTTGAGTGATTTCAAAGGTAAGGGATAGTCAATCACATACTACTTATCATTCAACCATGCCTACATACCACAGAGAAAGTAGGAGGGATGCACATGTTTATTTCCTGTTGACAACTTAAGGTCACTACTCTTTCACCCTCCTATAGAAAAATATATCCTTTGATTCTTAGTCCACCCAATCTCACTACCTATACCAAATCAATTCACTTCCTAAAGTTCCTAAAATTCAATGAGGATTTTGGCATCCAACTCAGTCTTTTCCTCTAACCATAATTCCAATGTCATGCCAGAAGACTTCAATGTCCATGTGAACAAAGAACCTTGGCCTTAAAACTTATCAAACTTCTCAATTCCAATGACTTGACTACCATTTCTAGAAACGATGCATATTGGACACCCTGAATGACCCTGCCTGCTTTCTTGCCAGTTCAACTGTTTTTTATATTGTATCCAGTTGCTTAAGTACATTTCTGAGCTGGCATGAAAGCAAATAATTTGCAGTTCACAGAAACAAAACCAAAAAATTCCCCAAAACACTATGACAAAGTTACTTAAGCTAGTAAACAAGTTCAGGAAAGTGTCAGGATACAAGATCAATACTGACAAATCAGTAGGGTTTCTATACACTAACAATGAGCTATATAAGGAGGCAATCAAGAAAAAAATTCCATTTACCATAGCAACTAAAAGAATCAAAAATCTAGGAATAAACTTAACCAAGGGTGTAAAGGACCTGTACACAGAAAACTACAAAACACTGCTAAAAGAATTCAAAGAAGACCTAAATAAATGAAAAGGCATCCCGTGTTCATGGATTGGAAGACTAAGTGTCATTAAGATGTTAAGTCTACCCAAAGTGATCTACAGATTCAATGCAATACCAGCCAAAATTCCGACAGCCTACTTTGCAGAAATGGAAAAGTTAATTATCAAAATTATTTGGAAGGGTAAGGGGCCTCAAATAACTGAAAACATCTTGAAAAAGAAGAATGAACTGGGAGGACTCATGCTTCCTGATTTTAAAGCATAATATAAAGCCACAGTGGCCAAAACACCATGGTACTGGCATAAAGATAAGACATATTGATCAATGGAATCGAACCTAGAGCTCAGAAATAGACCCTAAGATCTATGGTCAACTGATTTTTAACAAGGCTCTCAAATCTACTCAAATGGGACAGAACAGTCTCTTCAATAAAGGGTATTGGGAGACTTGGATATCCATATCCAAAAGAATGAAAGAGGACCCCATCTCACACCCTATACAAAAATTAATTCAAAATGGATGAAAGACCTATATAAGGTCTATAACTATAAGAGCCAGTATCATAAAAACTCCTAGAAAAAAATATAGGGAAACATCTTCAAGATCTAATGATAGGAGGTAGTTTCTTAAACCTTATACTCAAAGCACAAGCAACAAAAGAAAAAAATAGATAAATGGGACTTCCTCAAAACTGAAGACTTCTGTGCTTCAAAAGACTTTGTCAAAAGGGGGAAAGGGCAGCTGACTCAATGGGAGAAAATATTTGGAAACTACATATCTGATAAGGGTTTATTATCCAGAATATATAAAGAAATCCTACAATCAAGAATAAAAAGACAAATAACTCAATTTTTAAAAATGGGCAAAAGACATGAATAGTAGACATTTTTCCAAAGAGGAAATACAAATAGCTAAAAAGCACAGGAAAGATGCTCATCTTCACTAGCTATTTGGGAAATGCAAATCAAAACCACAAAAAAAAAAATCAAAACCACAAAGATATCATTTTATACCTACTAGAATGGCCATCATAAAAGAAAAAAAAGAACAGAAAACTACAAGTGTTGGAGAGGAAGTAGAGAAGTAGGAACACTTATTCACTGCTGGTGGGAATATAAAATGGTACAGCTGCTGTAGAAGACAGTTTCACAGTTCCTCAGAAAGCTAAGTATAGAGATGCCTTATGGTCTGGCAATCCTACTATTTGATATATACCCAGAAGATCAGAAAGTAGTGACACGAACAGACATTTGCACATTGATGTTCATAGCAGCATTATTCACAACTGCCAAAAGATGGAAGTGACCCAAGTGTCCACCAACAGATGAATGGACAAACAAAATGTGGTATATACATACAATGGACTATTATTCACCCATAAAAAGGAATGAGGTCCTGAAGCACACGACCACGTGGATGAACCTTGAGGACATTATGTTGAGTGAAATAAGTCAGACACAAAGGGACAAATATTGTATGATCTCACTAATATGAACTAATTATACTCTGTAAACCCATAGACATAAAATCTAGAATAGAAGTGACAATAGCACAGTATTGTGAGTTTAATTAATAGTGCTGAATTGTGAGTTAATATGTCGAAAGGGGTAGCTTAGAGTCTGGTATGTCACCAGCGGGAAAGCTAGAAGTGAAAACATAGGAATGTATAACACAGTGAATCTTGAGGTGGATGATAAATGTGATTAACAGTACAAATTTTAAAAAGTTCTTCATGAACTAGAACAAATGTACAACACTATTACAAGGAGTTAATAATAGAGTGGTATATGGAGAAAATGTACCTATTGCAAACTATGACTATAATTAATAGTAACATCTTTTTTTATTTTTATTTTTTATCTTCATTTTATTGAGATATATTCACATACCACGCAGTCACACAAAACAAATCGCACTTTCGATTGTTCACAGTACCATTACATAGTTGTACATTCATCACGTAAATCAATCCCTGACATCTTCATTAGCACACACACAAAAATAACAAGAATAATAATTAGAGTGAAAAAGAGCAATTAAAGTAAAAAAGAACACTGGGTACCTTTGTCTGTTTGTTTCCTTCCCCTATTTTTTTACTCATCCATCCATAAACTAGACAAAGGGGAGTGTGGTCCTTATGGCTTTCCCAATCCCATTGTCACCCCTCATAAGCTACATTTTTATACAACTGTCTTCGAGATTCATGGGTTCTGGGTTGTAGTTTGATAGTTTCAGGTATCCACCACCAGCTACCCCAATTCTTTAGAACCTAAAAAGGGTTGTCTAAAGTGTGCGTAAGAGTGCCCACCAGAGTGACCTCTCGGCTCCTTTTGGAATCTCTCTGCCACTGAAGCTTATTTCATTTCCTTTCACATCCCCCTTTTGGTCAAGAAGATGTTCTCCGTCCCACGATGCCAGGTCTACATTCCTCCCCAGGAGTCATATTCCACGTTGCCAGGGACATTCACTCCCCTGGGTGTCTGATCCTACGTAGGGGGGAGGGCAGTGATTTCACCTTTCAAGTTGGCTTAGACTGAGAGAGAGGGCCACATCTGAGCAACAAAGAGGCATTCGGGAGGAGGCTCTTAGGCACAATTATAGGCAGGCCTAGCCTCTCCTTTGCAGCAACCGTCTTCCCAAGGGTAAAACCTATGGTAGAGGGCTCAACCCATCAAACCACCAGTCCCCTATATCTGTGGTCATGTTAGCAACCATCGAGGTGGGGTAGGCAAATACCCCTGCATTCTCCACAGGCTCCTCAAGGGGGCACTACATCTTTTTTTCCTTGTTTTTCATTTTTTTTTTTTTAACTTTCCCTTCTTTTTTAAATCAACTGTATGAAAAAAAAGTTAAAAAGAAAACAAACATACAATAAAAGAACATTTCAAAGAGACCGTAACAAGGGAGTAAGAAAAGACAACTAACCTAAGATAACTGCTTAACTTCCAACATGTTCCTACTTTACCCCAAGAAAGTTACATAATATAGCAACATTTCTGTGAACTTGTTCCTAGTATATCCATCAGAAATTAACAGACCATAGTCATTCCTGGGCATCCCCAGAACGTTAAATAGCTTATCTGTTCTTCTTGGATTATTGTTCCCCCTTCCTTAATTGCTCTCTATTGCTAGTTCCCCTACATTCTACATTATAAACCATTTGTTTTACATTTTTCAAAGTTCACATTAGTGGTAGCATATAATATTTCTCTTTTTGTGCCTGGCTTATTTCGCTCAGCATTATGTCTTCAAGGTTCATCCATGTTGTCATATGTTTCACGAGATCGTTCCTTCTTACTGCCGCGTAGTATTCCATCGTGTGTATATACCACATTTTATTTATCCACTCATCTGCTGAAGGACATTTGGGTTGTTTCCATCTCTTGGCAATTGTGAATAATGCTGCTATGAACATTGGCGTGCAGGTATCTGTTCGTGTCACTGCTTTCCGATCTGCCGGGTATATACCGAGAAGTGCAATCGCTGGATCGAATGGTAACTCTATATCTAGTTTTCTAAGGAACTGCCAGACTGACTTCCAGAGTGGCTGAAACATTATACAGTCCCACCAACAATGAATAAGAGTTCCAATTTCTCCACATCCCCTCCAGCATTTGTAGTTTCCTGTTTGTTTAATGGCAGCCATTCTAACCGGTGTTAGATGGTATCTCATTGTGGTCTTAATTTGCATCTCTCTAATAGCTAGTGAAGCTGAACATTTTTTCATGTGTTTCTTCGCCATTTGTATTTCCTCTTCAGAGAACTGTCTTTTCATATCTTTTGCCCATTTTATAATTGGGCTGTCTGTACGATTGTCATTGAGTTGTAGGATTTCTTTATATATGCAAGATATCAGTCTTTTGTCAGATACATGGTTTCCAAAAATTTTTTCCCATTGTGTTGGCTGCCTCTTTACCTTTTTGAGAAATTCCTTTGAGGTGCAGAAACTTCTAAGCTTGAGGAGTTCCCATTTATCTATTTTTTCTTTTGTTGCTTGTGCTTTGGGTGTAAAGTCTAGGAAGTGGCCGCCTAATACAAGGTCTTGAAGATGTTTTCCTACATTATCTTCTAGGAGTTTTATGGTACTTTCTTTTATATTGAGATCTTTCATCCATTTTGAGTTAATTTTTGTGTAGGGGGTGAGGTAGGGGTCCTCTTTCATTCTTTGGATATGGATATCCAACTCTCCCAGCCCCATTTGTTGAAAGACCATTATGACTCAGTTCAGTGACTTTGGGGGCCTTATCAAAGATCAGTCGGCCATAGATCTGAGGGTCTATCTCTGAATTCTCAATTCGATTCCATTGATCTATATGTCTATCTTTGTGCCAGTACCATGCTGTTTTGGCAACTGTAGCTTTATAATAAGCTTCAAAGTCAGGGAGTGTAAGTCCTCCCACTTCGTTTTTTCTTTTTTAGAGTGTCTTTAGCAATTCGAAGCATCTTCCCTTTCCAAATAAATTTGATAACTAGCTTTTCCAAGTCTGCAAAGTAGGTTGTTGGAATTTTGATTGGGATTGCATTGAATCTGTAGATGAGTTTGATTAGAATTGACATCTTAATGACATTTAGTCTTCCTATCCATGAACATGGAATATTTTTCCATCTTTTAAGGTCCCCTTCTATTTCTTTTAGTAGAGTTATGTAGTTTTCTTTGTATAGGTCTTTTACATCTTTGGTTAAGTTTATTCCTAGGTACTTGATTTTTTTAGTTGCTATTGAAAATGGTATCTTTTTCTTGAGGGTCTCTTCAGTTTGTTCATTTCTAGCATATAGAAACATTACTGACTTATGTGCATTAATCTTGTATCCCGCTACTTTGCTAAATTTGTTTATTAGCTCTAGTAGCTGTATCGTCGATTTCTCAGGGTTTTCTAGACATAAGATCATATCATCTGCAAACAATGACAGTTTTACTTCTTCTTTTCCAATTTGGATGCCTTTTATTTCTTTGTCTTGCCGGATTGCCCTGGCTAGCACTTCCAGCACAATGTTGAATAACAGTGGTGACAGCGGGCATCCTTGTCTTGTTCCTGATCTTAGAGGGAAGGCTTTCAGTCTCTCACCATTGAGTACTATGCTGGCTGTGGGTTTTTCATATATGCTCTTTATCATGTTGAGGAAGTTTCCTTCAATTCCTACCTTTTGAAGTGTTTTTATCAAAAAGGGATGTTGGATTTTGTCAAATGCTTTTTCAGCATCTATTGAGATGATCAATTGATTTTTCCCTTTTGACTTGTTAATGTGTTGTAATACATTGATTGATTTTCTTATGTTGAACCATCCTTGCATGCCTGGAATGAACCCCACTTGGTCATGGTGTATGATTTTTTTAATGTGTCTTTGGATTCGATTTGCAAGTATTTTGTTGAGGATTTTTGCATCTATATTCATTAGGGAGATTGGCCGGTAGTTTTCCTTTTTTGCGGCATCTTTGCCTGGTTTTGGTATTAGATTGATGTTAGCTTCATAAAATGAGTTAGGTAGTGTTCCATTTTCTTCAATGTTTTGAAAGAGTTTGAGTAAGATTGGTGTCAGTTCTTTCTGGAAAGTTTGGTAGAATTCCCCTGTGAAGCCATCTGGCCCTGGGCATTTGTTTGTGGGAAGATTTTTGATGACTGATTGGATCTCTTTGCTTGTGATGGGTTGGTTGAGGTCTTCTATTTCTTCTCTGGTCAGTCTAGGTTGTTCATATGTTTCCAGGAAATTGTCCATGTCCTCTACATTATCCAGTTTGTTGCCATACAGTTGTTCATAGTATCCTCTTATAATTTCCTTAATTTCTTCAGGATCTGCAGTTATGTCACCTTTTTCATTCATTATTTTGTTTATATGGGTCTTCTCTCTTTTTGATTTTGTCAGTCTAGCTAGGGGCTTGTCAATCTTGTTGATCTTCTCAAAGAACCAACTTTTGGTGATATTTATCCTCTCTATTGTTTTTTTGTTCTCTATGTCATTTATTTCTGCTTTAATCCTTGTTATTTCTTTTCTTCTACTTGGTTTAGGATTGGTTTGCTGTTCATTTTCTAGCTTCTTCAGTTGATCCATTAGTTCTTTGATTTTGGCTCTTTCTTCCTTTTTAATATATGCGTTTAGTGCTATAAATTTCCCCCTTAGCACTGCTTTTGCTGCATCCCATAGGTTTTGGTATGTTGTGTTCTCATTTTCATTCGTCTCTATATATTTAGCAATTTCTCTTGCTATTTCTTCTTTAACCCACTGATTGTTTAGGAGTGTGTTGTTTAACCTCCAGGTATTTGTGAATTTTCTAAGTCTCTGATGGTTATTGACTTCTAATTGTATTCCATTGTGGTCAGAGAATGTGCTTTGAATAATTTCAATCTTTTTAAATTTATTGAGGCTAGTTTTATATCCCAGCATATGATCTATTCTGGAGAAAGTTCCATGAGCACTAGAAAAGTATGTGTATCCTGGTGATTTGGGATGTAATGTCCTGTATATGTCTGTTAAATCTAATTCATTTATCAGATTGTTTAGGTTTTCAATTTCTTTATTGGTCTTCTGTCT
Source organism: Choloepus didactylus (assembly GCF_015220235.1). Lineage (NCBI taxonomy): Eukaryota > Metazoa > Chordata > Mammalia > Pilosa > Megalonychidae > Choloepus > Choloepus didactylus. The sequence continues at coordinate 112,466,181 of NC_051334.1, read as the reverse complement.
GGTTGATCTATCTATAGGAGAGAGTGCTGTGTTGAAGTCTCCCACAATTATTGTGGAAACATGAATTGCTTCCTTTAGTTTTGCCAGTGTTTCTCTCATGTATTTTGTGGCACCTTGATTGGGTGCATAGACATTTACGATTGTTATTTCTTCTTGTTGAATTGCCCCTTTTATTAGTATGTAGTGGCCTTCTTTGTCTCTCAAAACATCCCTGCATTTAAAGTCTATTTTATCTGAGATTAATATTGCTACACCTGCTGTCTTTTGGCTGTAGCTTGCATGAAATATTTTTTTCCATCCTTTCACTTTCAGTTTTTTTGTGTCCCTGTGTCTAAGATGAGTCTCTTGTATGCAACATATTGATGGTTCATTTTTTTTGATCCATTCTGTGAATCTATATCTTTTAATTGGGGAGTTTAATCCATTTACATTCAACGTTATAACCGTGAAGGCATTTCTTGAATCAGCCATCTTATCCTTTGGTTTATGTTTGTCATATTTTTCCCCTCTGTCTATTAATATCCTTTATTGTACCCATACCGAATCTCTTTAGTACTGAACCTTTCTCCAAGTCTCTCTGTCCTTTCTTTGTGTCTCTGTCTGTAGGGCTCTCTTTAGTATCTCCAGTAGGGCAGGTCTCTTGTTAGCAAATTCTCTCAGCATTTGTTTGTCTGTGAAAAATTTAAGCTCTCCCTCAAATTTGAAGGAGAGCTTTGCTGGATAAAGTATTCTTGGCTGGAAATTTTTCTCACTCAGAATTTTAAATATATCGTGCCACTGCCTTCTTGCCTCCATGGTGGCTGCTGAGTAGTCACTACTTAGTCTTATGCTGTTCCCTTTGTATGTGGTGAATTGCTTTTCTCTTGCTGCTTTCAGAACTTGCTCCTTCTCTGCTGTGTTTGACAGTGTGATCAGAATATGTCTCGGAGTGGGTTTATTTGGATTTATTCTATTTGGAGTTCGCTGAGCATTTATGATTTGTGTATTTACGTTGTTTAGAAGATTTGGGAAGTTTTCCCCAACAATTTCTTTGAATACTCTTCCTAGACCTTTACCCTTTTCTTCCCCTTCTGGGACGCCAATGAGTCTTATATTCGGACGTTTCATATTATCTATCATATCCCTGAGGTCCATTTCGATTTTTTCAATTTTTTTCCCCATTCTTTCTTTTATGCTTTCATTTTCCATTCTGTCATCTTCCAGGTCACTAATTCGTGGTTCAACTTCCTCTAGTCTTGTACTATGAGTGTCCAGAATCTTTTTAATTTGGTCAACAGTTTCTTTAATTTCCATAAGATCTTCCATGTTTTTTATTTAGTCTTGCAATGTCTTCTTTTTGCTCTTCTAGGGTCTTCTTGATATCCTTTGTATCCCGTATTATGGTCTCATTGTTCATCTTTAGTTCTTTGAGTAGCTGCTCTAGGTGCTGTGTCTCTTCTGATCTTTTGATTTGGGTGCTTGCGCTTGGGTTATCCATATCGTCTGGTTTTTTCATATGCTTTATAATTTTCTGTTGTTTTTGGCCTCTTGGCATTTGCTGAACTTGATAGGGTTCTTTTAGGATTTGTAGACCAATTGAAGTCCTTATCTCTAATTTATCAGATCTACAGCTTCGTGGAGTACACTTTCTCTAACTAACCAGCAGGTGGCGTCCACGAGCCATCTGTTCTCCACAAGCCAGTTCTCCCCTGCTTAGCCTTTTTGGTGAGTGGGGGAGTGAGTCTTGTGGGGTCCAATTGGTGTACCAAGCTTGCGTGTGTAGTTGGTGTTTCCTGCCCTGTATATGGGGCGTGTTTCTGGGCAGTCAGGGAGGGGGGGTGGCTCTAACAATCAAATCTCCCTGGTGATCCTAGAGTTTTAAAGCTGCTGCAATAGTCTAATCCTTCAGTTCAGTCCTGCCACAGTTTGTCTCTGCCACTGACCCACAAGTCCTTGGTATTGGCATATGGGTCCTGAGACTTGCAAGTGGGTCCCTCTTCCAGGCTGTGCACCCCGGGTCCTCTGTTGACGGATGACTGTGCTATGTCACAGGTGAGTGCCGTACCCCCAGGGCAGTTCTGGGCTGCTGGGCTGTGTAGGGAGGCTCCCAGTCTGCTGAAATGATGGCTGAATGGGGCTTTGTTAATTCACACTGCTCCACCTTCCCAACTCTGGGACAATCAGCTGAGGTTGCAGGGAAGGCTAATGTCCACGCCCAGTTTTGTGGTGTGTGCCTGTTATTTGAAGCACTTCCGTCACACTGGGTTGTCTGGGGCAGCTCTGGGCTATGGGGCTGGCGATGGGCAGGAGTGTTTCCTGTCCACCAGGATGATGGCTGTGAGCGGACACCCCCCTTTTCTTGGGAAGTTGTGGTGTTTAGTGAATTTTCTCAGCCACTGGATTATTGCCTTTTGTCTCAGAGGTCTCTTAGTTCTGCTCTTGTCTTGACCTGCCCAAATTGCAAGTCTTTGAAGCTTTCTGTATTGGGCTTCTTAGAGTAATTGTTTTAGAAAAAGAAAAAAGGATTAAAAAAAAAGGCCCTCCTCAGAGATCTAATGGGTTATTGAAATGCTAAGAGACAAAGCAATTAGGGCCATTAAGGAAAGGTCCACAGGGCAGAGGGATCAGCTTTTCTTCGGGATTTACATATGAGCCTCAGGGCCTGAGCTCTGCCCTTCCCCTTTCTATGTTCACCAGAACTCCAAAAATCCTCCGCTTTTATTTTGGAGTTTTTCGTGTTGTTTTTTTCTATGCCTGTCTCCTCTCTGCTGGGCTGGCTGCTCTCAGATTCTCTGGTGTCTGGTCTCAGTCTATCTATGGTTGGAGTTTGGATCAGTAGAATGAGTTTCCGATAAGGGCTGCCACTGCTGTTCTCCCTTCTCCTTCCCGGAGCTGACAGCCCCTCCTCCCACGGGACTGAGCCTGGCAGGGAGGGGTGTGGGTCCCCTGGCCACAAAAACTTACAGATTTCGCTGATCTCAGCAGTTCCACGTTTTCATGAGTGTTGTATGAAGTATGCCCAAAGTCAGATTGCTCTGTGGTGTCCAGTCCACGCAGTTCCTGGCTTTCTACCTACTTTCCTGGAGGAGTAAAAGCATTAGTCACAGAAAAAGTATTAGAGGAATCCAAGTGAACTACGTGGTAATTCAAATGGAATGGCTTCTCGGTGGTATTCTGGTTGGTGTTGTATAACTGCACGGCAAAGCGGAAAGCGCTGTGCTCCTGCACTGTGTTTCTCATGAAAAGTCCACCTATGCTGATGGTGTTGGGGAATCCCAATAGTAATATCTTAATATTCTTTCATCAACAGTAACATGTACCTACCACACGAATACTAGGGGTCATCAATAGGGGTACATAAGGGGCATAGGATGATTTGGGTTTTCTTTTATATTTCTATTTTATCTTACTATTATTATTTTTTTAAGTAATGAAAATGTTCTAAAACTGATTGTAGCAATGATTCCACAACTATGTGATGATACTGGAAGCCACTGATTGTATACTTTGAATGGATTGTATGGTGTGCAGATATATCTCAATAAAATTGCACTGAAATAAAATAAAAAAAACAAAAAAAAACACCATAGGACTGTACAACACAGTGAACCCTAATGTAACCTATGAAATACAGTTAATGTACAAGCATAATAATATTCTTTCATCAACAGTCGCAGAGATGCCACACTAATGCAAGGTGTTAATAATAGGGGGGTATATGGGAACTCTGTATTTTCTGCATAATTTTCCCGTAAGCCTACCACTTCTCTAATAAAAAAATATTAAAAAACAGTACGGTACAGGCATAAGGAAGATATACAATCAACAGACTAAAATTGAGTGTCCAGAAATAAAACCTTACATATATAATCAACTGATTTTTAACAATGGTGCCAAAACCATTCGATGGGCAAAGAATAGTCTTTTCAAGAAATGGTACTGGGAGAACTACAACTACAAAAGAACAGTGCCGGTGCCACATGCGAAAGGATGAAGTTAGACACTTAACTCATACCACATAAAAATATTAACTCAAAATGGATCAAAGAACTAAGTGTATGAGCTGAAACTATAAAACTCTTAGAGAAAATATAGGAATAAATCTTCATGATTTCAGATTTGGCAACAGATTCTTAGACATGACACCTAAAGCAGGGCAACAAAAGAAAGAAAAGATAAACTGGAATTTATCAACATCAAATATTTTTGTGCTTTAAAGGACACTATTAAGAAAGTGAAAATACAGCCCTCAGAATAGAAGAAAAAATCTGCAAATCATGTATCTGATGAGGGACTCATCTAGAATATAGAAAGAACTCTTACAACCCAATAATAAAAAGACAACCCAATTAAAAATGGGCAAAGGATGTGAAAACCATAATTAGATAACACTTCACACCTTCTAGGATGGCTATAATCAAAACATCAGATGTGTTGGCATGGATGTGGAGAAATCATAATCCTCCTACACTGTTGGTAGAAATGTAAAATTGTGCAGCCACTTTGGTAAACAGTCTGGAAGTTCCTCAAAAGGTTAAATATAAAAGTTACCACATGACCCAGAAATTCCACTCCTAGGTATATACTCAAGAGAAATGAAAACATATGCCCACACAATAATTTGCACACGAGTGTTCACTGTAGCATTATTCACAACAGCCAAAAATTGGAAATGATCCAAATGTTCATCAACTGATTAATGGATAAACAAACTGTGGTACAGCCAACCAATGGAATATTATTTAGCCTTAGAAAGAAACAAAGTACTGATACATAGTACAACATTGATGAACCCTGAAAACATTATGCTAAATAAAAGAAGCGAGTCACAGAAGACCACACATTATATGATTTCATTTAAATGAAATGTCCAGACTAGGCAATTTTATAGAAAGAAAACAGATTAGTGGTTGCTTAAGGGTTGGGGAGATGGGGGAAGTGTGGTAGTTGGGGGGGATAGGTCACCTTTTTGAGGTGACGAAAATGTTCTAAAATTGACTGTGGTGATGGTTGCACATATCTGTGAATATATTTATAGCTATTGAATTATATACTTTAAATGGGTGAATTGTATGGTATGTGAAGTGTATCTTAAAGCTGTTTAAAAAAAAGTAGGCAGAGAGAAAAGACAGATTACAATTAGAAGGATGGTTGAGTTCTCAACAACAATGGAAGCAATGAGCCAGTGTAATAACACTGTTGATATCCTGAAACAATTTACCTCTCAACTCTAGAATTCTATATACAGAAAACCCAGTCTCCAAGATCTACAACAAAGTAAAAACATTTTCAAACAAAAACAGTTTACCATCAAAAGTTCCCCACTGAAAGGATATTCTAAAGGATATACTTTGTGCAAAAGGAAAATGATCTCAGATTGAAGGTCTGAAATGTAAAACCAAATGATGAGCAAAGATTGGTAAATATGTGGGCAAATCTAAATAAACATCAACTGTAAAGATGATAATAATGCCTATTTCATGTGTTTGTGGAGGAGGGTGAGGAAGAATGGGCTAGAATGAAAGCTAGACAAAAACAGCACATATAATTCTGTGTGTGATCAGAATTAAAGCATTCTTAGGTCCTTGTATCATTCAAGATGAAGGAAAAGATATTGTTTACCTTTAGACTTTAAGTATATGTTAAAATAACTATGATTAACACCTAAAAGAAGACAGAATGTGTAACTTCCAAACAAGTATAGAGGGAAAAAACAATCAATCCCAAAGAAGCAGGATAGAAGGGAAGAATCAGAAAAAAGCAGGTCACCTTGAAAGCTCAAAATAAAATATTTGAATTTATTTCTACTATATCAGTAGTCACCACTAAGTTACATAATCTAATTCTCCAGGCAAAAACAAAGATCGTCAAACAGGATTAAAAAAATAAAACCCAGTTAAACACTATTTAAGAGAAACATCTAAAACAAAAGAGAAAAGAAAGCTTTTTCTTTAATCAAAAGATGAAAATATACCAAGCAAATATTAACTGATATAAAGCTAGAGTGGCAATATCAGTATCAGACAAAATAGACTAAATCAGAAAGCATTTTTAACAATAAAGGGTTACTACATGGTAAAAGGCTTGATTCACCAACACAATAAGAACCATACTTGTGCATGCACCTAAAGCTTTAAAATATATAAAGCAAAAATTGCAGAACTTTTAACAAAAAGCTGACAAATCTGCCTTCATGGTGGAAGATTTTAAACACACCTCACTCAATCATTGGTCAATAGATGAGAAAAAGCAAAAAAAAAAAAATCCATAAAACAGAAAATTTCAATTCCAATAACTTTTATTCCCTCATTATACTTCAACAACTCATCCTATGACCACTCTGAACCTTGTCATTGTTTTGAATAACGCTCCTGAAGTTTTACTAATTCCAATGCTACAAATCCCTAACACTCCAGTTTTTAATCAAAATATACTTCTTGAATGTCCTCAAGGCATCTCGAACCTCAGCTGCATAGTCTGCCAATCTGCCTTCTGCAGATTCACTTTGTTCACTTTCTCCTTTTCCACCCTAGACCCAATGGGCCATCAGCTCAATTACTCTGTTACCTTCTTATTTTACCCGGAAGAAATCACCCACCCTTGCAGATTAGTAAAATCACAAGTTCATGCGCTCTAACCTCATCTGGCCTTCAAAACTTCTGTCTCTTATCAGCTCTTATTCCCATTTCCCTTGGCAGCTATTTCAAAATTTGCACTCTCCTCAAACATCATATTCTATCTTCCCCACTTCACTCTAAGCAGAAAACTTTGCCTCCTAGTTAAGTGAAAAACTGAAAAAGAACAAAACAAAACAAAATACCAAAACCATCAGGCAGGAATTCCCTCAGCTTTGTCCCCTACTAACTTACAAATTTATACCAGCACTCATTCTTTTTCCTTACTGTCAAGAGAGATGCCTCTCTTTCTGTTGAAGACTAATTACTGCAACTTGTACCCTGAACTCTATCTAGTCTTATTTTGACACCTCTCCTCTATACTCTTATATAATCCTATGAATACTATCATAGGATTTATCACACTGCATTTATCTCCCTCCACTATATTTAAAGATCATTGAGGCTCTGACTCTTGATAGGTTACCTTTGCAACTTTACTTTTCTATGCCTCAGCTGTCTCATGTCTAAACTTGGAATGACAATAGCATTTTCTATGAATCCTGGCTCTAGTAATGTGACCCTGGGTAAATTATTTGACTTCTCTGTGCTTCATAGTCCTCTGCTCTACAATGGGGATAGTAATGGTACATACCTCATAAGGTTGTCATGAGGATTAAGTGGATTAAAACCACATTTATCTGGTGTGTATTTATACTTAGCTCACATTTCAGTTTGGCATAGCCACATTATGTGGCTAGTGGCTATCATACTGGACAGCACAGGTATAAGAGATAATAGGTGCACAGTAAACATTTTTTAAGAATATTGATATAAGAATAAAACAACTTTCAGGCCCTCAGGACAAAAAAAAACAGTTCACATATTCTAACATTTATTTTTTATATTTTAATATCTCTGAAAACAGGACAAATTCTACCATCAATGTCAAGTGACAGTTTATATGGCAGCAGTCTTTCTTAGAGATTCCTAAGATAATGCATATTACAACTGATGGCATCTTAGAATTGATGACATTTCATGTTCATAAAGTACTTAGTGCATGGTGTATAAGCCTCACATAAATTAGCTATTATGTCTTATTCATATTTGCATTCTCAACACTAGTTCAGTGCCTGGCATAGGATGTAGTTAATAAATGTTCACTGAATGAATGTCCATAGGATGCGATTCTGGTTTGAATGTATTATGTCCCCCAAAACGCCATTATCTTTGATGTAATCTTGTGTGGGCAGAAGTATCAGTGTTGATTAGATTGTAATTCTTTGAGTGTTTCCGTGGAGATACGCCCCACCCAACTGTGGGTGATGACTCTGATTGGATAATTTCCATGGGGGTGTTACCCCACCCATTTAGGGTAGGTCTAAATTAAATAACTGGAGCCATATAAATGAGCTGACAAACAGAAGGAACTCAGTGCAGCTGAGAGTGACATTTTGAAGAGGAGCTACAGCCAAGAGGGACACTTTGAAGAAAGCACAGGAGCTGCAGATGAGAGACAGTTTGAAGACGGCCGTTGAAAGCAGACTTTTGCTCCGGAGAAGTTAAAAGAGGACAAACACCCCAAGAGCAACCAAGAGTAACATTTTTGAGGAACTGAAGCCTAGAGAGGAACATCCTGAGAAAGCCATTTTGAAACCAGAACTTTGAAGCAGACGCCAGCCACGTGCCTTCCCAGCTAACAGAGGTTTTCCAGACACCATTGGCCATCCTCCAGTGAAGGTACACGATTGTTTATGACTTACCTTGGACACTTTATGGCCTTAAGACTGTAACTTTGTAACCAAATAAACCCCCTTTATAAAAGCCAATCCATTTCTGGTGTTTTGCCCTTTCATTTTCATTCCCACTGCCACCCTCTAGCACAGTGATTCTCAAACTTTTTGGACTCAGGAACCTTCACGTTCTTAAAAATTAAAGGACCCCAGGAGTTTTTCCTTTTTAATCTAGATTATATTTACTGATATTCACCATAAAAATTAATACAGAAATTTTTAATGTTTATTAATGCATTAAAAAACACTAAACCCATTACATGCTAACATAAATAACATTTTATGAAAAATAACTATATTTGAAAAAAATAGTGAGAAAAGTGGCATTGTTTTACATTTTTACAAATCTCTTTCATGTTTCTAATTTAAATGAAGACAGTTGGATTCTCTGCTTCTCCATTGAATCTGTTACAATATGTTCTTTTGATTAAAACACATGAAGAAAATCCAGCCTCTCAAAGATATGTAGTTGGAAAAGAGAGGAATATTGTAATAGCCTTTTCAGAAAATTGTGGATACCTGTCTTTGATACTACACCCAAACTCGACACGTGGTAGTTTCTTAAAGGTTAAATGTAATGTGGAATCTGAAACCTTATCAATGAACTCTTTGTACACTATATATTAAAATCATTGATAGATCTTGGACATTGAATGGATCTATTACCCATGCATGATTTAGGAACATTAAACTTGTTCAGCTGGAGAATACTGGTTCACTGAGCTATGAACTTTCAAATGTTGACATATTTTATTATACAATATCCAAAAATCATATTCATTATCATTACCAACCTTATCAGAAAAGTGTTTAAGTACTGAGAAGCTGTCAAGCTCACACTGGCAGATACAAGTTTTCCAAGCTTCTAGTTTTTGCTTGAAAACACAAATTTTATTATTGGCAGCAAACACTGCCAGTTGTTTTCTTTGAAATGACAGGCTCACTGTGTTCATTTTTGAGAAAATGTCTGCCAAATATCCGACTGAATAACCAGAGTTTATATGTCATTCTTTCAAGTAAAAATAGTGTTCCATGAAAAAAGCACCTAGTTCACCTTACAACTCAATCACATAAGTGCTTTTCCTCAGGACAACTACTATATTTTAGCATGCAAAAGTTCTTTTTTTCATCACAGAATATTGGAGACATGTCTTGAGGGTCAAGATTTAATAAAATTAAAATTTTTTTTTACTGCTTTGTTCACTACATCCTTAAGTGAAACTAGCATTTTTTCACTACATTGAAGAACACAATGACCACTAGTACAGTCTGGCACCACTGCCTTGATTTGTGCTCAAGTGCCTGCAGTTTTAACCACCACTGCTTTGGCACCACCAGTAAAAACGTCAACACAGTGAAAACAGCAAATAACATCTTGGTACTATTATGAAAATAATTTTGACCTCTCAGACACTGAAAGGTACCAGAGAGCCTCAGGGGACCACAGACCACACTTTTTGAGAATTGCTAGTCTAGGACTTCACCATGTTATACCTGGATTATCATGTTAGTCTCCTAACTAGTCTTCATGCCTCTAGCCTCACTCGCAATTCATATTATTTGGCACTACTTGATACAACTTCCTACAATACTGCTTTCAACATGTTCTTTCTCAAAATTTTCAGTGTTTTCCCCATTGAATGGAGGATAAAGTTCAAATTCCTTAGCATAACATTCAACCTGTCCTCACCCAACTAACTCTTTCAGCCTTACTATCCACCACCACATATGACACTGATTCTAATCAAGACAGGGTGGTCTATTTAAGATCTCTTGAAACAAAATTTACACATTGCTTTCTCACAACTTTGCCTGAAATATTCCTGTGAAATCAATCATTTCCTCACCTCATCAAATCCCAAATCCTACACAACCTTCAAGGCCCAGCTCAATGCCTACATACTTCATGATGCTTTTTCTAATCATTCTAGTTTACAGCTCTCTTCCCTTCCTGGAAATCTCATAGCAATTATTACCCTCATACCATCATACACTGTTCTTTGATTATTTAACTCCTGAATTGTTTAACTTTTTGTGTTTTCCTTAATCCTCTAATTATAAATTCCTGGAATACAGAAACTGTATTAAACTGTGAATCCTGTACAGTGCCTAACACAATGCAACAAACACAGCAGAAACATCAATATTTTTAATGGTATCAATGAATGAATTCCCTTCTTAAAGGCAAAAGGAATTCAGTTAGATGAGCAGTTCACATGATCTGTGAACTACTGATGGTCCTTCAGTCTTCCAGGTGGACAGTAGATTGATTTCTTAGAATTAGTAACGTTTTTAATGGGAATAATTATGCTATTTAATCAAAATCAGTCCATTGGCATCTCATGTAAAGCAATCCTCTCGTTCTCATTAATTCTGATGAGGTTTTTGCAGTATTAATCAAGAATAAATCAAGTAAGTGACCCAAAGGACTTTAGTGAAGTGGTTTAAGAGAGATGCCAATCTCTGCTCTAGATCAGCAAAGAGATTCCACTGCAAAGTCACCTCTATCTTTAACATTTTACTTCCTTAAAAGATGTAAAAGAAATATGGTAAAAAAATTTACGTTAAATCTGAGATAGTTGCAAGGGTGTTTGTTATGTTACTCCTAATACTTTTGTATATGTTTGATATATTTTTAAATAAATAAGGAAAAACACATTGTGTGACCCTTAGGAGCCATAAGGTACATTAATATACAAGCACGTACTATTTTTTACCCGTGCATGATGCTGTCCAATTTTTACTTACCAGTACATCATCTTGCAATGAAGCAAAAAAGAAGCCATAAAGCAAGTTAATTTTCTCCTTGTGATCAATAAAGTCAAACATTGCAACCAGCCAACGAAAAAAAAGTACCTATCAAGACAAAATGCTTATCATTAAGGAAGTATAACTGGTACCCCCCACCCAGGGCTGTTTAGATCACTTAAGTTTTAAAAGCTTCTAGCACAAAGTAGGATAACAGATTTTATTTCTCAGTAAGAATCTGTTTGTACAAAGTTCTTGCATCAGGCTATATTTTTCCAAAACTGCAGGCTTTGCACAAAAGGCCACTGCCATTATTCCATAACTGGCTCTTCCTGGCCAGTCCTTAAGTGGTTCTGAAGGACTTGTCATCAAAGTGTTTAAAAAGATTACCTTGGTGGTACCAGAACACTTGCCAACACAAAGCCAGGAGACGGCCTTAACTACAGAATCTTCTGATATTAGAGTTGTTGGAATCATACACTTCAATATCCGAGTGCTTATGGCATTCCCTGAAAAGTAGACAAACTCTAAATTAAACTACATTTTAGTGTCTCAGTTGTTCTCTTACTGTTACTATTGATTCCTGTTGTAAAAATCTCACTTTATATTGAAGATAATAAAAAACCAATAGTAATATTCAGTATCTCTTATCATTACAAAGCATTTCTCAAAATAAAAAATTACCTTTAACTTCCAATACAAAGTACAAAGCAAATTTTTGACTCTAATATGTCAATTTAATGGGGGGGTGATAAAAAATAAAAAGGGAGGGAAATGGATACAGGGTTTCTTTTAGGAGTGATGAAAATGTTCTAGAATTAGATAGTGGTGATGGTTGCACAACTTTGTAAATATACAAAAACCAGTGAATTGTATCCTTTAAAAGGGTGAATTTTATGGTATATAAATAATACCTCAAAAAAGCCTATCAAAAGAAAATTTCAATGTTATTTTATTTTTCAATGGCATAATAAATTCTGATTTATTTAAAGCTATTGACAGACACCTTGCATGAGCTTTTACATTTAAGAATAAATATACTTGTATTTCTCACCCTTAAGAAAGCGGGGGGGGGGGGGAGGCAACAACAAAACCAGAATAGAACAGATATCCTTGGAATTAGCTGACAGCAATATCATTCTGTTCTAGTCTGATATTTCTATCCTGCTCTCTGGCCTCTACGGCCTCTCCTATCTGGGTAGTAGAAGTGATATTCCCGAGAATGGCTTTGCATACACTCTATGTCAATTTTTGCTTATTAAGGTTTCAAGAATTAAAATATAGTTCTAAATGAATGTCAACAAGTGTTAAAAATAGGGTTGGATTGGGGGGAAAATACAGTCGATGCAAACTAGAGACTATAATTAACAGAAACATTGTATTATGCTTCCTTTAACATAACAAAGGCAATATACCAAAGCTAAATGCATATGGTGGGGGGGTAGGGACACAGGGGAAGGGTATGGGACTCCTGGCATTGGTGATGTTGTCTGACTCTTTATTCTACTTTAGGTTAATGCTCTTTCCTTTTGTTGCTTTCTAGCTGTAATGTTTTTTCTCTCTCTCTTTTTTTTTCTTTTTCTTTTGTCTCTCTACCTTCTTTGACTCTTCCTCCTTCTTTGTGGAAGAAATGGAGATGTCCTTATATAGTTAGTGGCATTGGTGCTGAATACATAAAGATGTAACTATACAGGGAACCAACGACTGTTTACTTAGGATGGCATGTATGGTGTGTGAACAAAACCGTCTTAAGAAAAATGGGTTGATGAAGAAACCTTGAGGGCACTATATTGAGTGAAATAAGTCAGACACATAGGACAAATATTGCATGGTCTTACTGATATGAACTAATTATAATATGTAAATTCATAGACATGAAATATAAGTTACCAGGATATAGAAATGAGGCTAAAGAATGGGGAGCGGTTGCTTATAATGAGCAGAATGTTCAACTAGGATGAACTTAAACGTTTGGAAATGGACAGAGGTGATGGTAGCACATTGTGAGAATAACTAACAGTGCTGAATGGGGTGTGAAGGTGGTGGAAAGGGGAAGCTCAGAGTCACATATGTCACCAAAAGGAAAGTTGGAGGTTAAAAGATGGGAATGTATAAAACAGTGCATCTTGTGGTGGACAATGTCCATGATTAACTGTACAAATATCGGAAATCCCTCTCATGAACTAAAACAAATGTATGACACCAGAACTAGAAGGTAATAATAGAGGGGCATATAGGAAAAAATATATACCTATTGCAAACTATATACTACAGTTAGTAGTATGTTAACATTCTTTCATCAACAGTAACAAATGTACTATACCAAAACTGTGAATCAATAATGGAGGGGGGTGGTGAGGGGTATGGGAGGATTGGAGTTTCCTTTTTTTGTCTTTATTTCTTTCCTGGAGTAATGAAAATGTTCTAAAAATTGAAAAAAAATTAGTTGTGGTGATGGATGCATAGCTATATGATGGTACCATGGGCAATTGATTGTACACTTTGGATCTTTGGATACTTGTGAACAATCTGAATAAAAACTAAAAAAAAATTTTTTTAAATATACTTCATCATCTCACCAGTATCTACCCCATCACCTTATGGAAAGAGAAGGGAAGCAGTGATAACAGGTAATGAATCACAAGAATAAAAATCTCTGCTTCCCACTCTTGTGGTTTCTTTTAATTTCTTTTTCTCCTCCATTCTCATCCTCTAACCCATCTGTGCCAGTTTGGATATAAAATGTCCCCCCAAAAGCCATGTTCTTTAATGCAATCTTGTGGAGGAAGATTTATTAGTCTTTTGATCAGGGTGAAAACTTTCCATGGAGATGTGACTCACCCAACTGTGGGTGATACATTTGATTAGATTATTTCCATGGAGGTGTGGCCCCACCCATTCAGGGTGGGTCTTGATTAGTTCACTGGAGTATTTAAAAGAGAAGCTAAGAGCCGACACAGACCCAGATGCAGGCTGACGCTTGGAGATGCTTGGAGATGCGGACAGAAGGATGCTTGGAGATGCTAAGCTAAGAGATGAAGCCCAGAGTTTTCCCTGAAGAAGCTAACAAGAGGACCCCCAGATGCTTAGAGAGAAATGCCCTGGGAGAAAGAAGCAAGGATGCACAGGAGCTGAGAGAGAGGAGCTGAAACATAACCCAGGACTAGCAGACACCAGCCACGTGACTTTTCAGCTGACAAAGGTGTTCCAAACGCCATCGGCCATCTTTCATTGAAGGTATCATCTTGTTGAGGCCTTGGCCTGGACATTTTTATGGCCTTAGAATTGTAAATTTATAACCAAATAAATCCCCTTTATAAAAGCCAATCCGTTTCTGGTATTTTGCATAATGGCAGCTCTAGCAAACCGGAACACCTTCTAAAGTTTAAAACCATCTCACCCCTAATGCTTTACACATGTACCAATTTCAAATGGGGGCTTCCATATTGACTCTATTCTCACTTCCAAATGACTTTTAGTTTAAACAATTAAAATGTATTTTTGTCATCTAACAAGAATTTTGATGTAAATCATTGGTAACATTGGTTCAAAGATGACAAGGCCCTGAATCAGCATCTCTGTGATTCGTTTGGCCTCGCCTCATGGTCACAAAATGGTTGTGGCACCTCCTCATACCACATTCAAAGGCAGGGGGCAGGTGACAATGTCACACAGCACATTTCTTTCAACTTCTGTCTCTGATATCAAGAAGTAAAATCCTTCCCCAAAGCTCCCAGCTGTGTCTACTTAAATGTTATTAGCCAAATTTGGAACATATGACTGCTCACCCCTAAAGCCATGACTGAGCCCACCTTCCATGAAATCAAAGAATTTCTGACTGGAAAAAAAAAAACATGCGGAGTCTTGTTAGCAACTAACAGTTGCCTCAGCACTGTTCTAAAAATATAGCAGGGGATCAAATGGTAGTTAAAAAACAAAATGAGGAAGGATCTAAGATGGTGGCATAGGGGGGAGTGGAAGCTAAGTAGTCCCCCTGGAACAACGAAAAAAAACAGAAACAACTAGTAAATAATCCGGAATAACTGCAGGGGGACAAACGTGACCGTCCACTCATCATACACCAACCTGAATTGGGAGGAATGCCCGAGATCACAGCATAAAATCTGTAAGTAAAAACTGCAGATCCAAATCGGGAGACCCCTCCCCAACAGCCTGAGCTACAAAGCCTTGTAGTGCCAGAGAGAAGCTTTCTCCCAGCAAGCGAATATAGCTCAGCTGAGCTCCAACTGGGGTTTTAATTAGCGAGTGTGAACTGCTCACGATGAGGTATGAATCCCCAAAAAGCAGACAGAGGTTTTGGGTGACGACTGACCTTGGAGAGCTAGAGGGTTGCCTCGGACTAGCTCTGTTCCTTTTTCGACTCAGTGGAGAAAGCCTAAGCCATTTTCAGTTCCCAGTTCTGTGACCCAGACAAGGGTATAGCACAGGCAGAGAGAGACCATTGAAATGCTAATGACCTCCCCCTAGGGCGTCTATCTTCTCTAAGAGGAAAGGGGTGGGGCCCAGCTCTACTACCTGCCTTTCATTCAGAACTTGGGGAAAAAGAGCCACACCTCCTTACACAGTCAAGAATTATAGGCTAACAGGCACCACCTGCTGGGCAGAAAAGCACAGTGACCTGAGGCATCACAGGGTGTACCAATTTTCTAAGACACACCCTCAGGGAAACCGGATACTGAATATTTCTTCCTTCTGGGACCTTAGCCCATTCTGGTCTAGGAAACCATGCCTAGACAACAGAAAACTACAACCTACACCAAGAAAAATGAGGTCATGGCCTGGTCAGGGGAACAAACTTGCACTTCAACTATGATGCAGGAATTGAAACAACTAATAATAACTGAATTCAAAAAGTTTAGGGAAGATATGGCAAAAGAGATGAACCGTATAATGAAAACACAGGGTGGACATAAGGTAGAAATTAAAAGTTCAAAAAACCAACTGGCAGAATCTATGGAAATGAAAGGCACAACACAAGAGATGAAAGACACAAAGGAAACATACAACAGCACATCTCAAGAGGCAGAAGAAAACACTCAGGAACTGGAGAACAAGGCACCTGAAAGCCTACACACAAAAGAACAGATAGAGAAAAGAATGGAAAAATACGAGCAACGTCTCCAGGAACTTAAAGACAAAACAAAAAGCAAGAATTTACGTGTCATTGGTGTCCCAGAAGGAGAAGAGAAGGGAAAGGGGGCAGAAGCAAAAGAGGAAATAAGCAATGAAAATTTCCCATCTCTTATGAAAGACATAAAATTATGGATCCAAGAAGCGCAGCGTACCCCAAACAGAATAGATCTGAATATGCCTATGCCAAGACACTTAATAATCAGATTATCAAACATCAAAGATAAAGAGAATCCTGAAAGCAGCAAGAGAGAACCGATCTATCACATACAAAGGAAGCTTGATAAGACTATGTGTGGATTTCTCAATAGAAACCATGGAGGCAAGAAGGAAGTGGGGTGATATATTTAAGATACTGAAAGAGAAAAACCACCAACCAAGAATCCTATTTCCGGCAAAACTATCCTTCAGATATGAGGGAAAGCTTAAAATATTCTCTGACAAACAGACAATGACAGAGTTTGTGAACAAGAAACCTGTTCTACAGGAAACACTAAAGGAAGCACTGCAGACAGAAAGGAAAAGACAGGAGTGAGAGGTTTGGAAAACAATTTTGGGAGACAGTAGCACATCAATGTAAGTATACTGAACAAAGATGACTGTGAATATGGTTGAAAGAGAAAGGCTGGGATCATGTGGGACACCAGAACAAAAGACGAACGATAAAGACCGGGACTGTGTAACTCAGGGAAACCTAGGATGCTCAACGACTGTAATAAAAGGTACAAATATGTTTTTACATGAGGTAGAACAAATGAATGTCAACATTGCAAGGTGTTAAAAAATAGGGTGGGAGAGCAGACGAGGAGGGGCAAGATGGCGGCATAGAGAGGAGTGGAACCTAAGTAGTCCCCCTGGAACAACTAGTAAATAATCCAGAATAACTGCGGGGGGACAAACGAGACCATCCACTCATCATACACCAACCTGAATTGGGAGGAATGCCCGAGAACACAGCATAAAATCTGTAAGTAAAACCTGCGGATCCAAGTCGTGAGACCCCCTCCCCCATAGCCCAAGCTGCAAAGCCTCGTGGTGCCAGAGAGAAGCTCTCTCCCAGCAAGTGAATATAGCTCAGCTGAGCTCCAACTGGGGTTTTAAGTAGCGAGTGTGAACTGCTCACTACAGGTACGCATCCCCAAAAAACAGACAGAGGCTATGGGTGACGACTGACCTGGGAGAGCCGGAGGGTCGCCTTGGACTGGGTCTGAAGGGGACTATCTGTTTCTTTTTTGGCTCAGTGGAGAAAGCCCCAGTCATTTTCAGTTTCCAGGGCTGTGAAGCAGAGAAGGGTGGAGACAGCACAAGCAGAGAGGGAGACCATTGAAATGCTAATGACCTCCACCTGGGGGCTCTGTCTTCTCTAGGAGGAAAGGGGTGGGGCCCTTTCCATTCAGAACCAGACCCCAGAGCCTGGGGGAACACGGCCATACCTCCTCACACCAGTCAAGAATTATAGGCTAACAAGCGTCACCTGCTGGGCAGAAAAGCACAGTGACCTGAGGCATCAAAGGGTGGAGCAATTTTCTAAGACACACCCTCAGGGAAACCAGATACTGAATATTTCTTCCCTCTGGGACCTGAGCCTGTTCTGGTCTGGGAAAACCTGATTTGGATAACCAAGGAAACCATGCCTAGACAACAGAAAATTACAACCTACACTAAGAAAAACAAAGTTATGGCCCAGTCAAAGGAACAAATGTATACTTCAACTGAGATACAGGAATTTAAACAACTAATGCTAAATCAATTCAAAAAGTTTAGAGAAGATATTGCAAAAGAGATAGAGGCTGTAAAGGAAGCACTGGACATGTATACGGCAGAAATCAAAAGTTCAAAAAAACAACTAGTAGAATCTATGGAAATGAAAGGCACAACACAAGAGATGAAAGACACAATGGAAACATACAACAGCAGATCTCAAGAGGCAGAAGAAAACACTCAGGAACTGGAGAACAAAACACCTGAAAGCCTACACGCAAAGGAGCAGATGGAGAAAAGAATGAAAAAATATGAGCAACGTCTCTGGGAACTCAAGGATGAAACAAAGTACAATAATGTACTTATCATTGGTGTCCCAGAAGGAGAAGAGAAGGGAAAGGGGGCAGAAGCAATAATAGAGGAAATAATTAATGAAAATTTCCCATCTCTTATGAAAGACATAAAATTACAGATCCAAGAAGCGCAGCGTACTCCAAACAGAAGAGATATGAATAGGCCTACGCCAAGACACTTAATAATCAGATTATCAAATGTCAAAGACAAAGAGAGAATCCTGAAAGCAGCAAGAGAAAAGCAATCCATTACATACAAAGGAAGCTTAATAAGACTATGTGCAGATCTCTCAGCAGAAACCATGGAGGCAAGAAGGAAGTGGTGTGATATATTTAAGATACTGAAAGAGAAAAACCACCAACCAAGAATCCTGTATCCAGCAAAGCTGTCCTTCAAATATGAGGGAGATCTCAAAATATTTTCTGACAAACAGAAAATGAGAGACTTTGTGAACAAGACACCTGTCCTACAGGAAATACTAAAGGGAGCACTACAGGGTGATAGAAGACAGGAGTGTGTGGTTTGGAACACAATTTGGGGAGATGGTAGCACAACAATGTAAGTACACTGAACAAAGGTAACTATGAATACGGTTGAGAGAGGAAGGTGGGGAGCATGTGAGACACCACAAGAAAGGAGGAAAGATAAAGACTGGGACTGTGTAACTTGGTGAAATCTAGAGTATCCAACAATTGTGATAAAATGTACAAGTATGTTGTTTTACGAGGGAGAACAAGCAAATGTCAACCTTGCAAGGTGCTAAAAATGGGGAGGCATTGGGGGAGGGATGCAATCAGCATAAACTAGAGACTGTAACTAATAGAATCATTGTATTATGCTTCCTTTAATGTAACAAAGGTGATATACCAAGGTGAATGCAGATAAGAGGGAGGGATAGGGGAGGCATGTTAGACACTTGACATTGGTGGTATTGTCTGATTCTTTATTCTACTTTGATTTAAGGTTATTTTTCCTTTTGCTGCTTCCTAGCTGTCTTTTTTTTTCCTCTTTCTTTTGCCTCTCTACCTTCTTTGACTCTCCCTCCTGCCTTGTGGAAGAAATGTAGACGCTCTTATATAGATAATGGTGAAGGTGGTGAACACATAAATGTATGACCATGCAGAAAACCATCGATTATTTACTTGGGATGGAATGTATGGTGAGTGAACAAAACCATATTAAAAAAAATGGGTTGATGACAAAACCTCGAGGGCAATATACTGAGTGAAATAAGCCAGACACATTAGGATAATTATTGCAGGGTCTCACTGATAGGAACTAATTATAATATGTAAACTCATAGACATGAAATATAAGGTACCAACATATAGGATGAGGCTTAAGAATGGGGAGTGGTTGCTTAGTATGAGCAGAATGTTCAATTAGGGTGAACTTAAATGTTTGGAAATGAACAGGGGTGTTGGTAGCAAGATGTGAGAATAACTAACAGAGCCGAATGGTGTGTGAATGAGGTGGAAAGGGGAAGCTCAGAGTCATATATGTCACCAGAAGGAAAGTTGGAGGTCAAAAGATGGGAATGTATAAAACTGAATCCTATGGTGGGCAATGTCCATGATCAACCGTACAAATACTAGAAATCGCTTCCATGAACCAGAACAAATGCATGACAATACAATTAGAAGTTAATAATAGAGGGGCATATAGGGAAGAACTATATACCTATTACAAACTATATACTGCAGTTAGTAGTATTTCAACATTTTTTCATAAACAGTAACAAATGTACTATATCAATACTATGAGTCAACAATTGAGGGGGGTTGGTTAGGGATAGGGGAGGATTAGAGTTTCCTTTTCTTTTTTTCTTTTTTCATCTTTCACTTTATTTCTTGTCTGGAGTAATGAAAAGTTTCTAAAAATTGAACAAAAATTAAGTGTGATGGATGCACAGCTGTATGAGGGTACCCAGGGGCAAGTGATTGTACACTTTGGATCTTTGGATAATTGTATGGTATCTGAACAATCTCAATAAAAATGAAAAAAAAAGTAACATGTAAGATTAAAACAAACAAACAAAAAAAAAACCAGAGCAGACAGTCTTTAGTCAGAGCAATGAGGTGACATCTTGATGCAAAACTTTGCTTGGTCAGCAATCTTTATAATTAGTACTTTTAGGATGTGGGATGAATTTAACAATGGTAAGGGGAGGGGGGGAAGGCCAGTATATGATATTTTTAAATGACACACAAAAATAGCTATTAAATATTTGTTACTACAACTACCATACAGACCCAAGAACTGAAAATAAAAACAAAAAAAAAAAAAAAAAAAATAGGGTGGGATTTTGGGGAAAATACAATCAATGCAAACTAGAGGCTAGAATTAACAGAAACATTGTATTATGCTTCCTTTAATGTAACAACAGCAATATACCAAAGCTAAATGCATGGGGGAGGGAGGGGAATAGGGGAAGGGTATGGGACTCCAGGCACTGGTGATGTTGTCTGACTCTATTCTACTTTAGGTTAATGCTATCTTTCCTTTTGTCACCTTCTAGCTATCAAGTTTTTTTATTTGTTTGTTTGTTTTTCTTTCTCTTGCCTTTTTCTTTTGCCTCTCTGCCTTCTTTGACTCTTCCTCCGTCTTTGTGGAAGAAATGTCCTTATATAGAGAGTGGCGATGGTGCTCAATACATAAATATGTGACTATATGGGGAACCAACGATTGTTTACTTAGGATGGAATGTACAGTGTTTGAACAAAACCATCTTAAAAGAAATGGGTTGATGAAGAAACCCTGAGGGCACTATATTAAGTGAAATAAGACAGACACATAAAGGCAAATATTGCAGGGTCTCACTGATATGAACTAATTATAATATGTAAACTCATAGACATGAAATATAAGTTACCAGGATATAGAATGCAGCTAAAGAATGGGGAGCGGTTGCTTATTATGAGCAGAATGTTCAACTAGGGTGAACTTAAATATTTGGAAATGGACAGAGGTGATGGTAGCATGTAATGAGAATAACTAACAGTGCTAAAAGGTGTGTGAAGATGGTGGAAAGGGGAAGCTCAGAGTCACGCATGTCACCAGAAGGAAAGCTGGAGGTTAAAAGATGGGAATGTATAAAACAGTGAATCTTGTGGTGGACAATGTCCGTGATTAACTATACAAATATTAGAAATCTCTCTCACGAACTAGAACAAATGTATGTCACTATAACTAGAGGTTAATAATAGAGAGGCGTATAGGGAAAAATATATACCTATTGCAAACTATATACCACAGTTAGTAGTATTTTAACATTCTTTCATCAACAGTAACAAATGTACTATACCAAAACTATGAATCAATAATGGAAGGGGGGCGTGGTTAGGGGTATGGGAAGATCTGAGTTTCCTTTTTTGTCTTTGTTTCTTTTCTGAAGTAATGAAAATGTTCTAAAAATTGAAAAAAAAAATAATTGTGTTGATGGATGCACAGCTGTATGGTGGTGCCATGGGCAATTGATTGCACACTTTGGATCTTTGGATAATTGTATGGTATGGGAACAATCTCAATAAAAAAAATTTTTTTTTAAATTAAAAAAATGAAACAATACAAAAATACCTCTTCATAAATGTTTTCTCCTATCATGGTAAACTGCACAGTGCAGTTACAGCTTGAAGCAAAACTCTTGAAAAGAGCTGCATTAGCTTTCTATTTCTGCATAACAAACAACCACAGCATTAGCCGCTTATACCAGTACCCATTTATTATTACACAGCTCTGTAGGGCAGGAATCTATGTGAGCTCATCTGTTTTCCCTGCTTATGGTCCCACAAGGCAGAAAGAAACCAAGGTATAGACCAGTTGATCTCTTATTGATTCTTTTGGGCAAGAATTCACTTCCAAGCTCCTTCAAGTTGTTGGAAAAATTCAATTTCTTATGTTGTAGGACCCAGGTCCCTATATCCTCCCTGGCTGTTTGCTGGAGTTTGCTCTCAGCCTCTAAAGAATGCTCTCTCCTTTTGTGTGGACTCTCTGAGTTTCCCTTCTATTATCAGCTGGAGAATATTTCACCTTCAAAACAGAAATGTAGTTAAATTAAGCCTACCCTGATAATCTCCTTATCTTAAGGCCAAGTGATTAATATATTTTTATTTTTTTATTAGAAGTTGTGGCCAAATGACTTTAATTAATTTCTAAAGGTTAAAGTTCCTTTGCACCTAATTATGATATCATTTCTAGCATATCTGCCCCTAAATATGCATTTCAACTTACCCAAACAGCTTCAAGAAAGGAGCCAGTAGTGATAGGGGACATTACAGAAATAACTAAAAGTGAGAAAAGCAATTAAGGCCACATTTTACCTGAGCAAATTCCAGCTTAACAGAAAAATAAAAATTTAGACTACGGAGCCAGAGATTATTTTTAAAATTTTATATAGAAGTTTCTAGAACCTGAGGCATGCATTTTGAAATACCTCCAAACCTGGAAGACAGCATGAAAACCTTCTAGCCATTAATTTCTGAGGTATCAAAAAAGAAAAGAGAAACAAAATAGAAAACACCTGTACAGTCAATACATTTTTTTTCGGGGGAGAAGGGAGTGGTTGAATTGATCTTGATAGACACTTATCAGTTAAACATGGATTCCTGGAAAGATATTAGAACATCCAAACGATCTGAAACCACCTACAAGAACAAAAGCCAATTTTATTAGGTCAAATTTAACTTGATGGGAAAATGCAGAGAGCTAATCAGGTGAAAGGAGAGAAATAAAATACTGAGAAATCATAAGTTTAATTGGACTAGTAATGTTGTCTTGCTGCTTTAAAACACATACACAAAAGAACCTAATGTGCAAGGGCCAGGAAATACTTAGTATATAAAGCATCCAGTTTTGATGGTTTTCTTAATTTTTTAAAAATGTAGAAAACCTGGTAGCAGTGTGATGCAGTATAGACACTAGAATAAAAGTTAGGAGATCTGAGTTCCAGTTCCAGCTCTGACATTAAGGAAGTCTCTTTACCACACTGACCCTCAGTTTCCTCATCTTTAAAATGAGGATGTTCAGGGTCTAGAACACCTTCCAAGTTTGAATTTGGATAAAGATGGTTAAAATGTTCTTTCCAAATAAAAAGAATACTGACCAGGTGTTATTCATTTCTAAGAACCCCTCCCAACAACCCCCCTCCCCAAGGAACTTAGAATAAGGAAGGAAGCATTTGCAAAAAGAAAAAGCATCCTAACTGATACAGTCATAAGACACTGGAATGGAGACAATGTAAACAGAGACTTGTCCTAGATAAGTGAACCTATAGGCAATAAAGTGGACCAAGGGATCACTTAAGGTGCCTTCCAGCAACATTATTTAAATTATTGTCTATGCTTCTTAAGAGAAATGCTAAAAATGGCTTCCGGGCAGACTGGTGAGCTGTATGTTTTAGTTACTCCTCCAGGAAAGTAGGTAGAAAGCCAGGAACTGCGTGGACTGGACACCACAGAGCAATCTGACTTTGGGCATACTTCATACAACACTCATGAAAACGTGGAACTGCTGAGATCAGCGAAATCTGTAAGTTTTTGCGGCCAGGGGACCCGCGCCCCTCCCTGCCAGGCTCAGTCCCGTGGGAGGAGGGGCTGTCAGCTCCGGGAAGGAGAAGGGAGAACTGCAGTGGCAGCCCTTATCGGAAACTCATTCTACTGATCCAAACTCCAACCATAGATAGACTGAGACCAGACACCAGAGAATCTGAGAGCAGCCAGCAGAGCAGAGAGGAGACAGGCATAGAAAAAAAACAACACGAAAAACTCCAAAATAAAAGCGGAGGATTTTTGGAGTTCTGGTGAACATAGAAAGGGGAAGGGCCCTGAGGCGCATATGCAAATCCCGAAGAAAAGCTGATCTCTCTGCCCTGTGGACCTTTCCTTAATGGCCCTGGTTGCTTTGTCTCTTAGCATTTCAATAACCCATTAGATCTCTGAGGAGGGCCCTTTTTTTTTTTTTTTTTTTTTTTTTAATTCTTTTTTCTTTTTCTAAAACAATTACTCTAAGAAGCCCAATACAGAAAGCTTCAAAGACTTACTATTTGGGCAGGTCAAGTCAAGAGCAGAACTAGGAGAGCTCTGAGACAAAACGCAATAATCCAGTGGCTGAGAAAATTCACTAAACACCACAACTTCCCAAGAAAAGGGGGGTGTCCACTCACAGCCATCATCCTGGTGGACAGGAAACACTCCTGCCCATCGCCAGCCCCATAGCCCAGAACTGCCCCAGACAACCCAGTGTGACGGAAGTGCTTCACATAACAGGCACACACCACAAAACTGGGCGTGGACATTAGCCTTCCCTGCAACCTCAGCTGATTGTCCCAGAGTTGGGAAGGTAGAGCAGTGTGAATTAACAAAGCCCCATTCAGCCATCATTTCAGCAGACTGGGAGCCTCCCTACACAGCCCAGCAGCCCAGAACTGCCCTGGGGGGATGGCACTCACCTGTGACATAGCACAGTCATCCCTCAACAGAGGACCCGGGGTGCACGGCCTGGAAGAGGGGCCCACTTGCAAGTCTCTGGAGCCATACGCCAATACCAAGGACTTGTGGGTCAGCGGCAGAGACAAACTGTGGCAGGACTGAACTGAAGGATTAGACTATTGCAGCAGCTTTAAAACTCTAGGATCACCAGGGAGATTTGATTGCTAGAGCCACCCCCCGCTCCCTGACTGCCCAGAAACACGCCCCATACACAGGGCAGGCAACACCAACTACACACGCAAGCTTGGTACACCAATTGGACCCCACAAGACTCACTCCCCCACTGACCAAAAAGGCTAAGCAGGGGAGAACTGGCTTGTGGAGAACAGGTGGCTCGTGGACGCCACCTGCTGGTTAGTTAGAGAAAGTGTACTCCACGAAGCTGTAGACCTGATAAATTAGAGATAAGGACTTCAATTGGTCTACAAATCCTAAAAGAACCCTATCAAGTTCAGCAAATGCCACGAGGCCAAAAACAACAGAAAATTATAAAGCATATGAAAAAACCAGATGATATGGATAACCCAAGCCCAAGCACCCAAATCAAAATACCAGAAGAGACACAGCACCTAGAGCAGCTACTCAAAGAACTAAAGATGAACAATGAGACCATAGTACGGGAGATAAAGGAAATCAAGAAGACCCTAGAAGAGCATAAAGAAGACATTGCAAGACTAAATAAAAAAATGGATGATCTTATGGAAATTAAAGAAACTGTTGACCAAATTAAAAAGATTCTGGACACTCATAGTACAAGACTACAGGAAGCTGAACAACGAATCAGTGAAATGGAAGAGGACAGAATGGAAAATGAAAGCATAAAAGAAAGAATGGGGAAAAAAATTGAAAAAATCGAAATGGACCTCAGGGATATGATAGATAATATGAAACGTCCAAATATAAGACTCATTGGTGTCCCAGAAGGGGAAGAAAAGGGTAAAGGTCTAGGAAGACTATTCAAAGAAATTGTTGGGGAAAACTTCCCAAATCTTCTAAACAACATAAATACACAAATCATAAATGCTCAGCGAACTCCAAATAGAATAAATCCAAATAAACCCACTCCAAGACATATACTGATCACACTATCAAACACAGAAGAGAAGGAGCAAGTTCTGAAAGCAGCAAGAGAAAAGCAATTCTCCATGGTTTCTGATGAGAAATCCACTGTTAATCTTATTGGGGATTCCAAGTCACTTCTCTCTCACTGCCTTCAAAATCCTTTTTTTTTTTGCTTTGTATTTTGACAATTTTACTACAATATGTCCTGGTGTAAATCTCTTAGTCTACCCTGCTTGTAGTCCATTGAACTTTCTGGATGTATATATTCATGTCTTTCACCAGATTTGGGATGTTTGAGGCCATTATCTATTGTTTTGGTTTGCTAGTGCTGCTGGAATGCAAAACACTAGAAACAGATTGGCTTTGATAAAAGGGGGCTTGTTTGGTTACACAGTTACAGTCTTAAGGCCATAAAATGTCCAAAGTAATGCACTGACAATTGGGTACCTTCACTAGAGGCCTCTGGAAAACCTCTGTTAGCTGGGAAGGCATGTGGCTGGCATCTGCTTGCTCCCAGGTTGCGGTTCAAAATGGTGTTCCCAAAAATGTCTGCATCAGTTTCCAATGGCCATCTTCAAAATGTCTGTCTTAGCTCCTGTTACTCTCTAAGCACCTGTGCGTCCTTCAAAGTGACCCTCTTGGCTGTAGCAAGCTTGCTTCTTCTGTTTGAGCTTATATAGTGCTGTAGTAAACTAATCAAGGCTCATTTTGTTGATGCCTTATATTGGACACTTTAAGTCCTTGGGACTGTAGCTTTGTAACCAAATAGACCCCCTTTATAGAAGCTGATCCATTTCTGGTGTTTTGTGAAAAGGTAGCACTAGCAAACTAGAACACATATACAACTTAAAATTAGGCAAAACAATGCCATTTAGTCTTTTTTAAAAATGCAATCGCTTTTTTTTACTTCATTAAAAAAATTTAAAAAATCAAACAAAACAAAACAAAAGATTAAGAGAAACAAATAACCTAAAATAACTGTATTGCTTCCAATATGTCCCTACCATACCCCAAGAAAATTAACAAACCCTAACAAAACAAAGGAATAAAAAAACAACCTAAAAAAAAAAAAAAAAAAAAAAAAGATATAGATTCGCAGAATGGATCAAAAAAAATGAACCATCAATATGTTGCATACAAGAGACTCATCTTAGACACAGGGACACAAAGAAACTGAAAGTGAAAGGGTGGAAAAAAATATTTCATGCAAGCTACAGCCAAAAGAAAGCAGGTGTAGCAATATTAATCTCAGATAAAATAGACTTCAAATGCAGGGATGTTTTGAGAGACAAAGAAGGCCACTACATACTAATAAAAGGGGCAATTCAGCAAGAAGAAATAACAATCGTAAATGTCTATGCACCCAATCAAGGTGCCACAAAATACATGAGAGAAACACTGGCAAAACTAAAGGAAGCAATTGATGTTTCCACAATAATTGTGGGAGACTTCAACACATCACTCTCTCCTATAGATAGATCAACCAGACAGAAGACCAATAAGGAAATTGAAAACCTAAACAATCTGATAAATGAATTAGATTTAACAGACATATACAGGACATTACATCCCAAATCACCAGGATACACATACTTTTCTAGTGCTCATGGAACTTTCTCCAGAATAGATCATATGCTGGGACATAAAACAAGCTTCAATAAATTTAAAAAGATTGAAATTATTCAAAGCACATTCTCTGACCACAATGGAATACAATTAGAAGTCAATAACCATCAGAGACTTAGAAAATTCACAAATACCTGGAGGTTAAACAACACACTCCTAAACAATCAGTGGGTTAAAGAAGAAATAGCAAGAGAAATTGCTAAATATATAGAGACGAATGAAAATGAGAACACAACATACCAAAACCTATGGGATGCAGCAAAAGCAGTGCTAAGGGGGAAATTTATAGCACTAAACGCATATATTAAAAAGGAAGAAAGAGCCAAAATCAAAGAACTAATGGATCAACTGAAGAAGCTAGAAAATGAACAGCAAACCAATCCTAAACCAAATACAAGAAAAGAAATAACAAGGATTAAAGCAGAAATAAATGACATAGAGAACAAAAAAACAATAGAGAGGATAAATATCACCAAAAGTTGGTTCTTTGAGAAGATCAACAAGATTGACAAGCCCCTAGCTAGACTGACAAAATCAAAAAGAGAGAAGACCCATATAAACAAAATAATGAATGAAAAAGGTGACATAACTGCAGATCCTGAAGAAATTAAAAAAATTATAAGAGGATACTATGAACAACTGTATGGCAACAAACTGGATAATGTAGAGGAAATGGACAGTTTCCTGGAAACATATGAACAACCTAGACTGACCAGAGAAGAAATAGAAGACCTCAACCAACCCATCACAAGCAAAGAGATCCAATCAGTCATCAAAAATCTTCCCACAAATAAATGCCCAGGACCAGATGGCTTCACAGGGGAATTCTACCAAACTTTCCAGAAAGAACTGACACCAATCTTACTCAAACTCTTTCAAAACGTTGAAGAAAATGGAACACTACCTAACTCATTTTATGAAGCTAACATCAATCTAATACCAAAACCAGGCAAAGATGTTACAAAAAAGGAAAACTACCGGCCAATCTCCCTAATGAATATAGATGCAAAAATCCTCAACAAAATACTTGCAAATCGAATCCAAAGACACATTAAAAAAATCATACACCATGACCAAGTGGGGTTTATTCCAGGCATGCAAGGATGGTTCAACATAAGAAAATCAATCAATGTATTACAACACATTAACAAGTCAAAAGGGAAAAATCAATTGATCATCTCAATAGATGCTGAAAAAGCATTTGACAAAATCCAACATCCCTTTTTGATAAAAACACTTCAAAAGGTAGGAATTGAAGGAAACTTCCTCAACATGATAAAGAGCATATATGAAAAACCCACAGCCAGCATAGTACTCAATGGTGAGAGACTGAAAGCCTTCCCTCTAAGATCAGGAACAAGACAAGGATGCCTGCTGTCACCACTGTTATTCAACATTGTGCTGGAAGTGCTAGCCAGGGCAATCCGGCAAGACAAAGAAATAAAAGGCATCCAAATTGGAAAAGAAGAAGTAAAACTGTCATTGTTTGCAGATGATATGATCTTATATCTAGAAAACCCTGAGAAATCGACGATACAGCTACTAGAGCTAATAAACAAATTTAGCAAAGTAGCGGGATACAAGGTTAATGCACATAAGTCAGTAATGTTTCTATATGCTAGAAATGAACAAACCGAAGAAACACTCAAGAAAAAGATACCATTTTCAATAGCAACTAAAAAAATCAAGTACCTAGGAATAAACTTAACCAAAGATGTAAAGACCTATACAAAGAAAACTACATAATTCTACTAAAAGAAATAGAAGGGGACCTTAAAAGATGGAAAAATATTCCATGTTCATGGATAGGAAGACTAAATGTCATTAAGATGTCAATTCTACCCAAACTCATCTACAGATTCAATGCAATCCCAATCAAAATTCCAACAACCTACTTTGCAGACTTGGAAAAGCTAGTTATCAAATTTATTTGGAAAGGGAAGATGCCTCGAATTGCTAAAGACACTCTAAAAAGAAAAACGAAGTGGGAGGACTTACACTCCCTGACTTTGAAGCTTATTATAAAGCCACAGTTGCCAAAA
Organism: Choloepus didactylus; assembly: GCF_015220235.1. NCBI lineage: Eukaryota > Metazoa > Chordata > Mammalia > Pilosa > Megalonychidae > Choloepus > Choloepus didactylus. The sequence goes on along the minus strand of NC_051334.1, from coordinate 112,436,623 downwards.
CAGCATGGTACTGGCACAAAGATAGACATATAGATCAATGGAATCGAATTGAGAATTCGGAGATAGACCCTCAGATCTATGGCCGACTGATCTTTGATAAGGCCCCCAAAGTCACTGAACTGAGTCATAATGGTCTTTTCAACAAATGGGGCTGGGAGAGTTGGATATCCATATCCAAAAGAATGAAAGAGGACCCCTACCTCACCCCCTACACAAAAATTAACTCAAAATGGACCAAAGATCTCAATATAAAACAAAGTACCATAAAACTCCTAGAAGATAATGTAGGAAAACATCTTCAAGACCTTGTATTAGGTGGCCACTTCCTAGACTTTACACCCAAAGCACAAGCAACAAAAGAGAAAATAGACAAATGGGAACTCCTCAAGCTTAGAAGTTTCTGCACCTCAAAGGAATTTCTCAAAAAGGTAAAGAGGCAGCCAACTCAATGGGAAAAAATTTTTGGAAACCATGTATCTGACAAAAGACTGATATCTTGCATATATAAAGAAATCCTACAACTCAATGACAATAGTACAGTCGGCCCAATTATAAAATGGGCAAAAGATATGAAAAGACAGTTCTCTGAAGAGGAAATACAAATGGCCAAGAAACACATGAAAAAAATGTTCAGCTTCACTAGCTATTAGAGACATGCAAATTAAGACCACAATGAGATACCATCTAACACCGGTTAGAATGGCTGCCATTAAACAAACAGGAAACTACAAATGCTGGAGGGGATGTGGAGAAATTGGAACTCTTATTCACTGTTGGTGGGACTGTATAATGGTTCAGCCACTCTGGAAGTCAGTCTGGCAGTTCCTTAGAAAACTAGATATAGAGTTACCATTCGATCCAGCGATTGCACTTCTCGGTATATACCCGGAAGATCGGAAAGCAGTGACACGAACAGATATCTGCATGCCAATGTTCATAGCAGCATTATTCACAATTGCCAAGAGATGGAAACAACCCAAATGTCCTTCAACAGATGAGTGGATAAATAAAATGTGGTATATACACACGATGGAATACTACGCGGCAGTAAGAAGGAACGATCTGGTGAAACATATGACAACATGGATGAACCTTGAAGACATAATGCTGAGCGAAATAAGCCAGGCACAAAAAGAGAAATATTATATGCTACCACTAATGTGAACTTTGAAAAATGTAAAACAAATGGTTTATAATGTAGAATGTAGGGGAACTAGCAGTAGAGAGCAATTAAGGAAGGGGGAACAATAATCCAAGAAGAACAGATAAGCTATTTAACGTTCTGGGGATGCCCAGAAATGACTATGGTCTGTTAATTTCTGATGGATGTAGTAGGAACAAGTTCACTGAAATGTTGCTATATTATGTAACTTTCTTGGGGTAAAGTAGGAACATGTTGGAAGTTAAGCAGTTATCTTAGGTTAGTTGTCTTTTTCTTACTCCCTTGTTATGGTCTCTTTGAAATGTTCTTTTATTGTATGTTTGTTTTCTTTTTAACTTTTTTTTTCATACAGTTGATTTAAAAAAGAAGGGAAAGTTAAAAAAAAAAAAAAAAAAAAAAGAAGACAAACAAGGAAAAAAAAAAAAAAAGATGTAGTGCCCCCTTGAGGAGCCTGTGGAGAATGCAGGGGTATTCGCCTACCCCACCTCCATGGTTGCTAACATGACCACAGACATAGGGGACTGGTGGTTTGATGGGTTGAGCCCTCTACCATAAGTTTTACCCTTGGGAAGACGGTTGCTGCAAAGGAGAGGCTAGGCCTCCCTGTATTTGTGCCTAAGAGTCTCCTCCTGAATGCCTCTTTGTTGCTCAGATGTGGCCCTCTCTCTCTGGCTAAGCCAACTTGAAAGGTGAAATCACTGCCCTCCCCCCTACGTGGAATCAGACACCCAGGGAAGTGAATCTCCCTGGCAACGTGGAATATGACTCCCGGGGAGGAATGTAGACCCGGCATCGTGGGATGGAGAACATCTTCTTGACCAAAAGGGGGATGTGAAAGGAAATGAAATAAGCTTCAGTGGCAGAGAGATTCCAAAACGAGCCAAGAGATCACTCTGGTGGGCACTCTTACGCACACTTTAGACAACCTTTTTTAGGTTCTAAAGAATTGGGGTAGCTGGTGGTGGATACCTGAAACTATCAAACTACAACCCAGAACCCATGAATCTCGAAGACAGTTGTATAAAAATGTAGCTTATGAGGGGTGACAAGGGGATTGGGAAAGCCATAAGGACCACACTCCACTTCGTCTAGTTTATGGATGGATGAGTAGAAAAATAGGGGAAGGAAACAAACAGACAAAGGTACCCAGTGTTCTTTTTTACTTCAATTGCTCCTTTTCACTCTAATTATTATTCTTGTTATTCTTGTGTGTGTGCTAATGAAGGTGTCAGGGATTGATTTGGGTGATGAATGTACAACTATGTAATGGTACTGTGAACAATCGAAAGTACGATTTGTTTTGTATGACTGCGTGGTATATGAATATATCTCAATAAAATGAAGATTAAAAAAAAAAAAAAAGACATAATGCTGAGCAAAATAAGCCAGGCACAAAAAGAGAGATATTGTATGTTACCACTAATGTGAATTCTGTGAAAAATGTACAATGTTTTATACCGTAGAATGTAGGGGACCTAGAGATACCAATTAGTGGAGGGGGAATGATAATCTAATAAGAACAGATAATCTATGGAGGGTAATCTCAATGTTATGGGAATGCTCAGGAATGATTATGGTTTGTAAACTTTCTTGGATATAGTAAGATCATGTTGGAAGCAATAGAGTTATTTTAGGTTTTTTTTTTTTTTCTCTTATTCCTTTGTTTTCTTAGGGGTTGTTAATTTTCTTGGGGTATGGTAGGAACATGTTGGAAGCAATGTAGTTATTTTAGATTATTTGTTTTTCTTACTCCTCTGTTTGGACATGGTTTATTAATTTTCTTGGGGTATGGTAGGAACATATTGGAAGCAAAGTAGTTATTTTAGGTTATTTGTTTTCCTTAATCCATTGCTTTGTTTGAAATGTTGTGGGGTTTTTTTGGTTATTGTTTGCCTGTTTGTTTTTAATTTTTTGATAAACAAAGTTAAAAAATTGAAAAAAAAATCAGTAGAAAAATGGGAGTAAAAACTAAATGACAAATAGGGTGGGATGGGGGGATGGTTTGGGTATTCTCTTTTCACTTTTATTTTTTATTCTTATTCTGATTCTTTCTGATGTAAGGAAAATGTTCAGAAATAGATTGTGGTGATGAACGCATAACTATATGATCATACTGTGAACAGTTGATTGTATACCATGGATGACTGTATGGTTTGTGAATATATTTCAATAAAACTGAATTAAAAAAAAAAATAATAATAAAAAAAAAAATAAATAGGATGTTTGTATTTATATTCATGAAAAAAAAAATGGCTTCCATGTATTTGGGGACAAGAGTCTGCATTTTATTTGTAAAAATATGTGACAATTAGCCATTTTCAGCATATGCACACAGAAATTTGGGGCTCATAAGAACACCACTTCATAACCTTATCATATTGGTCTTATGAAGAGAATAGTAAAAATAGAGAACTATTGAATAATCTAAATCAAAGTCTGGAAGGCAAAACTAATAGCAAACTGATGACAAATGTATCCCGACATACCAAATTTGCCACTGATTGCCACATTTAATAGAACATCAATTCCTTCTGGAGCTAATCCATTCTCCCAAGCCACATTTTCCACGGTTTTCAAGTGTTTTTCCAAGGTTTTATCTTTACTCCGTGAAGTTTTAATGGGACCTGGAAAAAGGAACAATATTAAATAGTGGGACCTTAAAACTCTTTCAGTCCTCAGCCTCGCTATTATAATTTGGGATTCTTTAAAGAAATAAACTTATGTAAAAAATTCCTTCCTAAAAACCATTCAAAGCCTTTAAAACTCCAGAATATTTAACAACAATAACACCTTTACTGAGGAAAACTGAATTTTGCCCCAGCATCACTGCTAAACTAACCCAAAACACTGAACTTAGGCTACAAACTATTTCAAATTAGGGCAGTGATTCCCAACCTTTTGCTACACATTGGAATCCCCTACAGAGTATTTAAAAACTCCTGATGCCCAGGTTGCATCTCATACCAATAAAATAAGAATATGTAGGAGTGGATGTCAGTCATCAGTGCTTTTTAAGGATTCTCAGGTAATCCCAACATGCAGCAAAGTTTGGGAACCACTCTGCTAAGAACATGTCGTATTGTTGCGTCCTTATACCTAGTTAAATAAATGTCTATTAAATAAACAAAAGGATGAATGAGCAAAAATATGCTTTCCTTTATCCTAAAAAAATAATTCTAATTTCCAGAACAGTCTTACAGAAATAAGATTTTCATAAGGAAAACAATCACTCTTACTTTTCTCAAAGTATCTCACTGCTATCTGCAGAGCGTCTCCTGCTTCATCATCAGCATGTTGATAATCTTCCTCTGGACTGTTTTGTCCATGTTTCAAGATGCTCTCTGAGTCACTTGGTTTCTCTTTTATTTTCCAGGCTGAGAGGTTGGTTTGACAACTTTTACTACCTTCTGAAGTCCTCTTTTGCGCCTTGGAGCTCTTAATTCTCTTTTGAGTAGACATTACTGCATGTATTCTACATGGAAAGAAATGTCACATTTTCATTAATTCAGCCAAACATTTCCCTTTTTTTCTCCGCAAAACAGGGACCAGATCTGCCTGTATCCACAGCATGTAATACGGTACCTAGCATACAAGAGGTACATAATAAATTGACAATAATCCAGGCAACAAAACCTACAGGTTAACTTTTTCAGAAAGCCCCTGACCTGTACAGGAATAGAGAAAAAACTCTCCAAGGTAACATGCATCAGCTGAACTTGCCTTCTTGAGGGAAAAAACAGTAAAAGTGTACAGGCAAGATAGCAATTTCACTCTTAAAACAGCTATATCACATAAGTGATTCCAAACATAATCCATCTCACGAACTCAATCTTACATTCTCCACTCATTGCTATTTTTCTCCACCCCTTCTTGATTTTGCTTTTAATCTTTATGCTTCCCACTTTATCAGTACTAAGTTAAAACTGTATAGTTCAAAAGCCAAACTGGTGGCCAGACTAAGGATTCTCAGGACAAAACATTCTCCATTTATTAAATTCACTTATCCAATAAATAATAACTGAACATCAACTACATGCCAAGCACACTTCTAGGTACCAGGGATAAAAAAAAACAAGTCAAAGTCCCTGCTCTCATAAAACAGAGGGGAGAAGGCAGTGGAGTGTGAGTCAATAAATAAGAAAAAGACTAGCAATAAATATAAAACCTGGTGATGTGATAGGAACGGGGTGGAGTGGGGGGATCTACATTGGAATAAATGGTCAGAGAAAACCTTTCTGAGGTACCTTTAACTGAGATTTGAACGCCAAAAAGGAACCGGCCATACAAAGAGCTGCTGGAAGGAAGAGGGAAGAGCAGGCTGCCCTAAGACTGTCAAACAAGAAAGAGCAGCAACACCAGTGTGGCAGTCGTGGTGTGAAAGAGATAAAGGTTTTAGTGGGAGAAGAAGTCAGAAAGGTAGCCAGGCACCAGATCATATTGGAACTTGTAGACCAAAGTAAGGAGTCAGGATTTTAAACGTCATGGGAAACCGTGGTGGGGAGGTTAAAAGAGGGAAGCAATACCATCTGATTTATGTTTTAAGATCATTTGGCTGGTGTGTGAAGAATAGAATATTATGCATCAAGGAATTAAAAAGACCAATTAAAAGGCTCTTGCAGGGGACATGGATAGAGGCGATGGTAGGACATTATTGTGAGTGTAATTAACAGTGCTGAATTGTGTATGAAAGTGGTTAAGAGAAGTTAAGAGTCACATATTTCAACAGAAGGAAAGTAAGAGGTAAAAACATAGGACTATATAACAGTAAATCTTGTGGTGGACGATAACTGTGATTAACAGTACAAATACAAAAAAATTCGTCTTTTAACTAGAACAAACATCCGAAACCATTAAAAGGAGTTAATAATAGAGTGGTATGGTACCTATTACCAACTATGGACTATAGTTAACAGTAATATCTTAATATTCTTTCATCAACAGTAAGAGGTGTACCACAACAATGCTACGCATCAATGATGGGGGGGAGAAGGGGTGTGGGGTGTTTGGGGTTTTCTTTGTCTTTTCTTTTTATTTCCTAGAGTAATGAAAATGTTCTAAAATTGTGGTGATGAATGCACAACTATGTGATGACACTGTGAGTCACTGATTGTATACTTTGGATAGATTATATGGCCTGTGAATATAGCTCAATAAAATTGCATTAAAAAAGTATTTAAGGAGGTGGGGCAAGATGGCGGACTGGTGAGCTGTATGTTTCAGTTACTCCTCCAGGAAAGTAGGTAGAAAGCCAGGAACTGCGTGGACTGGACACCACAGAGCAATCTGACTTTGGGCATACTTCATACAACACTCATGAAAACGTCGAACTGCTGAGATCAGCGAAATCTGTAAGTTTTTGTGGCCAGGGGACCCACACCCCTCCCTGCCAGGCTCAGTCCCGTGGGAGGAGGGGCTGTCAGCTCCGGGAAGGAGAAGGGAGAACTGCACTGGCAGCCCTTATCAGAAACTCATTCTACTGATCCAAACTCCAACCATAGATAGACTGAGACCAGACACCAGAGAACCTGAGAGCAGCCAGCCCAGCAGAGAGGAGACAGGCATAGAAAAAAACAACACGAAAAACTCCAAAATAAAAGCAGAGGATTTTTGGAGTTCTGGTGAACATAGAAAGGGGAAGGGCAGAGCTCAGGCCCTGAGGCTCATATGCAAATCCCGAAGAAAAGCTGATCTCTCTGCCCTGTTGACCTTTCCTTAATGGCCCTAATTGCTTTGTCTCTTAGCACTTCAATAACCCATTAGATCTCTGAGGAGGGCCCTTTTTTTTTTAATCCTTTTTTCTTTTTCTAAAACAATTACTCTAAGAAGCCCAATACAGAAAGCTTCAAAGACTTGCAATTTGGGCAGGTCAAGACAAGAGCAGAACTAAGAGAGCTCTGAGACAAAAGGCAATAATCCAGTGGCTGAGAAAATTCACTAAACACCACAACTTTCCAAGAAAAGGGGGGTGTCCGCTCACAGAAATCATCCTGGTGGACAGGAAACACGCCTGCCCATCGCCAGCCCCATAGCCCAGAGCTGCCCCAGACAACCCAGCGTGACGGAAGCGCTTCAAATAACAGGCACACACCACAAAACTGGGCATGGACATTAGCCTTCCCTGCAACCTCAGCTGATTCTCCCAGAGTTGGGAAGGTGGAGCAGTGTGAATTAACAAAGCCCCATTCAGCCATCATTTCAGCAGACCGGGAGCCTCCCTACACAGCCCAGCAGCCCAGAACTGCCCTGGGGGTACGGCACTCACCTGTGACATAGCACAGTCATCCCTCAACAGAGGACCCGGGGTGCACAGCCTGGAAGAGGGGCCCACTTGCAAGTCTCAGGAGCCATACGCCAATACCAAGGACTTGTGGGTCAGTGGCAGAGACAAACTGTGGCAGGACTGAACTGAAGGATTAGACTATTGCAGCAGCTTTAAAACTCTAGGATCACCAGGGAGATTTCATTGTTAGAGCCACCCCCCCCTCCCTGACTGCCCAGAAACACGCCCCATATACAGGGCAGGCAACACCAACTACACACGCAAGCTTGGTACACCAATTGGACCCCACAAGACTCACTCCCCCACTCACCAAAAAGGCTAAGCAGGGGAGAACTGGCTTGTGGAGAACAGGTGGCTCGTGGACGCCACCTGCTGGTTAGTTAGAGAAAGTGTACTCCACGAAGCTGTAGACCTGATAAATTAGAGATAAGGACTTCAATTGGTCTACAAATCCTAAAAGAACCCTATCAAGTTCAGCAAATGCCACGAGGCCAAAAACAACAGAAAATTATAAAGCATATGAAAAAAACAGAGGATATGTATAACCCAAGCCCAAGCACCCAAATCAAAAGATCAGAAGAGACACAGCACCTAGAGCAGCTACTCAAAGAACTAAAGATGAACAATGAGACCATAGTACGGGATACAAAGGATATCAAGAAGACCCTAGAAGAGCATAAAGAAGACATTGCAAGACTAAATAAAAAAATGGATGATCTTATGGAAATTAAAGAAACTGTTGACCAAATTAAAAAGATTCTGGACACTCATAGTACAAGACTAGAGGAAGTTGAACAACGAATCAGTGACCTGGAAGATGACAGAATGGAAAATGAAAGCATAAAAGAAAGAATGGGGAAAAAAATTGAAAAAATCGAAATGGACCTCAGGGATATGATAGATTATATGAAACGTCCGAATGTAAGACTCATTGGTGTCCCAGAAGGGGAAGAAAAGGGTAAAGGTCTAGGAAGAGTATTCAAAGAAATTGTTGGGGAAAACTTCCCAAATCTTCTAAACAACATAAATATACAAATCATAAATGCTCAGCGAACTCCAAATAGAATAAATCCAAATAAACCCACTCCGAGACATATTCTGATCACACTGTCAAACACAGAAGAGAAGGAGCAAGTTCTGAAAGCAGCAAGAGAAAAGCAATTCACCACATACAAAGGGAACAGCATAAGACTAAGTAGTGACTACTCAGCAGCCACCATGGAGGCAAGAAGGCAGTGGCACGATATATTTAAAATTCTGAGTGAGAAAAATTTCCAGCCAAGAATACTTTATCCAGCAAAGCTCTCCTTCAAATTTGAGGGAGAGCTTAAATATTTCACAGACAAACAAATGCTGAGAGAATTTGCTAACAAGAGACCTGCCCTACTGGAGATACTAAAGGGAGCCCTACAGACAGAGAAACAAAGAAAGGACAGAGAGACTTGGAGAAAGGTTCAGTACGAAAGAGATTCGGTATGGGTACAATAAAGGATATTAATAGAGAGAGGGGAAAAATATGACAAACATAAACCAAAGGATAAGATGGCTGATTCAAGAAATGCCTTCACGGTTATAACATTGAATGTAAATGGATTAAACGCCCCAATTAAAATATATAGATTCGCAGAATGGATCAAAAAAAATGAACCATCAATATGTTGCATACAAGAGACTCATCTTAGACACAGGGACACAAAGAAACTGAAAGTGAAAGGATGGAAAAAAATATTTCATGCAAGCTACAGCCAAAAGAAAGCAGGTGTAGCAATATTAATCTCAGATAAAATAGACTTCAAATGCAGGGATGTTTTGAGAGACAAAGAAGGCCACTACATACTAATAAAAGGGGCAATTCAACAAGAAGAAATAACAATCGTAAATGTCTATGCACCCAATCAAGGTGCCACAAAATACATGAGAGAAACACTGGCAAAACTAAAGGAAGCAATTCATGTTTCCACAATAATTGTGGGAGACTTCAACACATCACTCTCTCCTATAGATAGATCAACCAGACAGAAGACCAATAAGGAAATTGAAAACCTAAACAATCTGATAAATGAATTAGATTTAACAGACATATACAGGACACTACATCCCAAATCACCAGGATACACATACTTTTCTAGTGCTCATGGAACTTTCTCCAGAATAGATCATATGCTGGGACATAAAACAAGCCTCAATAAATTTAAAAAGATTGAAATTATTCAAAGCACATTCTCTGACCACAATGGAATACAATTAGAAGTCAATAACCATGAGAGACTTAGAAAATTCACAAATACCTGGAGGTTAAACAACACACTCCTAAACAATCACTGGGTTAAAGAAGAAATAGCAAGAGAAATGGCTAAATATATAGAAACGAATGAAAATGAGAACACAACATACCAAAACTTATGGGATGCAGCAAAAGCAGTGCTGAGGGGGAAATTTATAGCACTAAACGCATATATTAAAAAGGAAGAAAGAGCCAAAATCAAAGAACTAATGGATCAACTGAAGAAGCTAGAAAATGAACAGCAAACCAATCCTAAACCAAGTAGAAGAAAAGAAATAACAAGGATTAAAGCAGAAATAAATGACATAGAGAACAAAAAAACAATAGAGAGGATAAATATCACCAAAAGTTGGTTCTTTGAGAAGATCAACAAGATTGACAAGCCCCCAGCTAGACAGACAAAATCAAAAAGAGAGAAGACCCATATAAACAAAATAATGAATGAAAAAGGTGACATAACTGCAGATCCTGAAGAAATTAAAAAAATTATAAGAGGATACTATGAACAACTGTATGGCAACAAACTGGATAATGTAGAGGAAATGGACAATTTCCTGGAAACATATGAACAACCTAGACTGACCAGAGAAGAAATAGAAGACCTCAACCAACCCATCACAAGCAAAGAGATCCAATCAGTCATCAAAAATCTTCCCACAAATAAATGCCCAGGGCCAGATGGCTTCACAGGGGAATTCTACCAAACTTTCCAGAAAGAACTGACACCGATCTTACTCAAACTCTTTCAAAACATTGAAGAAAATGGAACACTACCTAACTCATTTTATGAAGCTAACATCAATCTAATACCAAAACAAGGTAAAGATGCTACAAAAAAGGAAAACTACCGGCCAATCTCCCCAATGAATATAGATGCAAAAATCCTCAACAAAATACTTGCAAATCGAATCCAAAGACACATTAAAAAAGTCATACACCATGACCAAGTGGGGTTCATTCCAGGCATGCAATGATGGTTCAACATAAGAAAATCAATCAACGTATTACAACACATTAAAAATTCAAAAGGGAAAAATCAAATGATCATCTCAGTAGATGCTGAAAAAGCATCTGACAAAATCCAACATCCGTTTTTGATAAAAAACACTTCAAAAGGTAGGAATTGAAGGAAACTTCCTCAGCATGATAAAGAGCATATATGAAAAACCCACAGCCAGCATAGTACTCAATGGTGAGAGACTGAAAGCCTTCCCTCTAAGATCAGGAACAAGACAAGGATGCCCGCTGTCACCACTGTTATTCAACATTGTGCTGGAAGTGCTAGCCAGGGCAATCCGGCAAGACAAAGAAATAAAAGGCATCCAAATTGGAAAAGAAGAGGTAAAACTGTCATTGTTTGCAGATGATATGATCTTATACCTAGAAAACCCTGAGAAATCGACGATACAGCTACTAGAGCTAATAAACAAATTTAGCAAAGTAGCGGGATACAAGATTAATGCACATAAGTCAGTAATGTTTCTATATGCTAGAAATGAACAAACTGAAGAGACACTCAAGAAAAAGATACCATTTTCAATAGCAACTAAAAAAATCAAGTACCTAGGAATAAACTTAACCAAAGATGTAAAAGACCTATACAAAGAAAACTACATAACTCTACTAAAAGAAATAGAAGGGGACCTTAAAAGATGGAAAAATATTCCATGTTCATGGATAGGAAGACTAAATGTCATTAAGATGTCAATTCTACCCAAAGTCATCTACAGATTCAATGCAATCCCAATCAAAATTCCAACAACCTACTTTGCAGACTTGGAAAAGCTAGTTATCAAATTTATTTGGAAAGGGAAGATGCCTCGAATTGCTAAAGACACTCTAAAAAAGAAAAACGAAGTGGGAGGACTTACACTCCCTGACTTTGAAGCTTATTATAAAGCCACAGTTGCCAAAACAGCATGGTACTGGCACAAAGATAGACATATAGATCAATGGAATCGAATTGAGAATTCAGAGATAGACCCTCAGATCTATGGCCGACTGATCTTTGATAAGGCCCCCAAAGTCACTGAACTGAGTCATAATGGTCTTTTCAACAAATGGGGCTGGGAGAGTTGGATATCCATATCCAAAAGAATGAAAGAGGACCCCTACCTCACCCCCTACACAAAAATTAACTCAAAATGGACCAAAGATCTCAATATAAAAGAAAGTACCATAAAACTCCTAGAAGATAATGTAGGAAAACATCTTCAAGACCTTGTATTAGGCGGCCACTTCCTAGACTTTACACCCAAAGCACAAGCAACAAAAGAAAAAATAGATAAATGGGAACTCCTCAAGCTTAGAAGTTTCTGCACCTCAAAGGAATTTCTCAAAAAGGTAAAGAGGCAGCCAACTCAATGGGAAAAAATTTTTGGAAACCATGTATCTGACAAAAGACTGATATCTTGCATATATAAAGAAATCGTACAACTCAATGACAATAGTACAGACAGCCCAATTATAAAATGGGCAAATGATATGAAAAGACAGTTCTCTGAAGAGGAAATACAAATGGCCAAGAAACACATGAAAAAATGTTCAGCTTCACTAGCTATTAGAGAGATGCAAATTAAGACCACAATGAGATACCATCTAACACCGGTTAGAATGGCTGCCATTAAAAAAACAGGAAACTACAAATGCTGGAGGGGATGTGGAGAAATTGGAACTCTTATTCATTGTTGGTGGGACTGTATAATGGTTCAGCCACTCTGGAAGTCAGTCTGGCAGTTCCTTAGAAAACTAGATATAGAGTTACCATTCGATCCAGTGATTGCACTTCTCGGTATATACCCGGAAGATCGGAAAGCAGTGACACGAACAGATATCTGCACGCCAATGTTCATAGCAGCATTATTCACAATTGCCAAGAGATGGAAACAACCCAAATGTCCTTCAACAGATGAGTGGATAAATAAAATGTGGTATATACACACGATGGAATACTACACGGCAGTAAGAAGGAACGATCTCGTGAAACATATGACAACATGGATGAACCTTGAAGACATAATGCTGAGCGAAATAAGCCAGGCACAAAAGGAGAAATATTATATGCTACCACTAATGTGAACTTTGAAAAATGTAAAACAAATGGTTTATAATGTAGAATGTAGGGGAACTAGCAATAGACAGCAATTAAGGAAGGGGAAACAATAATCCAAGAAGAACAGATAAGCTATTTAACGTTCTGGGGATGCCCAGGAATGACTATGGTCTGTTAATTTCTGATGGATATAGTAGGAACAAGTTCACAGAAATGTTGCTATATTAGGTAACTTTCTTGGGGTAAAGTAGGAACATGTTGGAAGTTAAGCAGTTATCTTAGGTTAGTTGTCTTTTTCTTACTCCCTTGTTATGGTCTCTTTGAAATGTTCTTTTATTGTATGCTTGTTTTCTTTTTAACTTTTTTTTCATACAGTTGATTTAAAAAAGAAGGGAAAGTTAAAAAAAAAAAAAGAAAAACAAGGAAAAAAAGATGTAGTGCCCCCTTGAGGAGCCTGTGGAGAATGCAGGGGTATTCGCCTACCCCACCTCGATGGTTGCTAACATGACCACAGACATAGGGGACTGGTGGTTTGATGGGTTGAGCCCTCTACCATAGGTTTTACCCTTGGGAAGACGGTTGCTGCAAAGGAGAGGCTAAGCCTCCCTATGGTTGTGCCTAAGAGCCTCCTCCCGAATGCCTCTTTGTTGCTCAGATGTGGCCCTCTCTCTCTGGCTAAGCCAACTTGAAAGGTGAAATCACTGCCCTCCCCCCTACGTGGGATCAGACACCCAGGGGAGTGAATCTCCCTGGCAACGTGGAATATGACTCCCGGGGAGGAATGTAGACCTGGCATCGTGGGATGGAGAACATCTTCTTGACCAAAAGGGGGATGTGAAAGGAAATGAAATAAGCTTCAGTAGCAGAGAGATTCCAAAAGGAGCCGAGAGGTCACTCTGGTGGGCACTCTTACGCACACTTTAGACAACCCTTTTCAGGTTCTAAAGAATTGGGGTAGCTGGTGGTGGATACCTGAAACTATCAAACTACAACCCAGAACCCATGAATCTCGAAGACAGTTGTATAAAAATGTAGCTTATGAGGGGTGACAATGGGATTGGGAAAGCCATAAGGACCACACTCCACTTTGTCTAGTTTATGGATGGATGAGTAGAAAAATAGGGGAAGGAAACAAACAGACAAAGGTACCCAGTGTTCTTTTTTACTTCAATTGCTCTTTTTCACTCTAATTATTATTCTTGTTATTTTTGTGTGTGTGCTAATGAAGGTGTCAGGGATTGATTTAGGTGATGAATGTACAACTATGTAATGGTACTGTGAACAATCGAAAGTACGATTTGTTTTGTATGACTGCGTGGTATGTGAATATATCTCAATAAAATGAAGATAAAAAAAAAAAAAAGGATTTAAAAAATAAAAAGGGCTCTTGCAGAAGTCCAAGAGAGAAATGACTGTAGTCTGAACTAGGCCTATGGTGTAGCGGTGGAAGTGGTGTTAAAATGACTGGATGCATGATATGTTTTGGAGGTAGACTGGGCAGGAAGTGATAAAAGAAATGGATGTGGGGAAAAAGGCAAGAGAGGAACCAGGAACGCCTTCGAAGTTTTTGCAGAATAGGAAAAACTGTGGGAAAGGTAGGAATGAGACTTACCCAATCCCACCTCCTTAGAATAGACGAGGCCAGGGCAGGAAAGCAATATGTATGTACAACGTAGTGGGAAGTTCCAGGCTCCGAATTGTTTCCTAGAGTCCTATGGAAAGAAAGGCGCGCGAGCAGCTTCTGACACCTTCCCGCTCAACTGTACCATCGCTTCCCAAATATCCCTTTTGTAGCCTGCCCCCGCGGGGAGCGAAGTTGGTCGCGACTGACGCACTGAACAGATTCCTGGGCGGAAGAAAAACCGACCCCAACCACACCTATAAGGGTAGTCCCGTCCTCAGAAATCGGGAGATTTCCTTTGCTCTCCGGGACCCCACTTGGCGCAATGTCTAATAATACCTTACCTGACACAGTCTCCCGCCCCACAGCCTCCGAAGTCATGCCGCCGCTTCCCGGATTCAAATAAGCGTACCCCGCCCCGCGCAAGCGCCCCCCTGGATACCCAAGCGGCGGCAAGGCGGGGCGGTGCGCTCTACTGACGCTTGATTGGTTGGGTAACAGCTCCGTGGCGCGAGGTGGTGCGCGCTGACGCTGACGCAGACCCGATTACGGATTTCGGCCTGCCGCACCCACCGGGGCCTGGAGGCTCGCCCGGCGTGGGGCGTTGCTGCTGGAGCCTAGTGATTGGCTGGCGTTTCCAGTGTTCTAATAATATTCGTGTCCGTCATTTTGCGTAAAACGGAGCATTTAGTGCCTTCACTCTTGAAATTAAATGATAAATTATGGTGATCATTTTACCCAGATTGACCCCAAATGTCGGAACGTTGGCTCTGTAGGAAAATATGAAATTGCGAATTTCACAATAAAGGCTGCTTCTCCATGCTAGGCAAGAGACTTACGTAAACGAGTTTGTGACCTCCGAACATGTAAAGATAAGGGGTGGGAGGCAAGAACTGCTCGATCTGCCCTTCTTTTACCGAGGATGGGTACGGGTACCCTCCAAAATTTGGTACAAGCATGTGTCCTGAGTCAGATGTAGCTGGCAGTCAACATACAAAGATTCCCAATCTTAAGGAATCAATTGACATTAAAGAAACTAAAACAGCAACAAGAGCTTACTCTGAGACCTGAACTTAGTTCCTGATATAATCTCTTTGTTAAGAATAGGAATCAGAGAGGGAAGATATACACTTAAGGGCTCCCACTGATTTGTTGAAGCCAAAACATACCTATAAATCGTAGACAAAACTGCAGTCGTCGAGAGAGATGAAGGATCAAAGATTAAGTTGATGTATTTGGGAAAGACTACAGCAGAAATGATTGTTTACCATATCTGATATTTATATGGCTTTCAGAGTACTTTCACAAACTCTTGGTTAATATGTGTGAAAATTGAGAGTGTTGATGGTTCAAATATTTCTAAGATAGCTGCTCTTATCTATTAGACTGAATCTTTCTTGTCATTTTTCATATCTTTAATGATTGCATATTCAAAGATGTAAGTTGGAAGAGATTTTTAAGGCTTCAACCCCCTTCTTTCTTGTTGACAATGTAGCTGGGGCCCTGAAAAAATTTGCCTAATGTGACAGTGCAACTTGTGCCACTTGTGGACACGTGTAGTAAGAGGCAGTGGTTCACTTTTATTTAATATACCTGCAACTTTCTCTGAAATCATTCCTCTACTTTCCTTGGCATCACCTAATGAAACAGAACTCCCCAAACTTGGAAACTGTATTGGGATCCAATTAGACAGGCTTTATGTCTTTTGTGCTGACATCACAGAAGTGTGGGGAACCTGAAGGGGATTGGAGAGTTGGCCATTAGTATATTAAGTGATTGTGCCCCTCTTCTCTTTCTTCTCCTCCCTGCCCCCAGACTCAAAGAAGAGCTTAACTCCCTTAATATGACCCTTTCTTTCCAGATTTTCAGTATTTGTCCAGACAATTTCCTCCAAATTTCAAAAATTTTTATTTGGAAAGAATGAGAGGAATAAGACAGAGAGGTATCAATTACCAAGAACAATGACACTGAAGAAAATACAATCCATATTCTCCCCACACACAACCCCCACCCCCTTCCGCATCCCTGTCATATTAATATTAAATCACCAAAGCACATCTAACAAGGAGAAATAGCAGTATGTAATGAAAAAAGCAAATTTTCATACTGCTCAATCCAACTAACATACCAAATGTCCATCCCCCAGCAAAACTCCACCCACCGGAGTGATAAAGAAGAAACACCCCTGGGGGTGATTTGGAACTCTGCTTATTCTAGCAAAGTTCAGTGAAGAATCAATAGGACTAGTGATCTGGTAGAGAAACACTGGATACAGCTCCTCTGACAAATTTCAGATGACTTAAGAGAACAGCTAGGGTTTGAGATTCATATACTTCTAACAGGACTAATCCCTGCTCCCTCAACTGCAACAGTTGAGCAACTACCAAGTCTTGATTAGCTGCTGAGAATAGTGGAAGTAAGGCAGCTTTTGGCTCAAGAAAATCCAAAAAAGATATCTGGTAACAAATTTACTGCTTCAAGTTTCAAATCGTGAGTAAAGAGTCTTAGTAGGTTGGGTTTGGACAAAGGCAAAGTGAAACTTCCTATTTTATCACTTGAGAAGTTAGACTCTCTATTGACTGCATATACCTCTTGTTTTAATTAAACTCAATATGGAGTATTTAAAATTTAAACAACTGTTGAAGCAGATACTAATTAATTTTACATATAACCCAGTGTCTCAAATTGAAGGAACTTTTTCTTAAAGTGGTGAGTTTAAATTTTCAGCTTAATGTATTACAGGATTCCCCCCCACCATGGGAATACATCATTTATTTTATACCAGAAGTATGTAGGATTCTCTTTGTATGAGGTCTATTTTATCCTGCCTTTGCTGGAATTGATCTATAAAGGGAAGGATGCCTGTGCAGGATTAGTTCAAATTCAGAGCCTTTTCCTCTGCACGTGCGTGTGTGCGAACACACACACGGTAGTTAAATTTTCCCACACAATTTCACAGTCACATGCTTGCTGAAGTCCATCTTACAAATACACTTCAATAGTAGCCGTATACATGTACATGCAGCAAGATGTGAGAGTTGCCCTGAAGTGATTAACGGTGGTGCACATATGTCTAAGTGGGGAGGTCATTTAGGATATAGATGTACACAAGCCAATATGGTCATTACTTTGCAGATTATATTTTTCCCTTTCCCCCAAGATAAATAAATCAGATGAAAAACACACGTTGACATCTTACTGATGTCATGGAGGCAACTGCCTAGAAGGTCCACTTTTTGCACTTCTGCTTTCTTATGACACCTTCACTTTGCCCTGGGGGGCCTTCTCATACAAGGAGGGCTGCTCCTCAGCCTTCCCGGGCAAGGGCTTCTTCTCAGAAGACCGGTCTTCAGGTTTGCGAGCAATCAACAGGCGGCAGGTGAGCAGAATTCCAAACACCAGGGCATGGGCGTAGCGTTTGAGAGGATCGCCGATCAGCTGATGAAAGAAGAGCACAGCCAACACGAGCAAGAGTAGGAAGAAGTTGGCCACATCTTTGGGACGGCCAGGCACAAGGGTCATGATGATGCCGCAGGCCACCTCAAGAGCTCCAATGCTTTTACGTAGGAGAATGGAATTGATTCCCATTTTCTTCAGCAGAGGGAGGGCTCGGACATAGCTCTTGTAAGCACGTTTCTAGAGTGGAAATACCATAAGGAAATCACTGCATTAACTATGATTTTAACATTAGAATGATGAAAACACAAGCAAGTTCCTTCTTCCCCACCATTCTCCTTCCATACCAGACAAGGGTGTTCCCATTGCTTTACTGTGTCCCCTAAACAAAAAGCCTTGTAACTAAGATAAGATCAAAGCAAACAATCTCCTGAGATCTCTGTGGTTTAAACCTCACCGGCAACACCAAATGGAATAAGGCAGATAATTTGGTTTTGTTTTTTTTTTAATCTTCATTTTATTGAGATATATTCACATACCACGCAGTCATACAAAACAAATCGTACATTCGATTGTTCACAGTACCATTACATAGTTGTACGTTCATCGCCTAAACCAATCCCTGACACCTTCATTAGCACACACACAAAAATAACAAGAATATTAATTAAAGTGAAAAAGAGCAAGCAATTAAAGTAAAAAAGAACACTGGGTGCCTTTGTCTGTTTGTTTGTTTCCTTCCCCTATTTTTCTACTCATCCATCCATAAACTAGACAAAGGGGAGTGTGGTCCTTATGGCTTTCCCAATCCCATTGTCACCCCTCATAAGCTACATTTTTATACAATTGTCTTCGAGATTCATGGGTTCTGGGTTGTAGTTTGATAGTTTCAGGTATCTACCACCAGCTACCCCAATTCATTAGAACCTAAAAAGCGTTGTCTAAATTGTGCGTAAGAGTGCCCACCAGAGTGACCTCTCGGCTCCTTTTGGAATCTCTCTACCACTGAAGCTTATTTCATTTCCTTTCACATCCCCCTTTAGGTCAAGAAGATGTTCTCCATCCCACGATGCCGGGTCTACATTCCTCCCCGGGAGTTAATAATTTTTTATGATTATCAATTGTAAACAACCTTAAGAATTTGCAAGAAAATTCACTGGGCCCATAAAAACTGGTATGTGTTAATCACATCCACATTTTCCAAACCCAGATGCATATGAATACCAACCAAAATGAAACAAGGCAAGGCACAGCATGGTAAAGGTTCACTAATTTGGACTTTCCTAATTTGATCATTCAGAAATAGCTGAGCCAAAGTTTACATTTGTGGAATCTAAAAAAAAAATTTTAAGTGTTTGCTAAGCAAATACAAAAATTAAAATGTGTGCAAATGTTAGTCCCTTCTATATTTCTGAAATATGGTAAGACAAAATCATTCTCATGTTCACTGAGGTAAATCCTTAGACCTCTACAAGACACTACTTTAGTTAGCATAGTTAAAATTCATTAATTTTAACTCAACAAATATTTATTGAACACCTACTATGTGTTATGTGTTGGAGATATATAAATGAATAAGAAAGGGTAGAAAGCTCTAGGTCTAGTAGGGGGATACAGATAGAGTAAATAACATTATAAAGCAACATGGTTAATGTTATACAATAGAGGTATGCACAAGGCAGATATCGGAGGACAGAGGGGAGAGTTACTGGATATATTACAAAGTAACAGAATTATATTATCTTAGAGTAATAGATAATTCATATTTTTCTATTTCAGATTGGCCTGATCCTCATTTTGGAGCAAATTGATGAAATTTCATCAAGAGTCTTGTTGGATGGGTTCCCTGCTTTGTTTTCATTAAGTATCCATTTATTTACTCAATATTTAGGAAGTGCCTCTTTCTGCTAGGCACTGTACTAGGTGCTCTAGGTACAGATATCAATCATTCAAAGGCCCTGTCTTCCTGAAGCTTGCAGTTTTTAAGGGGAAGAACAGATAATGTAAATACAGAAGTACAATAAAACATTATGGGTGCTGGATAAAATTATGTAGCGGGGACAGCAGAGGCACACCAAAGGAAGTGGTCAATTCTCCCCAGACGAAGGCTGAAAAAAACTGGAGTGGAATCTTAAAAGATGAGCAGGTGTTTGCAAGATCAGTAAGGAAGGGGAAGGCATTGCAGGCAGAGGAAGCTGCATGAGCAAAGGCCCTGAAGCACAAAATAAACTGGTTTGTTGACAACACTGCCACAGTTCAGCATAGGTGGGGGGAGGGAGGGAAGAGAGGTAAGACATGAGACAGGGGAGATAGACATGAGTCATATCACAGAGAAATATATATGTTGTGCTATGAAACTAGACTTTATCCTATAAGTATGAGGGAACAACATAGTCAATTTGCTTTTTAGGAAGGTCCTTCTGGAAATAATATTGAGAATGGATTTGGAGTGGCATGCCTGGAAGCAAGGTGAAAAACTAGTCACAGTGAGAATAGAGAGAAGAGGACAGATTCAGGGATAATTTGAATGCAAAATCAACAGAACTTGGTATTTTATTGGATGTGGGCACTGAGGGTAAAGGAGGAGTCAAGAAAGATTTTCAGGCTTGGATGCCTAGGTAGATGGGTGTTAACCATTCTCCACGTTTGGGAATGCAGCAGGAGAAACAGGCTGATGGGGGAAGTCAGAGAGCAGGGGGGAACAAGGAATTCAATTTGAGGATGTTTGAGTTGAAGTATCTCTAAGACAGACATCTAAGTGGACATATCTGGTAGGCAGCTCAGTAAGAGTGGTATGAGCTAAAGATACAGAATGGATAATTGTCAGTATATAATATAGAAAGAGATGAGATTGCCCAGGGAGTGTGTACAGTGAGGAAAAGTGTGTGACAGAACATTGAAGGAACAGGAAGAAAAAGAGAGTCCACAATGAAGCACACAGAAGAAAATATGTTCAGAAAAGGAGAAGGAAAGCCAAGATAGATGGGGCCATGGAGGCCAGGAGGAGTTTCAAAAAGAGAATAGTCAAAAGTGCCAGATGGAAGACAAGTATTATAAAAATCAGGCAGAAAGCCAACTTGACCACTTGGAAGCATCTGGCACTTAGAATAGTGTTTCCCACACTCTAGCTTTGGAACAAATGTTGTCATTTCTTCTCACTTCTGGACAAGTGAATCCACCTTTATTTCATGGATTAATCCTCATGAGTGGCATGAGATAATCCTCTCTCAGGACTGTTAAAAGACCGATGGTTAAGTGAAAAAAGCATGGGTTTGGATTCAAACAGACCTGGCTTCAGATTCCAGCTCTGCCACTTTCTAGCTGTATGTCTGTAGGCAAATTATTTGATCTCTCTGAGCCTCAGTTTCCTGAGCAGGACCAGGACTAGGATGAGGTGAGTGAGGCTACTTGCCATGGCTGCAAAACATAAGGAAGCTTCATAAAGCTCAATCAAGGTAAGTAATATCCATGATGAACAAAATTTCAAATTTTAAGTAAAAGCAGGATCTAACCCTGCACTTACACAACTCTGCCTCACTCACCTCTCTCTAATCCCAGCCCATCAGGTCCAGTCTTTATTTACAATTTCACCTTACCCTAGTCTCTACCCTATTCCTGAGAGGATAGAAAAAAAGTGTTAGTTGTTCTTCCTTCCTCTTCCCATTTAAGGTAAAATCATGGATTTTCAGAGTGAAATTTAGAGAGAGGTTGACCAATAGGCAGAGTGAGCTCTGGGATGAACCAAGCCACACCAATGAGGAACAGAGCTAAGCTGAGGGTTAGGGAACCTGGTGGTGGTGAAAAGCCTGCCCCTTTCCTCTCACTATTGACCTAGATAACAACAATGCCTACTTCTTCCCCCTCTGCATTCTGATAGGGGGGCGGGCATTAGGGAAAGAAATCTATACCCCAGGGCCTTCCTCAACACTTTTAAGTAAGGACCATTTCTAATTAACACCACAAATCTTCCCATGAGGCAATTGCTAGATCCAAAGTGTAAGCTTCGTACATGATGAACACAGGAGGCAAGATGAGTTTCTTGCAGTCAGTTATGAGCCATAGGTCCCTGATGTTGGCTGAGTTGCTTCTGGAAATGCTTATTTTTTGGCTAGGGCTAGCCACCCATCATTCAAGAATAGATTCTTATCTACAGTGGTATCTGTAGCCCTTGGGCCCAATTTCCAGTCTTTAAATCAGGTTCCTATGACTTCAGTGATCTTTTTTCTTCTCCATTCGGTATAACTCCATATTACTTTTTCAGTTGCTTAGCTAGCCTCTTACACGGCAGCTATGGATAGTTTTTATGCAGCTGTTGTCTCTTTCCTCCTTTTCTCAAGAGGAAACCACATGTAGATAAGCCATTTCACCAAATCTTTAGTTCAAATCTGAGTAAGTACAGATAACAATCTATTCTCCAGGACTCCAGACAGGGAATATTTAGCTTGTCAGAGATAGGACTAAGCTTAGATGGGTCCTGACATTATAGGAAACCTTTTATTATTTCTCCTGGGGAGTAGGATGGGGATATCAGAAGAATCCTACTACAATTCTAACAGAGGAGGGTCACATATCTTTAGGCTATAGTAACTAGGTCTCTCAAGTCCTTGATTGTACTAACAGGAAGAAGAAAGAGTTGACTGACTCACTCTCCCAAAAGGCTTCACTTTGTTAGTGTGTTTCACTTTGTGAAACTTCACTTTACGTTGTTAGATCTATTTCCTTTCCATTGCAATGGCTCAGACCCTGCAACCAGTTGCCTTATAGGGAAAGAAGCAGGAAAGAGAAAGTTTAGCCAAATGTTCCAAATCTTCTCTTCAATCATAGGCAATCATCCCGCAAAATCCTCAAACTAAATTCCAATCTTAGTTTGCCCATATATTGCTTGAAGAAAGTTACTAAGTATCTTATTACCTCAGTTTCCCTTTTTCTTTAAATTAAAAAAGGATTTTGGAAAATTAGTCAAAGAATCATAAAATCATAGGATCAACCAGGGGCCACACAAGCATTTCATCATTAGCAAACCACACAATTACAAATCCATACATTCACAAGCCACAGTAATTATTTTAATAATAGTGATGAATCAGACAGGTCCATTCTTGTGGTATGAGATATGAGTCAGATGTGAGTCAAATCATAGGGAACCTTTCTTTAGTCATACCTTTTTCTTTTTGTCATGTATTCTTCACAACACCCCAGGCTCCATGACATCAAATTAATGATATTAAACATTAACAGCTCAAAACTGTCTAATAATATTCATCTTCAGTTACAATTAATAACTGACCTGAGCCAGAAGCTAACAGGACAAAATGGGAAGAGAGGGCAAGTGGTTAGGTCTATCAGTTCACATGCAAATTAGGTAAAAGAAAAATAATTTGGATAGAGTTTAGAAACAGACGAAACTAACTTGTGTTGTTAGAAGTCAGAAGAGTAATTAACTTTGAGGGGGTTGGTAATTGGAAACAGTCATGAGGGAGGTTTCTGGGGGGCTAATGATGTTCTGTTTCTTTATATGGGTGCTGGCTACACAGGAGTTCTCTGAAAATTCATTCAACTGTACACTTAATTTATGTGCACATTTTGGAATGTATGTTACACTTCAATAAAATTTACAGGGAAAATTTATATGAAAGCAGAAGATGGCACTGACAAAAATATATTTTGGCTAAAAAGCTCAGCCTGGTTGCTATCTTAGACCGTAAAGCCTACATAAGGGCTGCAAAATTTACTGACTCATGTGTGCTTTTCCTGAATCTCTGTAGGAAATAGAAATGCCACATGTAAATCACAGATCATTTTTTAAATGTAATAAAGTCATCGAATATTTAATTGCCAACTATCCATGTGAATGATAAACACCTTTTAAGTAATTCTACTTTCTATTGGCTGTAATGCACATCTAATGAAGAAGTTGGCAAGCCTAGTCCTACTAACCAAAGTGGATCCCTCCCAGATTGTATCTTAGAGCAGAAGTGTCTCTCTTCTACAGTCAAAGGTCATGCTGAAACAAACAAGCTGTTGGCCATACTGAGAGGCTACCAGCTTCTAAACTCCAATGTATAGTTTAGTTTGTGACAGCTAACTGTGTGAATTAAGCAAAGTCACTTCATATCTCAGGGTCTCAGTTTCCTCTCTGCATGGATAAACACACTGTCTCGCCTAAGAGAGCAGTTCAAAGCATCAGTGAATTGCTATCTTATTACCTAGTTGGAAAGCAATGAATGGCGGTGATTGGAAGCATAAAAGATTACCTACGAGCATTAAATAAACTGCCCAAACATATCAGGAGTCTTTCCCCAGGGTTACACAAACAGGAGGGCATTTAACTACAGGTAAGCAAATCAATCAAATCAGCAGACCTTTACTATGAGGGGATGCAAAGAAGCAGAGACGTGCCCTGTCATCCTCAGGGCCAAAATCCCTTGGCTGCAGGGTGATGGGATTTTGGTGTTCTTAGCATTCCGTATGTGGCCCTCTATTCCATATATGGCCCTCTGTGCTTACAGGATGGAATCCCTGATATAAAGAGTTGAATACCAAATTTAGAGCAAGTCAACCATTCATATGTTCCCAGTCATTTGCAAAGAAAACTGCTCAGATGCCTGGGTAAGTGCTCTCTCCCAATTTCAAGTCAATTAATGACAGCATTTAGCCAAGGGAGTGGTTGATCATGTTGAATTCATGTGGGATTTAGTGTACTCTATAATGACACCTGCCAAATCTGGAGGAGATTTTGATGGGATCCACTGTGCCAATTCCACAGCAGTAAGTGTGGATTTTTCAGTTTTAGCTGACTGCATAAAAGCCTGTTCATCTGGGCACATGAGATTAGCATCTTGCTCTTCTAAATGCCTGATTTCTACTCTTTTAACTGGCCAAATTAGGCAGAGAACCACTACATAAAATAGGATCACTTATCATCACCTCACTGAGAGCATTTCTTGAACACCTACTGTATGCAAACACTGTACCAGACACTTTCATATGTTATCTCTGTTAGCATTCACAACAACCTTCTCAGAAAGATATTATTATCCCCATTTTACAGATGAGGAAACTGAGACTCCAAGAGGGCTAGGACTCAAACCCAAGCCTGTATGACTCCAAAGCCTGTACTCTTTCCACTAACCTTTTCTGGCTTCCCCAATAGAGACAGGAAAGAAGTACATAGTCATTTGCCTGGTTGGTTTTCAGCAGCAATTCTCCATGGAGGGGATCACAATAAGAACAACACTAATGTTTTTAGAACAAGAAAAATACAGTAGGCAAAAAAGTAAAACAAAAAACAAAATCTAAATTTGAAAAATTGGTGTCCAAGTAAAACAAAACCCCCAAAATATGGATTGATTCCATTGAACCAGTACAGAAAAGGAACAGGAATGTGCCATTTATTTTCAACAATCAATTGTAGGATCTACCATACAAGAAAACAGTTATAAGCATTAGAGACCCCTTCATTAGGAATACTGAGTCATGGACTTAGCTTTTAATCTCTGCTCCCAGGTTACCCTATGACTTGGATAGGTCATTAAACTGCTCTACTTAAGTTTATCCATCAGTAAAATAAGAATAGTGAACAAAATGAATATACGTTATAGAGATGTTTTAAAGAACAAATAATCTTAAAACAACAGCACCAATAATGACACTTTGAGACCTTGTTTTAAAAAAAGCCACTGCAGTCAATACATGACTATCCCAATCAATGCAGAGGAATCACTCCTAAGTGGAAAATGGAACTTCCTAGATATTCAACCCAGCTGATTTATGGTTGGGGTTCTGAGGGACTGTGGTCTCCTTCTAAGAAGCAAGAAATAGTTCCTGAACTGCATAATCAAGAGCCAACCAGAGAAATCTGAAAGGTGGTAACCAGCCAAAAGAATACTACAATGGCTCATTTATTCACCCATCCATTCAATAAAAATATATTGAGTACCTTCTTGGTACTAGAACTGAATTTCCCCCCTTTTCTATGGGTTCAAGAATAAAACTGGGCCAAATCCAGGCACTATGAAGTGGGCCCTGTGTCAGAGGTTTATCTCTAGCCTGTGGTTTAATGCTCAGCTCAGGAGGGGACTCTGGAAAAGAGCAGCCTGAAAACCCTTTTCAAGCCTTATACTACTGTGAAGTCTACCTTCCCAGTTAGATACAGTCTTTCCATTCCCTCCAGATACCCCAGAGCACAGAAGGATATACATGTACACACACACACACCCAGAGTTTCTATTCTGCTGTATTAAATTACACCTATTTAAATATGTGCCACTGTATGATATAAAATCTTCAAATGTATTTCTTCTTCTGCCTCTCACTGGATTCCAATAGACAGCTCCACTCCCTAGGAAGAAATCTACTATAAAGCCATTTGTGGCCAGTCTTCCTTGTGAGCTCCTGCCAAGCTGACAGGAAGCTTCTGGGTGACTCCATCTTAGTTGTGTTGCCTACAGAGTCTAACAACTGTCCTTAGGGTGCAGCTTGGGGGGCCTCTAAAGCAGCTGAGCAGGGACTGGGGTGGGGGGCAGAGAGTATACTGAAGAAGAGTGCTATGTCCCTAAGGAAAGAGAAAGCTAAAAAATGCCTAAGGCATGTACACACACAAATATATAAATATATGTATATATGAAAAGTAAAGAAAAGCAAGGGCATATTCATTTATTTATAATCTGTCTGTAACACCCAACTATTACCACAAGACAAAAATACAGTGGCATTTCCCCTCCACCCAGTGCCTCTGCCCCTACCCTCTTCGAGCCCTTTGATGGCTTCTGCTGCTCCCCCCACACCCCTCCCCAACGTAGGCTGCCTTGGATATTCATTTTGACCTGATTTCAATTCCATCTGGCCAACACGCTGGGAGCAGAGGAGGGGAGAAGAAGAAGGACATTAGATCTGCCACTGGGGGTTAGAACTGGGCCCTTGAGTCTCAGCCACCATCCTCCCACTCCAGGGTGATCCTGTGGTGAGGGATACATGAAAAGACTTTGTCTCAGCTCAAATCCTGAGACAGAAGCCACATTTGCCTGCAAACATTTTCTGAGCATTGACCGTTTGCTAGTCTCCATCCATTTGCAGCTCACGTTGAGGGGTTCTGGAAGGCTCTACAGTGGGCTCCAGGACAGCTATCTGTTCCTCTCAATGTGTGAGACTTTTCCTCCCAATGTGTGAGACTTTTCCTCCCTACTTCAGCCCTAACAAGGAGTCCCTCTTGCCTCTTTTCTTTCTTCCCTTCTGTTCCTCCCCTAAGCTCCTTTCCGTTTTGACCTTGAGAGCCCATTAATGGGATTCCCCTATTTACTGGCAGTCTGGCAAAAGCAGTGAGAACAGATTCGCTTCAGCTGGGGTGGGGAAATGAATAGGCAAAGTGACAGGAGGAGAGATGAGAGGCCGAAAGTGCTGGAAACATCCTCTGCCATCTCCTAGTACTCCACAGCATCAGAGCAAGTCCCCATCACGCCCAACTAAGGAAAGCAGCCCAGCCCCCAGGTTGCAGAGGAGATGTTTTGGCCAGTCACCTTCGGTGATTCCAACTCTGCAGAGGGGAAAACCTGCAGAGGTCCTGGCCCTGGGCATCCACAGGAGGCAAGGTGGGGACTACGGACTCATTTCAGGAGAGAAAAAACCAGAGGTTGCAGATTTTGCAGATTAATCTACCAAAAAAAAAAACCCACAAACAAACAAACAAAAAAACCCCACACACACCCAGCTCTCCTTAAGAGAAAGGGAAGAAGCAGGTACTCAGTGACCTTTATTTGGGCCAAGACTGCTTTGGCTCAAGGATAGACCCAGGTGACTAGGGGAATACTATCAGTCTCGGCCTGGGATAAGGAATACCTAGCCAGCCCCTAAATTCTGCTTTTACTGTAGCCCGTTCTCCCCCTAGCCCTTTCCCTCCTTCCCCTTTGTTCTTCCCCAGGGTAAACTCTCCAGCTTGATATAAACTCTTAGCTCCAAGGAAAGGAATCAGACTTGCAGACTGGTTGCCCCGACTTTGGGTGTGGGCTTGTAGGAGGGAAGGGCGCCTGCCAACGACAGGTGTTACACAGGTCTCAGCCTTCCGGTTTACTGGGGTGGGGGTGGGGGTAGGGGTAGGGGTGGGGGTGGGGGGTGGAGGGTTGCTTGCTGGGCAGCCCCTCCCCCAACGGGCATTCGGAGACTCCAGAACAGTTGCTCCCGACGTAGCCCACAAATGAAAACGCTCTAGCCCAGCTGCTCTTACGAGCTGCAAAGTTGTTGGGGAGAAGGGAGGGGTCCAGGCAGGGGTAGGGGTTAAGGGAACAGGAATGGGACCATAGAGTGAGAAGGAAAGAAGGGGTGAGTTATTCGCAATCCCTTGAGGGTGCATTCTTCATCACCCATTTGCTTCACTTACCATCTCATTGTAGGCATCCTTGCTGAGCCTGGGGGTCAACTTGATAGTCCCCATGAAAACAAAGAAGAGTCCCAAGGCCACTGAAAGGGCCACGACAGTTAAGGTTCTGGGGGATGCCATGGCAGGTCCCAACGAATCCTTCTGCTTTGCGCACCCTGTCTAAGGCGCAGGCAGTTAGCACAGAGAGAGCTAGAGAGACGCTGCGGAGGTAGCAAGCAGCTAGAATGACAAAGAGAGAGGAGGGAGCTCGAGAGAAAAATTGAGAGATCGAGATTCAACCTCTCTCACTACAACAATCGCTGGGTCCTAATGCCCTACGCCTGCTCTTCACTGGCCGAAAGCACAGTCCTGAACTTAGACGAAGCCCTAAACTGAGATGGAAACTTCAAGTCTTAAATGGGGAGAAGTAGGTTTTGCTTCAAGTTCAGTCACCGAGCAGCCCCTAGAATAAGGAATTAGGAAAGACTTTCTTTCTATTACTTCCCACAAGGTGCACTTTTCGTCTCTCCCTTCTCCTATCTTCCTCTAGTTACTCATCCCCTTTTTCTACCTTTCCCTTACTTTCCCCTTGTTTTCCTTTTCTTAAAGCAAGCATTGGTCTTCAGAGAGTTATTGGTTTCTGAAATTGGTAGCATTCAAGGATAAAACTGCAAAGTTGTCAGGCTTAACTGCTGCCAAATAAGGCTTTATCTTCCTCTTCTTCAAAAATATTTAATGGCTTCCATTGCCCAGTGGTTAATTCCAGAGTTTTAAATCTGGCATTCAAAGCCCTCCACATTCTGACCCCTGTCCGTCTTTAGAGACATATCTTCCAACACCTCCCACTGTCTCCTGCAGCCCCTCATCTACTATCTACTCATGTCCCCATTCAACCTCATTCTTCCAACTTCCCCACCTTTGGCCATGCCCTTCCTTTATGCCACCACTCTTCATTAACATTCAACCCTTTCGTTAATGTTACCTCCTCCATAAAGCCTTGCTGATCCATTCCCAGCTGTGTATGATTTCTTCCTCCTCTGCTTTTCAATAGTTAATAGCCAATATTTATTGACTGTTTATTAGGTGCCAGACACTGCCCTTTACATGTATTATCTCATTTAAACTTTTTGGCAATGCTGTGAGTTAGGTATGAGTCCCCATTTTTGGATAGGGACATTGAGGCACAGGGTGGTTGAGTAACTTGCCTAAAATCATACAGCTAGTAAATGGAGAGCCAGGAGTCAAACCTCAGTCATTATTTCTAGAACTCAGTCTCTTAATCATTGCTCTCCTGCCTCTCCTATAATATTTTTTCCATTAGTATGACACTTATCTGATACAGCTTAGCACTATTACACACACACACACACACACACACACACACACATAACTTTTTGAGAGGCAGTGTCCATTAGGGGAGAGAGAACAGAGTCAGACCCAGAAGGTCCAGGGTTGAATCTCAGTCCCAGCTCTGCCACAAACTGTGCTACCTTGGATAAATCAATGACTCTGAGCTTCCATTTCCACATTTGTAAACTATGGACAAAAATCCTGCCTCATAGGGTTGTTGTAAGAATCCCACATTCATAAACTATCTAACACAGTATCTCAGAAATAATATGAGCTCAGTGGATGTAGTTCTCTTCTTCCTCCTTCTACCTTCCTGATCTACTCCACAATGAAATTAGATTGTAAGTATTTAAAAGGTAGGAGCCACTTCTACATATTCCCCATAGTACCCAGCACAATATCCTTTGTGAGCCACATCCTTATACATCTTTGTGGCAGGCAGAGGGGAGGATGGATTTAAATGTAAATCCCCCTAAAAGTAGTAACACTTTAAGATTTAGCAATCATTTACATCTTCTGATGAAAGAGTTTCAGACTTTTCTGATTATGATTCAACCTAAAAATTACTGAGTGCCTACAATATGCATACAAGTGAGTTAGGCACCATGGGGAACACACAGACAAATGAGGCATAAACCCTGCTTGCAATGAACTTGTTGTTTAGTAGACTGGGATTTGTTAGAAAGGAGGGAATTTTTTCATATACAAAAAAGAAAGACTGGAAAGAATACACCAAAATGAAGTGTTTATATTTTGTTTTCAAATGTCCTACATTGACCATGGCAGTGAAAGGAGCTTTTAGGGAGGGCCATTCACATAGTTAAGCAACTGATCATTAAAGAAAAAATACATATATACTCAAACACATAAATATATGCATATATATACACCCACATGTATATCTACATACACAACACACACATATAAGAGCTAATATTACCTTACTGAGCAAGGAGTGGAATAATTTCCTGAGTCTGGAGCCCTGAACACAACTAAAATCTGGGTTGCTTCTCAATTTGCTGCAGCTGCTGCTTCTTTAATTCATTTGAAAGATAAGAACATTTAAAAGACTTTTCATACATAGTACCAAATTGCTTTCCAGAAAGGAAATTTATCCTCTGATGAGCAGTATAGGAGACTGTAGGAATCACCACATTCTATCTTCATTGAGAATTTCAGTGTGATTTTCATCTTCAATTTTATACATTTAAAAATTTGTATTTCATTGATTATAAGTGTATTAGAACATTTCTTCATATATTTATTGGTCATATGTATATTTTCTGTTTATGTCCTTTTTCAATTTTTATTTTGAGTACTGGTGTTTTCTAATTAATTCATAAAAACTCTATATTATACTGATAGTAATCATTTATCTGCATACTTGTAAATATTTTTCCGAGTTTGTGTTTGCCAATACATCTGATTGAGTCAAATCTAGCAATACCTTTACAATTTTTCCATTGCTTTATCCTTAGAAAATTTTCTAATTTCAAATTAAACATTTGCCTGTATTTTCTTAATGCTGTTTTATATATTTATTTTACATTTAACAATGTGACTAATTCTGTTCTCATTGATTTGTGATGCTTCCTTTATTGTATATCAGGTTTTTATCTTTTTACTAGGTCAATTTCAAGGCTTTCTGTCCTGTCCCACTGATTTTTTTTGTTGATTCTTATGACAATCGTGCAATGTTTTGCATATTATAATTTATATATACATTTTAATATCTGAGAAGCCAAGTCTCTCCTCATTATTTTTCTTTTTCAAAAAATTCCTTTGCCATTCTCCCCTATTTATTCTTTTATGTGAACTTTAGAATCACTTTATCAAGTTAAAGTTTTGAAGTTTTACTTGGATTGAATTAATTTTTTAAAATTATCTTATAAAACTTAGCTTTCCCATCCAGGAACATGGCATCTGTTTTCATTTATTTAAATCCTAGTTGCTGAGAGATACACCAGTGTCCTTATTTTCTTTGTGTAGATCCTAAGATCCTATGCATTTCTTTTTTGGGTTATTCCTTAGGATTTTGTGCTATATTTTGTCATCATGAACGGATTTCCCCCCCATTATATCTTCTATTGGTTATTGCTGGCTTACAGGAAAACTAATGGTTGATATTCAGCCACTTTGCCGAATCTTTTCTGAACTCTCTTGTTAAATCTATGAGTGTTTCAATTGATTCCCTTGAGTGTTCTCTGGCCAGACAATTGAGTCAACTGCAGATAGTGATGATTTTGTCCCCCATCCATTAGTTATACTCCATTTCTTTTTCACATCTTATTGTAGTAGCTATAGGCCTGCTTCCAACCTTTGTCTGGCCTGGGGCAAAAGTACAAATGGAGGCCCACTTACCACAAGTCAAGGAACCATGAGTTGGAACACAAAGAGAAGCAAGAAAATGGATGCTCCTTACTACTGGGAAGTGATTGTTGTTACGGAAGAATCTGTTGCTATCATGAGAGGAAGGATTTGACAAGTTAATTTGTCTTTTCTCTTACTAAGCATTTCTGCTACTCAAATTCTCCCTGCACTCCCAAACAGCGTCTGACTCCGACATCAGCATCAGCATAACTCACAGCCTTCATGGCATTTGGATGCATTTACCTTTTGTTTCAGGTACAGTGGCAACAGTTATAAATATTCACCTTAAGTTTGATTCCTATTAATCACGAGAGCTGATGTTTAGGGTTATGTGTTGTGCTGTGCCAACATTGTGCACTGGATCCTGAGTGACACAAGTGCCCGTGTGCTCTTTAAAAAATTTATTTTTGTGTATTTGTGATATGAGGGATCCTCTAAAGCATGGGTCCCAGGACAGAGGTTCCCTTGCCCAGGTCTACAGATGGTACTGGTTACTCAGAACACTATCAAACACCTTTAAATGGCAGCAGCCTAGTTTTGTCCTTGACTTTAATGAGAATCCTTTTAGTTAGTAGGGACATCATTTACTGAGGGCTCAGCATGTGTCTACTGCCATTCTAAGTGCTTTACATATATAATCTCATTTATTCCTTACAGCAATTCTAAAAAGTAGGAACTATTATTATTAGGCTTTGATTTAAGTAATGTGATTCAAGGTCACATGTGTTTCAGTTTCTTAGCTGGGATTTCAAATCCAGGTAGGTTTGAAACCAAAATCCAATTTTTTTAAATGCTACAATTTACTAACTTCCATTTTATCATCTATCATAATATTGGCTA
The DNA here is from genome assembly GCF_015220235.1 of Choloepus didactylus. Classification (NCBI taxonomy): domain Eukaryota; kingdom Metazoa; phylum Chordata; class Mammalia; order Pilosa; family Megalonychidae; genus Choloepus; species Choloepus didactylus. Next base: position 112,403,917 of record NC_051334.1, on the reverse strand, counting down.
TTGGCTTGAGACAAATATTCTTTATCTTTATTTGGCTCTGGAATGAAATAGAATACTGGTTTTCACTCTACCTTGAAACAGAACTGGGATCCAATACCTGGGTCCTATAAAGAGGTTGCCCTCTTTATTGTCTCTTAGGGTCTGAGAAATTATTTTCTTGATCCATATCTTTCTTTACATCATAATGCTTGGATTTTTGTAGGTTTTTGCTTCAACTGTAGAGGTTTCTGGGTGACAACTACTCCAGAAGTCACAAACTCACATGCTTACAGGGAATGTAGAGTTAATACAAGTGTGGAAACCCTGTGAGACATTAATGTAATAGGTATCTTTTATTTATTTTATATTGTGATCCCTGAATGCTATGGAAATTCTGGGGTGACTGCTAATGAAGCCACCAGTTTTTAGACCATCATGCCTCCTTTTGGTGGTTCTCAAAGTGTGGTCTGAGAACCCCTAGTGGTCTATCATTCCCTCAACACGCTTTGTGAGCTGGTTGGTCTCATAGAATATGTATTACTTTGTTTCGGGCTTGCTGTTACTTGATATCTTATCCAAAGAAGCATCATTTTCATTTTTCCATTTGTTGTGGCAGAGGTTTGCAGTGACACTTAAAAGGTGGATGTGCTGTAGTCTTTTGCCTTGTCACAGTGGTCCTGATTGAAAGATCTTGAGATCCACACCACAATGGGTACAACACCCACACATCTCATAGGGTCACAGCCTCACAACTTGCTCTGTAGGCTGAAGGGGGATGCCTTATTTTTATTAGCTACCATCCAGGGGGCACTCACACTGTGCTAGGCACTGTATAATTGCAGTATATTAAACATATCAGCCCTTTAGTCCTCATGACAGCCCTGTGAAATAGGTCTGATGGATCCTATTATTATGCCAATTTTTATAGTGGGGAAATTGAAGCTGCGTGACTTACTTGCCCAAGGGCATCTTCTCATAAGTAACAGATCTAGAAATGGATTCTGCATAACAGTAGAGCTATTCTCTTGGCCATTGTTAGTCAGTAGTCTTAACCTGCTGCACGTTAGAATCACCTGGAATTTTGTGTTTTTAAAAAATGTTATAGTTTGAAACAATTTCAAACGTACAGGAAAGTTTAAAAAAATACATATCTTGAAATGGATCTAGAAACAGATCTAGAAATGGATTCTGCATAACAGTAGAGCTATTCTCTTGGCCATTGTTAGTCAGTAGTCTTAACCCGCTGCGCGTTAGAATCACCTGGAATTTTGTGTTTTTAAAAAACGTTATAGTTTGAAATAATTTCAAATGTACAGGAAAGTTTAAAAAAAATACAAAAATAATACAGAAAACTCCAGTATACCCCCTACCCAGACCCAGATTTACCAACACTTAACATTTTGCCACATTTGCTATGTCATTCTATCTATCTACCTATTGATCAACCATTTATCTATCTATCTACCCATCCATTATCTATCTATCTACCTACCTATCAGGAAATTTGTTTTTAATTCATATACCTGGGGCCCACCTGCAGAGATTCTGATTTAACTGGTCTGGGGTGGGGTCCCCGGCATTGGTATTTTTAAAAAGCTTCCAAAGTAACTAATGTGCAGTCAGGGTTGTGAACCCCTGCACTCTATTTTGTTTTCTCAAAACTCAGTGTCCCCAGCTTGTATCTCAGGGAAATGCGAGGTACATGGTAGAAAAAAATGAAGTGAAAAGAGAAACAAAGTTATGAAAGGGTGAGTGTTATGTTCACCTTGTGCCTCTCTCTGTCTCCTGTAGGCAACATATGTTCTTTATAAGGTAGGTGTAAACAACAAGCTCTGAGGGGAGCTTGCACGGTAATGGTTCTTTCCTCCACTTGATAAGATAGTGCTAATCGAGACCCTCCACGGCATCAGGCTACTATGTCAGTTGTATCAAAATTGCAACTGACAGGTAGGTATACTCAGCAAATAATGCTCCTCAATTTTAACTCTTAGAGTTCCTTTCAAAAGAGAACTAAGATCACATTGTACATGCATCAGCTTTTTTTTAAATTTACTTTTTATTTTGATATAATTTCAAACTTACAGGACAGTTGCAAAAATAATACAAAACACACACAGAGAACTCCAACATACTCCCCACCCTGATACCCAGATCTACCAACTTTTAATATTTTACCATATTTGCTACTGTATCATTCTATCTATCTATGTATTCATCCATCCATCATATCCATCCATCATCTAACCATATATCATCTATCTGGTTATCTATCTAATTTGTGAACATTTGAGAGTAGAGTGTATACATTATGCTCCTTGAACACTTATTACTTCCATGGACATTTCCTAAGAACAAGGATATTCACTTATGTAACCACCTTAAGTACAATTATCAAGTTCAAACAATTTAAGATTCATATAAAGCTTATGGTCTATATTCCAGTTTTTTCAGTAATGTTTGTTTGGGGCTTTTCTCCTCCATTATTAGTTCTGGTCTAGGATCATGGATTACATTTAATTGTCATTATCTCTTTAGTCATTCTTTTTTTCCAATTGTGGAAGCATATAAACAACATAGACTTTCCCATCTCAACCATGCCCAAACATACCATTCAGTGTGATTAATCACGTTAATAATGTCGCACTATCCTCACACCGCCATCCATCACCAGAACTTTCCCATCACCCCAAACAGAAACCATATACCCCATTTTTCCCACCCCCCCATAACCAGTACTCTTTCTGTCTCTATGAATTTGCATATTCTAGTTATTTCAGATAAGTGAGATAATACAATATCTGTCCTTTTGTGCCTAGCTTATTTCACTCAACATGATATCTTCATGGTTCATGAATGTTTTAGCATGCATCAGAACTCCATTCCTTTTATGGCTGAATAATATTCATGGTATATATACACTTCATTTTGTTTACCCAATTCATACATTGATGAGACCTGCGCTGCTTTTGCCTTTTGACTATTGTGAATAATGCTGCTACGAACATTGATGAACAGATATCTGTCTGAGCCCCTGCTTTCAATTCTTTTGGGTATGTACCCAGAAGTGGGATTGCTGGGTCATACGGTATTTCTATGTTTAACCTCTTGAGGAACTGCCAAGCTTCCACAGTAGCTGCACCATTTTACATTCCCACCAACAATATTCTGAGGCTCCTTATTTCTTGGCATCATCAACAGCACTTGTTATTTATCTTTTTTATTTTAAATACAAGTCATTCTAGTGGGTGTGAGGTGGTACCTCATTCTAGTTTTGATTTACATTTCCTTAATGACTAATGATGTTGAGCATCTTTTCATGTGCTTATTGCCCTTTCTATATCTTCTTTGGAGAAACTTCCATTTGAGTCCTTTGCCTATTTTTAAATTGGGTTTTTTGTCTTTTCATCGTTGAGTTGTAGCCATTCTTTATATAATCTGTATATTAAAACTTTATTAGATATATGGTTTCCAAATATTTTATCCCATTCTGTTGGCTGTCTTCTCACTTTCTTGGTAATGTCCTTTGATGTGCAAAAGTTTTTTGTTTTGATGAAATCCAATTTATCTATTTTTTCTTTTGTTACTTGTACTTTTGGTGTCAAATCAGAGAATCCATTTCCTAATACAATGTCCTGAAGATATTTCCCTGTTTTCTTCAGGAATATCAGTTTTAGCTGTTATATTTAGGTTGTTGATACATTTTGAGTTAATTTTTGTATATGGTGTGAGGTAATGATCCACTTTTGTTCTTTTGCATATGGACATCCAGTTTTCCCAGCATGCATAAACTTTTTGCAGCTGTCAGGACCACATTAAAAACTGAGCCTAACCCAGGAAATTCCCAACTCTTTTCAGAAATATTATATTCCTCTATGAGAGCAGCATATGCACTGCCTCTCCCAGAGTGGAGTCCCTAGTTGGTCATCTGTTCCTCCTGGAAAGACAGAGGCAGTGACTAAAACTGGCAGGTAAGAACATTCCACAGGAGAATGAGCCATGAGGAGAGAGACCAGACTTCCATGCACATGCTTCTCCGTAGCCTCATTTCAGCTGTAGGGCTCTTTTGCCCTTTACCGGGTGGCTATATAGTACAGAGCGGTGGTTCTACAAGTGTGGTCTTGCTACTAGCAGCTTCAGCTTCACCTGGGAACTTGTTAGAAATGCTAATTCTAGGCCCCATCTCAGACCTACTGAATCAGAAACTCTGGAGGTGTAAGACCCAGTAATCCATGTGTTAACAAGCCCTCCAGGGAATTCTGATGCACACTAAAGTTTAAGAACCACTGGTTAAAAATTAGAAGTTTAAAAGTAGGGACATGGGCAGCACACAGCCAAGTTCAAGTCCTGCTTCCACCACTCACCTTGTGGACTTGGGCAAATTATTTAACCCTCTAAGTCTCAGTTTCCTCTTCTAAAAAATACAGCTGCCAATTTTCTCATCTATAAAAAAGATACCTACATGTGATAATGCACAAAGAGCGAGGCACAAAATAAGGATTCAATAAATGTTGAATACTCATTATTTTATAAGGGCTGTTCTGGGTAATCACTTTCATTTCGAAATGGGTTCCTTTGGAAAAAGTCCTAATTAATAAGTTCAGAACCCAGGTGCACATCTTAACAACTCAATGGAGGATGGGGCAGAACGTATTTCATTTACCAGTTCCTTCAAAGAATCATGGAATACAAAAGTGGGGAAGCACCTTAAAAGCCATTTAGTCCTACCATTCCATTTAACTTAACAATAGCTCGTGAAAGAAATCCAGGTGCATAGAATCAGGAAAGAAAGAGATGGGTGTCTTTATTATTAGGGTATGTGGAGGATGGTGATTTGGAGAGGAATGAAATTATACCCTCAGAGTAGTTGTAGAATTTGTGCACTTGGTGCTGCGCCCCAGGCATGAAGTGGAGGTTCATGTATTGATGACGCTCCAATATGGAACAGGACATGGGATAGGCATCCCCGTGTTATTTCTCTTCATCTAGCCCTGAGGGATAAGCTGCCAGGGATGGAATGCTATTAACATTGCATTGCAAATTTCAGCACTATAAAAAGCGAAGTGTTGGGACCTTATTAAGTGAGAAAATGAACAGCAGCACCAGCCATGTAAATGTTAGGTAGTAAATATCTGTGTTACCCTAGAAACCAGAAGTACAAAGGTAGCTAGGTAGTTTGGTGACAGTTTCCAGGGCAATTCCTCCCACATACAACATAAGAGCTTTCACATTATGTTAACTCTTTCTCCACATGCCCACTGGACCTTCACTTGATGTTCCACTATTACACCTCCCTCTCGCAAAAGACTCCCTCTGTGAATTCCCTATTTTTGTGAGTGGCAGTGCCATTCTCCTAAGTACTATCGTCAAAAACCCTTAATGTTTATCAGTCAACCAAAGGGTCTGCAAAGTAATGTGTATCCCCAAACCTAGGAGATATAGTTTGAAAAACAATTAGACACATAAATCAGGAAATGATAGACTCTTCAACAACAACAAAATATAAGAACAAAAATGGCTCACAGTGGATGAAGCTAGCCATCTGTGACTCTTCCCAGAAGCAACTTCTTGTAAATATAATTTGTAGATATACTGCAGATGAGATTAAGATGCTTCCCAATATCTCACCTGGGAGCTACCAACCTGGAATGTAATTCATGTAAGATGAGCTGTTACCTTGGAAACTGTGACATGTAATGAGGATAGGAGGCAGGTAATATTGTAATGACTGAAGATTCTGGTAACTAGTTAGAGATGGTGAAAAAAGAACATTGGAGAGTCAGTATCCACCACTGTCAAAATAACAAGGACTTTGGTCTGGTAGATGCACTACAAATAACCCATTCATTTTGTACTAGAGTGATAAGAGCTCCCTCAAAACCATTCAACTCCATTTGCTCAAGTTGCAAGCGGCCTTCTGATTAATAGTCTGGTTTCTCAGGTATCTTAATAGCTGTTAGGTACTACCCTGGGTAGTACATAAGAATATTTCTGTCACTAGAAACTATATACCTCAGTGGCATCCGGCTTGTAAGCCAGTCTCCAATAAATCTGCTTAGTGTAAGTTAGTTCTCCAGAGTGTAAACACTTCCAGGTGAACTGACAAAATCTAGTTCTCAGAGTCAGATTCTGGACTATGGGGCTTCACTAAGATTCATCAATTCACTTTTTTTCTCTGATATTTTGATTTATTCCTGATTATCAATGTAATGCATGCCAGTTGTAGAAAAATTAGAAAGTACAGGAATGTGGAAAGAAACTAGCAAATGAATCACCCCCAAACTTGTTATACAGAGACAACCACATAAACATTTGGCACAATTCTGTCCAGTTTTTTTTCCAATGTATTTTTTTACACATTTAAGATCATAGTGAATGCACAATTTTTATCCTGCCTTTTCCACATTTCCATGTCTCTACAAACTTTTCAAAGGCAAAATATTTAGTTATATTTTTGTTGAAGTGTAACATACAAATGGAAAAGTGCATATATCGTAAGAGGATGAAGAAATGGAATATTAGTAGCACCCCAGAAGCCTCCCCTCATTTCCCCCTGCCAGTCACTACCCTTTACCCAAGAATAATGCTGTTCTGACTCTAACATCATAGCATGAGTGTAATTTTTAATGGCTCTGCAAAAGTCTGTGGATATATCATATTTTATGTACCAGTTCCCCATTCCTCTAATGATGGACCTTGAAGATGCTGTTTTGTTTTTTAACCCCTGAGAACTTTTGGGCATATATCTTTGCCCATATTGCTATTTCCTAAGAATAGATTCCTAGAGGTGGAATTTATGAGTCAAATGGTATGAAATTTTTTAAAGGCTCTTGGTTCTTAGTGCCAAATTGCTTTCCAGGAAGTTTGTATCTATTTACAATCCCACCAGCAGTATGTGCAAGTGTCTGTCTCCCTGTCCGTGGTCAACTTTGAGAAATATCAGTTCTTTTTTAATCTTCACCTATTTGATGGGTAAACCAATATCATCTAGTTGATATACTTTGCATGTTCTGTTGTTCTGTAATTACTAGTGAGGTAGAACAAAGCACTTGATTTACTAAATATATTTCTTTTTCTGTGAATTATCTCACTCTGCCCTTTGTCAATGTCTGTATTAGGATAATTGTGTTTTCCTTATCAGTTTATATGTTTTTTATACAATAAAGATAATATCCCTTTGCCGTACATATATATATATATACTGTCTCTAGTTTATGATTTAATTTTGTTAATTATATTTTTGTCATATTGATGTTCTTAAAGTTTATGTAGTAAAAAATCTACCTACATTTTCCTCAGTGATTTTTTATATTGCTTTTAAGCTTAGAAAGTCCTCCCTGGTCCAGATTTCACAGGCATAATCATCTATATTTTATTCTAGGGCTTTTATTATTTAATTTTTTTATCTTCAACTAATTCATCTTTTTAGTTGGTGTGAGGTAGTAGTTCTCAAATTTTAATGGGCATCAGCTAGGGTTCTTGTTACAAACCCAGATATTCCTGAACCTTCTCCTTGAGAGTTGAATTCAGTAGGTTTGCGGTGAGGCTCAGAACTCAGCATTTGTTACAATCATCCCAGCTGATTATGTTAAGAGATGGATCCCTGGCCATATTTTGAGAAATGCTTGCAGTGTGCAATATAGCCTGCATTAGCGCAGAGACTTATCACAACCCATCTGGATGACTGCAACAGTCTCCCTCAGCTTCCAGGTCACTCCATCTTAAAGTCCCTCCTATGCACAGTTATCAAAGTCCTCTTCCAGAAACATCTCTTGAAAAACTCTTTTATTAGCTTCCTATTGTTACAGAATCTAGTTCAAACTTCTCATCCCAGCACTCCAAGCCCTTCGTTATCTTCCCAGACCTATCTGTCTAATCAGCTGATCTCCAATGACTTTTCAGCACCCAGTCGCCCATCAAGCCAGTTCTACCTCCCCCTGACTCTTGTACAGGTTTTACTCATTCCTGTTTTCATGACAAGTCCATTTATTGACTTTCCGGTTGAAGAATTTAACCTTTTCAATAATATGGGATATTTCTTTCCCCTCTTACAAATGTAATGATTTCTCTTTTATAGAAGAACATGCTTTATCAGATTAAATAAATATAAAGGAGTTAATGGCTAAATAGTTACATTATAGCTTCCTTAATCTCTTTTCTTTCTTTTTTTTTTTTTTTTATTTTTAACCTCTGGGGTTGTGCCTCCTCAAAAGACAGGCCTGCTTTTCCTTTCAGTAGACAAGGTGGGATTCAATTCAATTTGTCAAATATTTATTGAGCTCCTAATGGGCTCCCCGTTCTGTGCTAGGCACAACAGAGGATACCAAGATGAGAAATGATAAAGGAGCAGAGGGGCATGGGAGGAGAAGAAAGAGGAAGAGGCAAGGAAAGGCGTTGAGCTGGTTGCCCACATAAGAGGGGACTAAAAGAGGAGAACAGGAAAAGAGTGCCAAATGTTCATTTTCTGACCTGGTCTCACTTGATAGCAGTGCTGTGCATGCCTAGAAACCTGAAGCAGTGGTTTGAACTCAAATTTTGCTTAAGAGCCATAGCAAAATGTGGGGCAGTTAGGAAGGCCACAATTTGAGTCAAGCATTTATCGGCTCAAACCTTTACAGTGGGAAGTAAATGATTTCTTAAAAAATAAAGGTATATGTGCATGTGTGTGTATAAACACACAGTATATAAGATTATTTCTGAATGATAATAGCTAACATTTATGGAGTGCGTGCTCCATAAGCACTTGACACAACTCGTGTTCAATTTACTGCTGTACTCACAAGGGCAAATGCTGTGCCTTGCACATAATAGGCATCTGATGCTTTGAATAAATAAGTAAATGAAAGTGTGACTAAACAGTCTTTCCTACTTAAGCCCAATTACTATTCAGCATACACAAACATTAAATGTCATTAAATGTGGATTCACTTTACCGTAAAATTTTATCTATTAAAGCAATGATTTTTATAGTACACACGTTTGCATCCTTTAACATTTTTCTTACTCATTTAGCAGGGCTCATGACCACTCGAAAAAATTAGAGGAATCCTTGGATACAGTCCAGGAGCAGGTGAATGAACTAGTGGAATTCTGGCTTCCGCCTGATGGTAAATTTTCTCCCTGAGGGTTTAGGGTTTAGTAGCCCTGAGAGGGACCCGCTTAAGAAACCAGGTTTACTTTGTCATAATAGCATAATACTTCTCTGGCGCAATGTAAAATAGAGGGTCCTATTTTAGTACATGTTTGATAATGCTGAGGAAGGGACCTAGATAGACAAGGGCCCTTATGTTGGGGTATGGGGCAAATAGACCACAGTACTGGTGGCAGTCACTAGTGAGAGGACTTACTCACAAAAAAAGTCTAAATGTGGTGGAGACCAGATACTTGCCTTCAAATCCCTCTGCTTCCATGCCTCTTATCTCCCAACCCCTAAATGGGCCTGCAGCTTCCTTCATCCTTTGTACTTCTCTGCCAGCCAGAGGGACGGGGTCCCTCTCCTGGACTAGCACCACTGCTCCCTGTAGTATGGGCCTCCTCATCCCCCAGGGCATTCTTTATTCTTTGTCTCTTGCCTCTTTACTCACTTCCTCTCACTGGATTTTGCTCTTCTCCATATCAAATACTTATATTTCTCTCGCCTTGAACACATGTCTTTCACGGGTCACACGTTTTGGTAGTATTGTTGGGCTGTCCAGAGCAGGCCTTTGCCTTACCACCTTCCAGCAGGCACTAATGCAGAGGGTCAGGAAAGGTTTTTTTTTTCCATCTTCCACAGATGATTAGTTTATTGCTAGAGCTATACAGCCTGAATTTTTTTAAATGCAATTTTATTGAGATATATTCGCACAGCATAGAAACCATCCGAAGTATACAATCACTGATTCACAGTATTGTCACATAGTTGTGCATACAGCCCCATGATCAAATTTAGAATATTTTCATTACTCCAGAAAAAGAAATAAAAAGAAAAAAGAAAACTAATCCTTCCATACTCCTTATCCCCCCCCCCCCCAATATTGACCCATAGTATTGGTATGGTACATTTGTTACTGTTGATGAAAGAGTATTAAAATATTACTGTTAACTATAGTCTATAGTTTGCAATAGGTACATTTTCCCCCATATACCCCTCTATTATTAACTCTTTGTAATAGTGTTGTACATCTGCTCTAGTTCATGAAAGAACTTTTAAATATTTGTACAGTTAATCATGGACATTGTCCACCACCAGATTCACTGTGTTATACATTCCCATGTTTTAGCCTCCAACTTTCCTTCTGGTGACATATGTGACTCTGAGCTTACCCTTTCTACCACCTTCACACACCCTTCAGCACTGTTAGTTATTCTCACAACATGTTACCATTACCCCTGTCCATTTCCAAACATTTAAGTTAACCCTAGTTGAACATTCTGCTCATAATAAGCAACTGCTCCCCATTCTTTAGCCTCGTTCTATACAATAATGTGCTACTGTCACCTCTGTCCATGGGAAAGGTTTTTGTGTGTGGGTTGTTTTTAAAATTTACCATATAAGTATACTTATCTTCACAGCACTTGCCTGCATTATTGTGTCTTTCCAGTTTTGCAGGTTTGGGACATTGAGACACAAAGAAGCCAAGTGACATGCTTTGAATCAGAGGCCAAGGAAGGGCAGTGACACATGTTGAACACCTATAGTACTAGGTACAGCCCTGAGCACTTCATATTTTTGAGGTCATTTGATTCTCACCACAACCCTGAAAGGTATGTATTATGAGTCCTGTTTTTCTAGATGATGACACTGAGAATCCTAGAAGTTGAGTAACTTGCCCAAGATTACATATCTAGTAAGAGGCAGAGTTGGGATTAGAACATGGCTCCGAAGCCCATGTTCTTAGCATTTACAGCGAATTGCCTTTCTTGGGAGTAGGGAATTGGGGTGTTGGTACCATTAATACTTGAACTCTGGGCCGGTTTAAATGTATTCTGTTAGAAATTTGAAATCCCTAAAACTGTTTACATCATGTGACAGTTACTTTCTTTAGTAATTTATAGTCATACAAATGGTATATTGGCTAAATATTACAGCACCCATGTCAGCATCATCTGGGTTACCTATTGATCATGGCATACTAATTCAGTGATATAGAAAGAGTCATGGAGGAATCTTTGTCAACAAATCTATCACATATATCGGACTTTTAAATACATATCCTCTGAATTGAGGTGTGTTCTAGTTTGCTAATGCTGCTGGAATGCAAAACACCAGAAATGGACTGGCTTTTATTAAAGGGGGTTTATTTGGTTACACAGTTACAGTCTTAAGGCCATAAAGTGTCCAAGGTAACACAGCAGCAATTGGGTACATTCACTGGACGATGGCCAATGGTGTCCGGAAAACCTCTGTTAGCTGGAAAGGCACGTGGCTGGTGTCTGCTCCAAAGCTCTGGTTTCAAAATGGCTTTCTCCCAGGACGTTCCTCTCTAGGCTGCAGTTCCTCAAAAATGTCACTCTTAGCTGCACTTGGGATATTTGTCCTCTCTCAGCTTCTCCAGAGCAAGAGTCTGCTTTCAGTGGCTGTCTTCAAACTGTCTCTCATCTGCAGCTCCTGTGCTTTCTTCAAAGTGTCCCTCTTGGGTAGCTCCTCTCCAAAACATCACTCACAGCTGCACTGAGTTCCCTCTGTCCCTCCGCTCATTTATATGGCTCCACTGATCAAGGCCCACCCTAAATGAGTGGGGCCACGCCTCCATGGAAATAGCCAATCAGTCATCACCCACAGCTGGGTGGGGCGCATCTCCAAAGAAGCACTCAAGGAAATCTAATCAAAACTCATAACGTCTGCCCACACAAGATTACATCAAAGATAATGGCTTTTGGGGGACACAATACATTCAAACTGGCACAAGGTGTAAGTTAACATTGGGATGAAATCCAAGATAGAGAACAAGGACAAATGAGGTAATTTCACAGCAGATGAGTAAGTTGTCAGGCAGAGTCCATTCGTGTACAAGGTACTTAAAAGAGATACTTACACAGCGATGGACAGAACAGCAAAAAGTATGTAGGCAAAAAGACAGAGTCCTGTGTTGGAGGAAGAGGGATTCCTTCCTCTTTCCAAAGTGAGGCCCTCTACTTGTGTTCTCAGACTCCTCCATTCTAACTCTTCCAGATTTTGCTGCATAGTTTCTCCCACCATCTCCTTCCCCGCTCCCCTGTGTCTTCAATATTGCCATCCCCACTCAGTTCCATATTGTTTTCCAACAAATCATGACAGCTATTATTAGCACTTATTGAACTTTGCCAGGTGCTGGACACCATGCTAAGAGCTTTACAAATATTATCTCTATTTATTCTTCTGCTAAGTACTTTTTTTTTTTTTTTATCATCATTTTATTGAGATATATTCACATACCACGCAGTCATACAAAACAAATTGTACTTTCGATTGTTTACAGTACCATTACATAGTTGTACATTCATCACCTAAATCAATCCCTGACACCTTCATTAGCACACACACAAAAATAACAAGAATAATAATTAGAGTGAAAAAGAGCAATTGAAGTAAAAAAGAACACTGGGTACCTTTGTCTGTTTGTTTGCTTCCCCTACTTTTCTACACATCCATCCATAAACTAGACAAAGTGGAGTTTGGTCCTTATGGCATTCCCAATCCCACTGTCACCCCTCATAAGCTACATTTTTATACAACTGTCTTCGAGATTCATGGGTTCTGGGTTGTAGTTTAATAGTTTCAGGTATCCACCACCAGCTACCCCAATTCTTTTTTTTTTTTTACTATTTTTTTTTTTTTTTTTAATCATAATTTTATTGAGATTTATTCACATACCACGCAGTCATACAAAACAAATTGTACTTTCGATTGTTTACAGTACCATTACATAGTTGTACATTCATCACCTAAATCAATCCCTGACACCTTCATTAGCACACACACAAAAATAACAATAATAATAATTAGAGTGAAAAAGAGCAATTGAAGTAAAAAAGAACACTAGGTACCTTTGTCTGTTTGTTTGCTTCCCCTACTTTTCTACACATCCATCCATAAACTAGACAAAGTGGACTTTGGTCCTTATGGCATTCCCAATCCCACTGTCACCCCTCATAAGCTACATCTTTACACAACTGTCTTCGAGATTCATGGGTTCTGGGTTGTAGTTTAATAGTTTCAGGTATCCACCACCAGCTACCCCAATTCTTTAGAACCTAAAAAGGGTTGTCTAAAGTGTGCGTAAGAGTGCCCACCAGAGTGATCTCTCGGCTCGTTTTGGAATCTCTCTGCCACTGAAGCTTATTTCATTTCCTTTCACATCCCCCTTTTGGTCAAGAAGATGTTCTCCATCCCACGATGCCGGGTCTACATTCCTCTCCGGGAGTCATATTCCACGTTGCCAGGGAGATTCACTTCCCTGGGTGTCTGATCCCACGTAGGGGGGAGGGCAGTGATTTCACCTTTCAAGTTGGCTTAGCCAGAGAGAGAGGGCCACATCTGAGCAACAAAGAGGCATTCAGGAGGAGACTCCTAGGCACAAATACAGGGAGGCCTAGCCTCTCCCCCGCAGCAACCGTCTTCCCAAGGGCAAAACCCACGGCAGAGGGCTCAACCCATCAAACCACCAGTCCCCCATGTCCGCGGTCATGCCAGCAACCATGGAGGTGGGGTAGGCGAATACCCCCGCATTCTCCACAGGCTCCTCAAGGGGGCACCACATATTTTTTTTTTTTTTTCCTTGTTTGTCTTTTTTTCTTTTTTTTCTTTTTTTTAACTTTCCCTTCTTTTTTAAATCAACGGTATGAAAAAAAAAGTTAAAAAGAAAACAAACATACAATAAAAGAACATTTCAAAGAGACCATAACAAGGGAGTAAGAAAAAGACAACTAACCTAAGATAACTGCTTAACTTCCAACATGTTCCTACTTTACCCCAAGAAAGTTACATAATATAGCAACATTTCAGTGAACTTGTTCCTACTACATCCATCAGAAATTAACAGACCATAGTCATTTCTGGGCATCCCCAGAACGTTAAATAGCTTATCTGTTCTTCTTGGATTATTGTTCCCCCTTCCTTAATTGCTCTCTACTGCTAGTTCCCCTACATTCTACATTATAAACCATTTGTTTTACATTTTCAAAGTTCACATTAGTGGTAGCATATAATATTTCTCTTTTTGTGCCTGGCTTATTTCGCTCAGCATTATGTCTTCAAGGTTCATCCATGTTGTCATATGTTTCACCAGATCGTTCCTTCTTACTGCCGCGTAGTATTCCATCGTGTGTATATACCACATTTTATTTATCCACTCATCTGTTGAAGGACATTTGGGTTGTTTCCATCTCTTGGCAATTGTGAATAATGCTGCTATGAACATTGGCATGCAGATATCTGTTCGTGTCACTGCTTTCCGATCTTCCGGGTATATACCGAGAAGTGCAATCGCTGGATCGAATGGTAGCTCTATATCTAGTTTTCTAAGGAACTGCCAGACTGACTTCCAGAGTGGCTGAACCATTATACAGTCCCACCAACAATGAATAAGAGTTCCAATTTCTCCACATCCCCTCCAGCATTTGTAGTTTCCTGTTTGTTTAATGGCAGCCATTCTAACCGGTGTTAGATGGTATCTCATTGTGGTCTTAATTTGCATCTCTCTAATAGCTAGTGAAGCTGAACATTTTTTCATGTGTTTCTTGGCCATTTGTATTTCCTCTTCAGAGAACTGTCTTTTCATATCTTTTGCCCATTTTATAATTGGGCTGTCTGTACTATTGTCATTGAGTTGTAGGATTTCTTTGTATATGCAAGATATCAGTCTTTTGTCAGATACATGGTTTCCAAAAATTTTTTCCCATTGAGTTGGCTGCCTCTTTACCTTTTTGAGAAATTCCTTTGAGGTGCAGAAACTTCTAATCTTGAGGAGTTCCCATTTATCTATTTTCTCTTTTGTTGCTTGTGCTTTGGGTGTAAAGTCTAGGAAGTGGCCGCCTAATACAAGGTCTTGAAGATGTTTTCCTACATTATCTTCTAGGAGTTTTATGGTACTTTCTTTTATATTGAGATCTTTGGTCCATTTTGAGTTAATTTTTGTGTAGGGGGTGAGGTAGGGGTCCTCTTTCATTCTTTTGGATATGGATATCCAACTCTCCCAGCCCCATTTGTTGAAAAGACCATTATGGCTCAGTTCGGTGACTTTGGGGGCCTTATCAAAGATCAGTCGGCCATAGATCTGAGGGTCTATCTCTGAATTCCTCAATTCGATTCCATTGATCTATATGTCTATCTTTGTGCCAGTACCATGCTGTTTTGGCAACTGTGGCTTTATAATAAGCTTCAAAGTCAGGGAGTGTAAGTCCTCCCACTTCGTTTTTCTTTTTTAGAGTGTCTTTAGCAATTCGAGGCATCTTCCCTTTCCAAATAAATTTGATAACTAGCTTTTCCAAGTCTGCAAAGTAGGTTGTTGGAATTTTGATTGGGATTGCATTGAATCTGTAGATGAGTTTGGGTAGAATTGACATCTTAATGACATTTAGCCTTCCTATCCATGAACATGGAATATTTTTCCATCTTTTAAGGTCCCCTTCTATTTCTTTTAGTAGAGTTATGTAGTTTTCTTTGTATAGGTCTTTTACATCTTTGGTTAAGTTTATTCCTAGGTACTTGATTTTTTTAGTTGCTATTGAAAATGGTATCTTTTTCTTGAGTGTCTCTTCAGTTTGTTCATTTCTAGCATATAGAAACATTACTGACTTATGTGCATTAATCTTGTATCCCGCTACTTTGCTAAATTTGTTATTAGCTCTAGTAGGTGTAT